>NW_020175444.1:551735-712934 GCF_003031525.2 Neophocaena asiaeorientalis asiaeorientalis | reverse complement strand
TCCCAAAGCCCCGAGCTAATATCCCTGTGCCTTGCGGCTGTCCAGCTTTCTTTTGATTTCCATCTGCATGGAAATCTTTTCCATCCCCTCACTCTCAGTCTGTACGTGGCCCTAGGTCTGAAGTGGGTCTCTCGTAGACAGCATATATACAGGTCTTGTTTTTGTATCCATTCAGTCTATGTCTTTTGGTTGGAGCATTTAATCCATTTACATTTAAGCTAATTATTGATACGTATGTTCCTATTACGATTTTCTTAATTGTTTTGGGTTTGTTATTGTAGGTCTTTTCCTTCCCTTGTGTTTCCTGCCTAGAGAAGTTCCTTCAGCATTTGTTGTGAAGCTGGTTTGGTGGTGCTGAATTGTCTTAGCTTTTGCTTGTCTGAAAAGGTTTTAATTTCTCTGTCGAAGCTGAATGAGATCATTGCTGGGTAGAGTAATTTTGGTTGTAGGTTTTTCCCTTTCATCACTTGAAATATGTCCTGTCACTCCCTCTGGCTTGCAGAGTTTCTGCTGAAAGTTCAGCTCTTAACCTTATGGGGATTCCCATGTATGTTATTTGTTGCTTTTTCCTTGCTGCTTTTCATATCTTTTCTTTGTATTTAATTTTTGATAGTTTGATTAATATGTGTCTTGGCGTGTTTCTCCTTGGATTTATCCTGTATGGGAATCTCTGCACTTCCTGCACTTGATTCAGTATTTCCTTTCCCATATTAGGGAAGTTTTCAACTACAATCTCTTCAAATATTTTCTCAGTCCTTTTCTTTTTCTCATCTTCTGGAACCCCTATAATTCGAATGTTGGTGTGTTTAATGTTGTCCCAGAAGTCTCTGAGACTGTTGTCAATTCTTTTCATCCTTTTTTCTTTATTCCGCTCTGTGGTAGTTATTTCCACTATATTATCTTCTGGGTCACCTTTCCGTTCTTCTGCCTCAGTTATTCTGCTATTGATTCCTTCTAGAGAGTTTTAAATTTCATTTATTTTGTTGTACATCATTGTTTGTTTGCTTTTTAGTTCTTCTAGGTCCTTGTTAAACGTTTCTTTTATTTTCTTCATTCTAGTTCCAAGATTTTGGATCATCTTTACTACCATTACTCTGAATTCTTTTTCAGGTAGACTGCCTATTTCCTCTACATTTGTTTGGTCTGGTGGGTTTTTACCTTGCTCCTTCATCTGCTGTGTATTTCTCTGTCTTCTCATTTTGCTTCACTTGCTGTGTTTGGGGTCTACTTTTCTCAGGCTGCAGACTCGTAGTTCCCATTGTTTTTGGTGTGTGCCCTGAGTGGGTAAGGTTGGTTCAGTGGGTTGTGTAGGCTTCCTGGTGGAGGGGACTGGTGCCTATGTTCTGGTGGATGAGGCTGGATCTTGTCTTTCTGGTGTGTTTTGGGGTGTCTGTGAACTTATTATGATTTTAGGCAGCCTCTCTGCTGATGGGTGGGTTTGCATTCCTGTCCTGCCAGTTGTTTGGCATGGGGTATCCACCACTGGAGCTTGCTGGTCATTGAGTGGAGCTGGGTCTAAGCATTGAGACAGAGATCTCTGGGAGATCTCTCGCCAGTTGATGTTACATGGGGCCGGGAGGTCTCTGTTGGTCCAGTGTCCTGAACTCAGCTCTCCCACCTCCAAGGCTCAGGCCAGACACCTGCCCGGAGCACCAAGACCATGTCAGACACATGGCTCAGAAGAAAAGGAAGTAAAAAAAACAGTAAGAAATGGCTTCCCTGGTGGTGCAGTGGTTGAGAATCTGCCTGCTAATGCAGGGGACACGGGTTCGAACCCTAGTCTGGGAGGATCCCAGATGCCACGGAGCAACTAGGCCCATGAGCCACAACTACTGAGCCTGCGTGTCTGGAGCCTGTGCTCTGCAACAAGAGAGGCCGCGATAGTGAGAGGCCCGTGTACCGCGATGAAGAGTGGCCCCCGCTTGCCACAACTAGAGAAAGCCCTCGCACACAAAGACCCAACACAGCAAAAATAAATAAATTAATAAACTCCTACCCCAACATCTTCTTTAAAAAAAAAAAGGAAGAAAAATAAAATAAAGTTATTAAAATAAAAAATTTAAAAAGTATATTATTACATTTAAAAAGTAAAAAAAAAAGAAGAGAGCAACCAAACCAATAAACAAATCCACCAATGATAACAAGTGCTAAAAACTAAACTAAGATAAGCATATAAATCAGAAGCTAGTCAGTCGCATACAGCAAATGCCAAGTCTACAGTTGCTCCCAAAGTCCACCATCTCAATTTTGGGATGATTCGTTGTCTATTCAGTTATTCCATAGGTGCAGGATACATCAAGTTGATTGTGAAGATTTAATCCACTGCTCCTGAGGCTGCGCGGAGAAATTTCCCTTTCCCTTCTTTGTTCACACAGCTCCTGGGGTTCAGCTTTGGATTTGGTCCCGCCTCTGCATGTAGGTTGCCCTCTGGCGTCTGTTTTTCGCCCAGACAGGGGGGAGTTAAAGGAGCGTCTGATTAGGGGGCTCCGGTTCACTCAGGCTGGGGGGAGGGAGGGGTACGGAATGTGGGGCGAGCCTGTGGTGGCAGAGGCCGGCGTGACATTGCAACAGCCTGAGGCACGCCGTGTGTTCTCCCCGGGGAAGTTGTCCCTGGACCCTGGCAGTGGTGGGATGCACAGGCTCTTGGGAGGGGAGGTGTGGATAGTGACCTGTGCTTGCACACAGGCTTCCTGGTGGCTGCAGCAGCAGCCTTATCTTTTCATGTCTGTCTCTGGGGTCCACGCTGATAGCCGCGGCTCGCGTCCATCTCTGGAGCTCGTTTAGGCGATATTCTGAATCCCCGCTCCTTGCACACCCCGAAAAAATGGTCTCTTGCCTCTTACACAGGTCCAGACTTTTTCCCGGAATCCCTCCTGGCTAGCTGTGGTGCACTAGCCCCCTTCAGGCTGTGTTTACGTAGCCAACCCCAGTCCTCTCCCTGGGATCTGACCTCGGAAGCTCAAGCCCCAGCTCCCAGCCCCCACCTGTCCTGGCAGGTGAGCAGACAAGCCTCTCGGGCTGGTGAATGCTGGTCGGCAGTGATCCTCTGTGTGGGAATCTCTACCCTCTGCATCCCTGTTGCTGCGCTCTCCCCAATGGCTCCAAAGCTTACCTCCCTGCCACCCCCCCTCCCCGCCAGTGAAGGGGCTTCCTAGTGTGTGGAAACTTTTCCTCCTTCACAGCTCCCTCCCAGAGGTGCAGGTCCCATCCCTATTCTTTTGTCTCTGTTTTTCCTTTTTTCTTTTGCCCTACCCAGGTACTTGGGGAGCTTCTTGCCTTTTGGGAAGTCTGAGGTCTTCTGCCAGTATTCAGTAGGTATTCTGTAGGAGTTGTTCCACATGTAGACGTATTTCTGATGTATTTGTGGGGAGGAAGGTGATCTCCACATCTTATTCCTCCACCATCTTGAAGGTCCTCTTGCTACTTCATTTCTTTACAAAACACAGCAGCAGCACTAAAGACAAGTGTCAAATCACACAGAGGTCTTCCCATTGCAAACTATACAATCTTAGGTAAAGTAGCATCTTTAAGTGTGAGTTGCCTCATCTATAAAATGGTGATAAAAATGTGAAGATTACTTGAAACAATTCGTGTAAAGAATCTAACATTCAATTAGATGGGTACTGGGGAGATATGTATTCACAACTCCTGAGGCTCCATTAGCTAGAGTTACTGCTCACCCTGGGTTCTCTCCCCTAACCTCAGGAGCCCCTCTCTAGAGGAAGAAGAATGACTTACGCATTGACTGATTGGCAATTTTAAGAAGAAGGAAGCAACTTTCAAGGCCTGTCTGTGATAGGCGTTCATTTAAGAGCTGCTTACCTGAGCAGACGCTAACATTCTGATCTGCTCAGTACCTCTGTGCCGTAAGGGACCCACCCCTGAAAATGTCTACCTCGACCATGCCTGCTAGAAAAGCCCACCTGACTCAAGAGTAAAGAATGTTGTTGAAAGCTGTCTCTGCATCTATTGAGATGATCATATGGTTTTTCTCCTTCAGTTTGTTAATATGGTGTATAGCACAGGGAGATCAGCTCGGTGCTTTGTGACCACCTAGAGGGGTGGGATAGGGAGGGTGGGAGGGAGGGAGACACAAGAGGGAAGAGATATGGGAACATATGTATATGTATAACTGATACACTTTGTTACAAAGCAGAAACTAAGAAACCATTGTAAAGCAGTTATACTCCAATAACGATGTTAAAAAAAAAAAGTAAAGAATGGGCAAGTCTACTTTGCCATAGACTCAAAGCCACATTCTCTAATCCTGTGGTTATCAGCAATAATGTTGAAATTTCAATTCTCTAAAAAAAAAAAAAAATCACTCATCTCAAATGACTATCTGCTTCATCCATCGGTGGGGCTGGTCAAGACATAGCCAAATCAGCAACTGGGAGAGGCAGAGGAGTCCAGGAAAATAGCCCCTGGAGTCCAAAACACTACACTTCCATCCCAGCTCGGCCACATCCTTGCTGTGTGACTTTGGGTCAGTTGCCTGACTGTCTTAGCCTTGATTGCCTCCTCAACTGCATGGAGATTAAATAAAGCCATTGTCAATGGGCCTCAAAGGGCTGTCTGGGGGAAAAAATGAAAGGAAAGAAATTCAGGCAATTTCCAAATTTCCCTTATTATGTAAATAATTATTTGTGACCTGGACAGAATTTGGTTACATGGAGCTTTTTTATTACTACAAAAGGGAATTCTTGGATTCTTATGTGCTGGGCACTGAGTTAGACACTTCCCCTGCTATCACTGAATACGTACAACGATCCTGCATCTTCTGTCTTATTGACCTGGAGGAGTAAGATGCTTGATCTGGCCTGTGCTAGGCAAATCTCTGTCTCTGAGAATTTATTCCAGGGGCTTGCTAAATACATCTGAGATTCCAGTGGAGTGTGCCTGATGAGTGTGTTTCCTGAGATGATCACATCGTAAAACAAGAATGGATTTGACAGAGAACCCAATGTGCCCTTCTACATGCAGTTGGTTTCACATTATATTAAATTTCCAAGCCCTGTGAAATAAGGGACTCATGGGCCCCTATCCTTCCTCTCCACAGTTCCATACCCACATTCACTGAACAGTAGAGATCGGCAGATATTCCCTCCGTTCCCCGAGCACACACCTTCCATCTGAGTCAGGAGGAACACTTGAGAATTCCAGGAACACATTTAATCACTTAAATTTGGTCGGTGCCATCAATCTCTGGGGAATTGATACAAATGCTGGGAATTACAGCAAGTGTTCTTGTGGAAGCACATTGCCAAAAAGATGTCTCTTTTCGGGCTTAGGTTTGGTTTCAAATCCAAGGCTTTTAACATTTTAAGTTTATCTGAATATTGATCTTGAGTAACTGAATTAAAAAGTGTTCTCTCTTCTTTCTTTGCCTATTGGTAGCTTGTTTGTTTATTTAAACAGAAGAACATCCCATTTAAAATTCATTTTCTTTTGAATTCTAGGTAACAGAATTAGAAACTCTTAGTTCTACTTAATCTGTAAGTAACAGGAGTGTTATTTAATGATTCCACAAGTCTTTATTGAGCTCTTTCTATATGCCAAGCACTGTACTAGGTATTGGGATACCAGGTTCGTGGGTGGATACCCAGCCATTCTTTCGTCTATCCATTCATTCATTCAACAAGTATTTTTGAGCACCTCCTGGAGGTGTCAGGCACTGCACTATGTGAAGGGGACACAGAGCTGAATGAGGCAGAAATGATCCCTGCTTTCATAGATCTTACAGTCTTCAGGGAGCACTAAGACATGGGCTGTGCTTTCTAGGAGCTCTTGGCTTGGTAGGTGAGGAAGAACTTTAGTAGAGCTGTGTAGCAGAGCGCTCTGGGAACCCTAAGGGAGAATGTGAGCGGTATTGGGCAAGGCTGAGGCTGAAAATACTGAGTGAAAGCTTTGGAGGTCTGAGAGCCGAGTTTGAGGTCCAGCTCTGCCTCTGGTTGTTCTGTGACCTTGGCCTCCCCTTGTCTTAGTGTCCTCTTTTGTGAAATGAGAGTAGTAGTGTCATCCACCCCAGGATTGTGAAGCTTCAACAAGGCGCTGGCACAGTGCCTGGAGGCTCCTCCTCTTCTTTGATCCTCAGAGTCCATTCTGGACACATTCCTAGGAAGGTGAAGACTCCACTGGGTCTAAGATGTGGAGTGAGCTGGGGAAATGGGTCCAGTTGGTCTTTGCTACCATCCTGGTCTAGAATGGCAGTGCCTGGCAAGAGGAAGACTGTTGGACTCAGGCTGAGTTCCGCTTGTTGGCCTATAGGTCAGCATTTCCCAAAGTGTGGTCTACATAGATAACGTTTAGGTAGCGTTGAGGCAAACATTTGTATGTGTATTACGAAGAAACTATCTTTCCACTTATGGTAGTTCTATAATGCTTCCTTTAAAAATAAACTTATGTAAGTTAAAAAAACTGATTTGATTTAAAGGAGAACCTTAAGGACTAGCAGTGTGGTATGTGAATGTGGTAAAACCACGAGTGGTATTTGTTTGCGGAGATTTGGGAAATGCTGGCGTAGCACGAGGTTCTGAATGGTACCAGTCCTCCGGCTCCTTACTGTAAAATGGAAGAGATAGCATTACCTCCCAGGGAGTAGAGGGATGACATGAGACAATGTGTATGAAGGTCCTGCATGGTGCTTCAGATAAGAGCCCATCTTACGTGAAGTTGCTCTCTCCCTGCCTCACTCAGGATTATATGATCCTCTTTGATTATCTTCATTGCCTGTATCACTATCTAAAATTATCTTGTTTACAGTCCTCCTCTGTAATTCTGAAATTCCAAATGCCCTCAAGGTAGAACATTAAAAAAAATAGTTTGGACACGCATCAGTTTGTTTTTGATATAAATCTGAAGTTTTTGTAGCAAAATATGACCTGAACTGATGTGAAACTACCTTTTTTCTTAATTTATCCCTCTTAGTGTAAACATGGATATGTGCAGCTACAGAACTGTTAATGTGTTTGACTATGAAGAGCTGGCCCAGACTCCGTGGGGTATAACGTATTACATGGAATTTGAACAGCATGACCTCTCTAAAATGTGAAAAATTCTCTTTCTCCCCAAAATATCTGTGGTGAATGTTTCACATAAGGGATTGTGGCTCTCTAGCTGTTTGTTTCCCCAACCTGAACATACACCCCAAGGGGGCAGGGACCTCATTTTTTTAATTCAATACTGTATCCCCAGACCTAGACCAGAGACTGGCACATAGTAAGTAAGCTCTTGGTACATGTGAGTGGAGCTGCTGAGTGGATGTCTCCCTGTGGACCTGGCTCTGGTGAGGGGGTTTCTGGCAGTTCAAAAGGACCGTTTTTGGCTGGCTGGCCCCTTGCAGTGGTAGGTAGCTGCCTGTTTTGGACATGTGAGGGGCAAGCCTGAGACCCCTGAAACCACGTCTGTCTCAGAGCTTGGCTCTAAGAGTGATTAGGTTTACTTGGGATGGTCCAGACTGGACAGGACCATCCAGGGAGGCCTTTCCAATCTAGTCCCCGATGGCATCTTAAACTGCTAGAATTCAATGCCTGTGAGGCTACTTGAACCATGGCAGAAGGCTGCGAGTCCCTACTCTGTTTCCTGATGCACCAGCATAGCCCCACATCTCTGGACTGGTATTTCCAAAAGCCTTTTGATGATATTTGTGCTCCTGACTGCCTCTCTGCCCAGCTTTCTCAGACAGCACCAGTTCCTATATTCCTTTTGGCACTACAGAGCTTCTTGCATGTAGCAGGGGCCTGGGAAATGTTTACTGAATGACTGAGTGGATGAACGAATTAAAGAAATAGTGAATTGCATCTTTCTTGATATTTGACCTTCTCCCTTTTTCCTAGCTTGGTGCAATCCCCCAGTCTTTACCTCTGAGGTGCTGGCATGCAGATTTTGTTCACCACTTTGTTTCGCAGTATATTCAACTCTCATTCTTGGCTTCCAGGCTCTGACTACCACCTGGAGACCCTCCTGCTAGGCTGCATCCTCATCCTTATCTTCATCTTCACTGAGCATTGAATGAATGATCACTTCTTGTGGGCCAGGGACTATACTTGAGCTCATTATCTTGTTTAATTATTTTATCCCCTCTTTACAGAGAGGTGAAGTAACTCACCCAAGGTCACATAGCTAACAAGTGGCAGAGCTGGAATTCCAACCTAGGCCTGGCCAGTCATTCTGACATCCGCTCTACCTACGCTGGGCCTGTGAGAACCCCTCCATTTTCCTCCTTTGAGTTGTCTCCACAAATCACCAAGGGATTCCAAACTCTTAGTTCAGCCTGCTAAGCCCTGCAGCCCAAGATGAACCCTTGGATGCCTGGCTCTAACCCCTCAGGTCATGGAAGATACACCCATTACCAGCATGCGGTTCTATGGCTTTGTGGTTAATGTGTCAGGCTGTGGAATCCCAGAGAAGCAGTTTTAGTCCCAGCTCTAACGGACATACCTCAAAGAATATAAACTCTAGGAGACCATGATAGGTACTCAATAACGTGTTTGATTAAGTTGATTAATCAATCAAATTCAATAACACCTGTGAAGAGCATGGCTCAGTGATTGGCACAAACTAAGCATCTTCAAAGGATGGCTATTCTTTTTATTTACTATGAGAGGCCCATTTCAAATTCGAGCATTGATAAACTAAAGCTTTTTGACAAGTGCAAGTGACTCCTATTCTACAGTCATGGTAGAAACCTAAAGTGATTCTCCTCCACCAAAATCAGGGACTAGAATCTCTACGTTGTTGAGCAGTCTAGAGTTTTTACACAGTTCCGTCTTGCCTGACATGACTTTGCCCTTGTCTCACACAGAGTCAGGCCTGGCCTACAGCAAAGGACTGAGGGAGCAAGGCTGCAGGAGGGTGTTGTGAAAATTCTCAGCAGTGAATCCCTGATGCTTTGCCTAAGGACTAAAAGCACGGTCAATTTATTTGTTGCCTTTCCATCTCCAAATCATCCAGCTCCTGCAGGATCCTTACTTGGGAACATTAACTCAAGTTTAGGGCCTCCTCTTCCTGTTGTGTAAGCCACCTTCCTACCCCACCTTGTTGGGTTTCCTCTCCCACCTCAACAAGCTTGCTGATGTGGAATGCATTTTATGCTGAGGTGTCAGCCCTTGAGGGGCTGGGTCTTCATGAATGTAATTCAAGGTGGCAGAAGCTGAGTGGGGAAAGTGGAGTGTGAGCAATTTTCGAGCCAAGTTTGTACTTAATTCTGTGTAGTTTATTTATTTTTTTCATCAGAAAAATCACCTTGGAGTTATTGATTAAATGAGCTGTGCGAGCAAAAGAGCAGTGTGAACCATAATGTGTTGTACAGCTCCGAGGAGTCAGTGAAATCAGTATCTTTGGGTTCGTGTGTGTAGCAGAGAGCTCTATTGAGATGACATTTGCATTTATTTGCTTTTCTTCAGAAGAAGGATCCGGAAGAGCCCCTGGGACACACTGAGTACAGTCCCCTTCCTAGAAGGTAGGTGGACTCACTGAGAACGGCTATACTTAGAAGGTCAGGTACAGAGTAAGTTGCTACATGATCAAAGAAGAATGAGTCCAAAGAGGCCTTTTAAACCTGAGAATTACTGAAGGTGACTGGGGCAGAAAATATTTTCAAGAAAACTTCATCAATATATCTCCCATTCCATGGGCTTGTCTTACAATATGACATTGATATTCCTCCATTGAGACGTGGAGGTCTTTGTGTCCTCCCCTTGAAATGGGGTGGATCTTTGTAACTGGATTGACCGACAAAATGTGGTGGAAGTGATGCCACATGACTTCTGAGGCTAGAAGGCAATATTGCTTCCACCTGTTTCTTGGAACGCAGCTGTCATGTTGTAAGGAAGCCCAAGCCATGGAGAAGCCATGTGCGGGAGGTGTTTCAGTTGGTCACCCCAGCTAGGTCTGCAGCCAGCATCAACTGTCAGATATCTGAATGAATGAGCCCTCAGATGAGTATAACCTCCAGCATTTGAATTTTCTAGCTGAGACCCTCAAACATTGTGGAGCAGTGATAAGCCATTCTTATTGTGCCCTGACTGAATGCCTGACCTCCAGAAACCATGGGAAGTAATAAATACTATTATCGTTTTAAGCCACTAAGTTTTGAGGTGATTTATTACACAGCAATAGATGACTAATTTAATAGATGATGATTTAGAGTAAGAGAGGTCCTTGGAAATTGCTGACTGATATCGCAAGGAGGCTGGAGGTTCTGAAATCGCAAGGGGGTAGAGGCTAATAACTTCTGACAGAACTTGGCTTGGGAGAGGGAAGGAGATGCAACAAAGTCAAGAGCTTCCTGGGTGCAGTGAACCTTTGTGGGAGAGGTATGAAGATGATCCAGTCTCTGCCACTGGGTTTTGAACTTAACCCTCAAGGCAAGTGACTCTTCTCCATGGTCATGGCTGGGGATAGCTTGATTCCATACCTATGGATGCTGGAGGCTGGTAGCACATCCCAGCCTCTCAGGACTTCTAGAGGGTTCTAGGCCAAAGTCTACTTATTTGCCAGTGCCTGTTTCTCTTGGATATTGTAGGAAATGAAACTCCCTAAAACTCATGGGCAATCGTAAGGGCTAGACTGAAGATATAAGATCTCTGGTCACAAAACAAGGAAGGAGTTTATGCTAGTAGAGGTTCTTTGTTGTGAGCAATAGACAATTATTCTAGATGATTTAAGCAGAAAGTGAAATTATTAGAAAGGTTTTGATAGTTTCCAAAATCCCTGGGAGGCTAGAGATTAAGGGCCAGGTCACATGTCAGACCAGTTTGGTAAGGACACAATTGCCACAGCACTTGGAACCTGGATGTGGCTACTTCTCATCAGGATGGAACCTCCCTGTTGCTACTTCTTTGGGTCACTAGCTCCTGATTCCAAGTCTAGGAACAGATGTATCTGATTGGTGGAGCCTTGGTCATGTGCCACCTCCTAGCTGCAAGTAAGCAGGGAAATCCAGGATCTAGAGCTTCATCTTTGTACAATGGGGGATTCCCCCCAGATAGGAAGAGACTTAAGGTACTGGACAGATAAAGAATTGCAAATATCCACTACTGGGTTGCTACTGTGGATATATCACTGTGTCAGTGTGTATTTGTAGGGGAGAGGGAGCAAGACCCTGGGGACATTTCTGGGAAGAATATTACATTTAGAAAATATGATGTGCTGGTTATTTCCTGCTTATTCTCAGCACCATTCTTGCCTTTACACACGCTGCTCTGCATTACAGGGCCTGGACCCCTGCAAACCACAGATCTCAGACCCGCTTTGTAGGCTCAGCCAAGGGGAAGCACTGGTACGAAGTTGGATGGTGGGAGGAAGTGAGACGGTGTGTTCTTCGTGTGATCTTTGGGAGTGACTGCATCTCTGCCAATTCCAACCTCAGTCACAATGGCTCAGTACCGGCCTGGGAGAGCCCTCCCTGTTGGTCCTCCTTCATGGTTCCATCACCCTTTCTGGCACCCCCAGTGGCGCAGTCATAAGTGCATTCCTGCACTTGGATAATAACATGTTCTCGTCTTTGTCCCAACATAGAGCTGCTTTCTGCTTTTTCCTAGTCTCCGGCTTGAGCAACTTTTCCTTTTTGTTCTTTTAGCATTTCCAACACTTTGTAAGTACTTTGCTGGATTAAATCCTCTGATTTGAAATATTAATCTGCTTGCTGTTTTCTGACTGGACTCTGACTGCCACACTTGGTAATTTGGTGAGAACTATAGGACTTATATTTATAACACCGTTCTCAATTTCAAAGAGGTTTAATGCTTGGAATACTCCCGCTTCTTCCTTTTTCCACCTGCTAAACTCATATGTAGCATTCAAAACTTTGTCCAGGCATTCATTCTCCAGAAGCCTTCCTGATATTACCCCTGCACTCTGCCCCTCTAAGCCCTAAAGTGCCAAATATAGTATCACACACTCATAGGGAGGTATATGACAGTAGTGTTTGTTGATGTTCACAGTGACAGTCATGAAGATTAAAAGTGTATGCTTGCAAGAGAATGCTTCAGTAGCTTTTCTTAGGCAACTGTGCTGATCTCTGAGTCTGGAATTCTAATCCAGATTCCATTAGTAGCTAGTTGTGCAACCTTGGAAGTCAGATGACTTTTCTGGGCTGTAGTTTCCTCTCCTGAAAAATGAGTGGGTTCAATCAGGAGGGTGATGTCCAAACTTTAAAAAAATGTTTTGAGTAACATCACATGGAAACTCAGCAGGGAAAGCAGAAATAGAAGATCTGGTTAAAGTCATGGGTGGGCATTCTAGAGTTTCATAAACTCCAGTCTTCCCCTAGCCTCAAACCCTTGGCAGTACCTTCATCATTCTACCAGGGATCCATGGAGCACAGTTACAACTCTGCACTAGATCATTTCTTCTATGTATTTCAGTTTTACACATACAGGCACAAAAGGAGGGGATCCAATTAAATATGATGCCAAAAAAATTGCTCAAATGATAGTCTGCACATACCTTACTTCAACCAATAGACTTAGAAACCTGGGTGCAAATCTTCCTTGCTACCTTGTCAGATAAGACATGTATATTTTGGCCAACTGGATAACTACACCATATTCAATGGCAGATAAAATGAAATCCTGTGGAGATATTTGAATAAGGCATAGTCCAAGTCTTCACACCATGAACCTGATAAGATCATTATAATAGCTTTGAATACTGAGGCTTAGTTACCCTGTAACCAACATTTTCTCTTGAAAGTAACCATATCTGTGTTGGTTCACCTTTTCCAATTCTGTATGTAGCCTGACTAATTGGCTCTACTGGGTTGAGGTGGGTGTTCACCATTAACACAGCTTGATACAATAGGAAATCATCTTTGTAGTCAGTCACAGAAGATCCAGTTTTTTGGGTAAAGTTCAAGTGCACCAAATTGTGCTTTCCTTAAGGAGGGAAGAAACATGGGAGCATGGGGCAAAACAGAAGCGGAGAGTCTCAAGTATGGGACCTGTCTAGAGTTGTTACTAAGAAGAAATTTTGACCATGAGAATTAGCACATGTTCTCTATCCACTCAATTTGTCATATTATTGTCATCATTATTGCAGCCAGTATCATTACCTTCAAAGGCGCTACGCATTTACTATGTTCCAGAGTAATGCTCATCATGTCTAATCCCCACAATCATCCTACCCTTATTTTTTACAGAAGAGGAAACTGAGGTTCAGGGATGTTCCATTACTCACTTTTTTGCATTCACTAGTCAGCAAGTAACTGAACTGGGAGTCAAATCCATATGTGCTTAATTATGAGACCATGCTCAAAACCACGACATCCTACTGCTTTCCCACTTCTAGAACCCCACAGTGCAAGGGTGGGCTCCTCATTTCTCTTTGTCCTATTAGCATGATGATATCAGTCTGTCATGCCATTGTCAGTATGTCTTTTCACTCATGGACAATCAAAGGCCTGTGAGGTCCCTATGGGGGCGCTCCTGGTGACCCATCCTCGGCTTAAAGCAGCTTCAGGTGTCTGCCTTCTTTCCATGTCTGGGACTTCTGGCCACTATTGAGCTGTCACCTGGCTTGGGAGACCCAATGAATCAAGACTGAAACCAATTAACATGGGAAACCTGTCAACTCATCCTCCAAGTCCCCAGCAGAGAGCCTAATTTCCCTGGTGGTAAGAACTTCCCACTGGCAATGATGTAACCCCCGTCACGGCAGGGGTTTCCAGGATAATCATGTCTCTCTTCAATGGCTGCAAAAAGTCAGTTAATGAGCTGAAAAGGCAGAAATGAAAAAGGAGGTGGAAGGGCATAGAGAACCAGGTAATATGGCTAATGATTAAAGAGAAAGGCTAGTCATTCAAGCCAGAGTATGGGTCTTGTGAGAAGCGATGCCTTGGTTAAAGGAGAGACCACACTGGCTCCTGATCTCTGAAATCATCACCATCCTTAGGGGCGTTGAAAGAGCACTGAACCTTGGTTTCAACCCTTGGATGATACTGACTTATGGTGTCTTTGGAACAAATCTTTTCCTTTTCTGTTACAGCGCATGGAAGCTAAAATTTTAGGTCCTGGACTCAAAGTGCTTAAATATTGAATCTAGTCTCCACCACTTACCAACTGATTCTGACAAATTATTTAATATCTGTAAGACTTAATTTCCTCAACTGTAGAATCAGATAACAATGATATTCATCTCACAGGGTTGTCACAAGGCAAATAAGGGAAAATCATTTCCCTTTAGCTTATAGGGTACCAAGCACAGTGGCTGGCACATGGGAAGCATTCTCTAACTTGGGATGTTTTTGGCTGCAAGTAATTGAAACTCCATCTCAGAGTGGCTTCAAAAAGGAAGTGTAATGGCTCATGTGACTGAAAGTTTAGGGAGAGGATGTCTTCAGGGTTAGTTAAATTAGTTCCTCAGTGACTTCCTCAAGAACCTGGCTCTTTCCATATTTCTATTTGTGATCCTGAGTGTTAGCTCCACTCTTAGGCTGGTATCAGGATGGGTGCCTTACTTCCAGGCACCACATCTACATATGTCAATGTCCTGGGGAAGAAAAAGGATGTCTCTCCTATGACTCTCTATTTGAAGCAAAGTAACTTTATTATTATTTTTTTAAATCCCACCAGCAAACTTCTGCGTATATCTTATGGGTCACGTGCCTGTTCTGACCAATTACTTGTAAGACACATTTAACCAATGGAACTTACCCTGGCTCTGAGGGGTACAGTCAGCTTCACCTGAGGCTACATGGAGGGAGGTTGGATGTCCAAAGAAAACTGAAGTTCTGTTGGGAAAGAAGAAGGGAGATATGGATGCTGGCTAGGCATCTGAATAAAATCTCTACAATCCATAAGTTTTACTATTATTATTCTTACTATTACTCTTTTTATCATCAGTTTTTGCTTTGGACTGCTTGCTCTCCCAGTCTCTCTTCCTGTTCTGAGAGTCATGAGTCTGATCTTAGCATTCTCAGTGTCTGCTGGGCTAAGTTTGGTCCCTGCCTCTTCTAATGAGAGGTCAACTGAAATGTACCATTTCTATTTCCAACTTTCATTCCCTTCTCAGAAATACCTCAAGCCAAACACTCTAGGTGTGCAGAGTTACTCAAAACAAGTCAAAGGAAATTGATTTCAAGATCCCAGCAACTGTCACAACAGTTAGTTGTGTAACTGAGCTGATGATACAGTTGACTAAGTGCCAAAGGGTCTGCCTTTTTCTACTTCAGGAACATACCTGGGAATCCCTCCTCTACCCAAGATGGCAAGCCCACCTCAAATAGTGTTTTGGATTGAAGGGTGGTACATCTGAACATTTCTAGCTCCTCTGTGTGTTGCGGTCACATATTGTACGGCTAACACTTTCTTTTTTATTTTTTAGAAGGATCAGTGCAAATGGTTGATAACAACCATTCCCATTTTGAAGGAACAACTCAAAACATAATAGCATGCCATTTGGGGGTTGGGAAAATATTCTTCAGTTACATGGGACAACCAATTTTTTTTTAGTTTCCTCACCGTGAAACATAGCTTAGTTACATGCATAATTGAATTGATTTTTTCATTTGAATTTATCCTTGGCTTTTGGCCACAATGAAGGTTGCTTGCTGAGCAGATGGCACAGACCATGTTTTCTGTCTGTTGCAAATGGTCTGTTCAATCAACCATCAGCAACCCCTCAGCCGCTGGTCAGTTGGCCTGAGTCAACCAGAGAGTGATGTGTTTGGTTCCGAGGGTAGACAGGGTCTGTCGCCTCGTAGCTTAGATAACATTTTTCCTCCAAGGGTCAAGTCAGACTCTGCTGTCTGACGTCATAAACTCCCAGGCAAATGGCAGAAATTCATCATTATGGTAGTATTCTCAATGATCAGCCAGGAAGTCTCCAGAATCCAGCAGAATGAATTATGGTTCCTTGAGTAAGATGTTTATCACCCTCTTCTCAGAAATAAATTCCCTTTGTTTTCATCAGAGAATCATGAACACTTAGAGCTAGAAGTGACTTTGGAGGTTATGTGTTTAAATGTTTTTGCAGCAAAGTCCATGGGGTGGACCTAATTTGTATCTGCTGCCAGGACTCTGATGTAGGGATTCAGTCTGTCTGAAGTCCCCACAGATCTTCTAGGAGAGCCAGTGAGGAAATATGTTGGAGTTGACTGTTTGCTCTAGGCTGAAATTCATAAACCAAGAAGGGGAACAAAGGTTGCCCCTTAACTCTTGAAACAACTCTAAGTTTGAGTCCAGTTCTCAGATGGTCTGTCAAAGAAGGGGAATAATTTGGCATGCTACACTTTTTTGCATCTTGCCCTCTATCCTGGTCCCAAAGAAACTATTCCCAGATTCCCAAAAGACAGGGCACAGTAAGAAACTGTATTTGTGAGTCAAAGGAATCATAACACCAGGCTGCAAGATACTGAGAGAGCATGGAAACTCTACTTAGGGGTATGACAAGAGTTTGGTGTTATGATTCTTGGAGTGGTAGAAGCATGACAAAAGCCAGGTCAGATTGGGAGAGGGGAGAAGGACCAAGGGCCACTTGTGGGCTAGGTAGCCTGTGACTGCTTGAGCCATGCCACCCAAGACTTGGCTCAAGGGAAGCAGTAAATATGGTGACCTGGAGAGCCTGGAACCAGCAGTTGTACAAAGGAACCTCAGTGGACACTAAGGAGGTGGTCATGTGAACTGAGTTCATCCACCTGCTTCCCTCCCCCATGACCCTGCAGTCTCAGGAAAATTGGTTGACCTTCATTCATTCCAGCCATGGTGTCTTGACACTGTCAGTTTGGAGGACTCCTCAATATTCTCTCTCAATCTCTCTTTCAGGTTAGTTAGAGTAGGGCTCCGTTGATTGCAATTAAATTACCCTAACTGTTACAGAGTCCCTTTATGAATTAGCTAATTGCAAAATAGACAGACACTTAAAGAGTGAGTTTGGCCCTTCAGGGGGCTTGAGCCCTAAAGCTACCACTTCATCACTGTCCTGCCACTTGAACACTGCCAAGCACAGCTGTATACCTGGGCTATCGGGCAATGGAAACGTGTCAGTAGTGAATGCCTCACACTTCGCTGCAGGAGGAAAACACAGATGGTTAGCTATCATGATACTTCTCCATGTCAAAAATCATTGCTTTCTTTCTTGTCTCAATATGACCTGTGCCAACAGAGAGAGGGCTCTGGGAATCAGCACAGCTGGAGCCAGCTCAGCTCAGCTAGCTGTGGGACCCTGAGCAAGTCATTCCCCTCTCAGCAGTTTACTCACCTATAAAAGAGTGAGATAACACACAGCAACCCAGCATAGAATATTAATAAGAGCAGAATTTCTCTGGTTGCTGGAAAAATGCTGGTGGGCCAGGTGGTGGTAGTGGGTGGAAATCTGCCTGCCAGTTGTTCCTGTCTTCCCTCCTTCTTTGGTTCTTGAGGAACCCTAGAGGTCCAAGAGACACAGTATGATGACCACAGGGCTAGATGATCGCTAAGGGACTTTCCAGTCTATGATTCAGTCAATTTTAATTTCTTTTACAAAACAGCCATATGTCCCTTTTCTCTAGCCCACACCTAACCATAACCCTCACTACGCCATGTACACATACCTTCTCTATGAATACAGGGAAGAAGAAAATGGGCTGTTTATGTGGTTAGCACTTGCTGATTGGATCTTCTATATTACCAGAGATGGCCAAGATCATTGACAGGATCTAAGGCGCCACTAATAACTCCAGTAGAACATGCTTCTGCAGATGGGAAGCTTGAGCCCTCTCCAGAGCACCTATGGCCACTGGTCAGGCTTTTCAGGGCCTCATGGCACTGAAGTAGAATTACAGAAGCACAAGAAGTTCTGAAGGCCCGAGTCCCTAGAGCTCATGTTTGGACATCCTAAGGATAAAGTGCTTCTCTGAGAGCATCGTGAGCCATTCAGACAAATTTATAATACTGATACTTAAAGGTGTACAAGAGATGCCAGCACTTCTATTCACCCATACTCCTTTACCAAAGAATCTTCCTTTCCTGCTAAACAAACCCTTTTTTTTTTTTTTTTTTTTTTTTGCTGTGCGCGGGCCTCTCACTGTTGTGGCCTCTCCCGTTGTGGAGCACAGGCTCTGGACGCGCAGGCTCAGCGGCCATGGCTCACGGGCCCAGCCGCTCCGCGGCATGTGGGATCCTCCCGGACCGGGGCACGAACCCGTGTCCCCTGCATCGGCAGGCGGACTCTCAACCACTGCGCCACCAGGGAAGCCCTAAACAAACCCTTTGAACCCTTGCTAAAGAGGTGCTGAAGGATGCATGTTTGTACTAGATGATCCCTCCTTCCTGCCTACTAACAATTGATGATTGGTCTAGGAGTAACCACCTGACTCAAGTGTGACCAATTGGTTCCTCTCTACCGGGACACAGAGCCCCTGTTACTTAATGCTGATGGACATGGAGCTGTATGGGACTATGGTTATGGGACAGCCACACGCTGGGCCATGAGCAATAGTGGCAACCAGCATGTCAAGAAGTGTACATAGTAGACACATGAAGTGAAGGTAGAGATCAGAGAACACAAGGAAGTGGGGGTAGTGGTGGTGGTGGGGCTTCCTGATATTGTTCTCATTCTACAAGTCCCTTTAATTCTTCCACATTTAGCTTACTTTAGAATCCCTTGGATGCTTCCTTTAAACCTGAATTTTCACTTGAACTAGCTACAATAGGCTCTTTTCCTGGCAACCAGAAATCCTTAATTAAGACAAAAGACTTCATGAAACAAGTCATGGCACCATCTACCGTGAAAGGGCTTGTTTACCTCTCTCTCTTTTTTAAGAATGAATTTATTGGATTCTTCAATATCTGCAAAGCAATCGATGTGATACACCATATCAACAAATTGAAGAATAAAAGCCATATGATCATCTCAATAGATGCAGAAAAAGCTTCTGACAAAATTCAACACCCATTTATGATAAAAACTCTCCAGAAAGTGGGCATAGAGAGAACCTACCTCAACATATGAAGGCCATATATGACAAACCCACAGCAAACATCATTCTCAATGGTGAAAAACTGAAAGCATTTCCTCTAAGATCAGGAACAAGACAAGGATGTCCACTCTCACCACTATTATTCAACATAGTTTTGGAAGTCCTAGACATGACAGTCAGAGAAGAAAAAGAAATAAAAGGAATCCAAATTGAAAAAGAAGAAGTAAAACTGTCACTGTCTGCAGATGACATACTATACATAGAGAATCCTAAAGATGCCACCAGAAAACTACTAGAGCTAATCAATGAATTTGGTAAAGTTGCGGGATACAAAATTAATGCACAGAAATCTGTTGCATTCCTATACACTAATGATGAAAAATCTGAGAGAGAAATTAAGGAAACACTCCCATTTACTATTGCAACAAAAAGAATAAAATACCTAGGAATAAACCTACCTAGGGAGACAAAAGACCTGTATGCAGAAAACTATAAGACACTGATAAAGAAATTAAAGATGACACAAATAGGGCTTCTCTGGTGGTGCAGTGGCTGACAGTCCCCTGCCAATGCAGGGGACACGGGTTCGTGCTCCGGTCCGGGAAGATCCCACATGCCGCGGAGCGGCTGGGCCCGTGAGCCATGACTGCTGAACCTGCACGTCCGGAGCCTGTGCTCCGCAATGGGAGAGGTCACAGCAGTGAGAGGCCCGCATACCACACACACACAAAAAAAAGATGACACAAACAGATGTTGAGATATACCATGTTCTCAGATTGGAAGAATCAATATTGTGAAAGTGACTATACTACCCAAAGAAATCTACAGATTCAATGCAATCCCTATCAAAATACCAACAGCAGTTTTTATAGAACTAGAACAAAAAATCTTAAAATTCGTATGGGGACACAAAAGACCCCAAATAGCCAAAGCGGTCTTGAGGGAAAAAAATGGAGCTGGAGGAATCAGACTCCCTGACTTCAGATCATACTACAAAGCTACAGTAATCAGGACAACATGGTACTGGCACAAAAACAGAAATATGGATCAATGGAACAGGACAGAAAGCCCAGAGATAAACCCAGGCACCTAAGCTCAACTATTCTACGAGGAAGGAGGCAAGGATATACAATGGAGAAAAGGCAGTCTCTTCAATAAGTGGTGCTGGGAAAACTGGACAGCTACACGTAAAAGAATGAAATTAGAACACTCCCTAACACCATACATAAAAATAAACTCAAAATGGATTAGAGACCTAAATATAAGACCGGACACTATAAAACTCTTAGAGGAAAACATAGGCAGGACACTCTATGACATAAATCACAGCAAGATCTTTTTTGATCCACCCCCTAGAGTACTGGAAATAAAAACAAAAATAAACAAATGGGACCTAATGAAACTTCAAAGCTTTGCACAGCAAAGGAAACTACACAGAAGACAAAAAGACAACCCTCAAAATGGGAGAAAATATTTGCAAATGAATCAACAGACAAAGGATTAATCTCCAAAATATATAAACAGCTCATGCAGCTCAATATTAAAGAAACAAACAACCCAATCCAAAAATGGGCAGAAGACTTAAATAGACATTTCTCCAAAGAAGACATACAGATGGCCAAGAAGCACATGAAAATCTGCTCAACATCACTAATTGTTAGAGAAATGCAAATCAAAACTACAATGAGGTATCGCCTCACACCAGTTAGAGTGGGCATCATCAGAAAATCAACAAATGCTGGAGAGGGTGTGGAGAAAAGGGAACCCTCTTGCACTGTTGGTGGGAATGTAAAATGATACAGCCACTATGGAGAACATTATGGAGGTTCCTTAAAAAACTAAAAATAGAACTACCATGTGACCCAGCAATCCCACTACTGGGCATATACCCAGAGAAAACCGTAATTCAAAAAGGCACATGCATCCCAATGTTCACTGCAGCACTATTTACGATAGCCAGGACATGGATGCAACCTAAATGCCCACCGACAGATGAATGAATCAAGAAGATGTGGTACATATACACAGTGGAATATTACTCAGCCATAAAAAGGAACGAAATTGGGTCATTTGTAGAGACATGGATGGATCTAGAGGCTGTCATACAGAGTGAAGTAAGTCAGAAAAAGAAAAACAAATATCGTATATTAATGCATATATGTGGGACCTAGAAAAATGGTACAGATGCACCGGTTTGCAGGGCAGAAATTGAGATACAGATGTAGAGAACAAACGTATGGACACCAAGGGGGAAAAGCAGCGGGGGTATGGTGGTGGTGGTGGGATGAAGTGGGAGTTTAGGATTGACATGTATACACTAATATGTGTAAAATGGATAACTAATAAGAACCTGCTGTATAAAAAAATAAATAAAAGAAAATTCAATAAAAAAGAAAGAATAAAGCTGCTATAATCATCAAAAAAAATTTAAAAAGAATTTATTTATTTTGGCCGCAGCATGCGGGATCCTAGTTCCCTAACCAGGGATTTAACCTGCACCCCCTGTACTGGAAGTGTGGAGTCTTAACCACTGGACCGCCAGGGAAGTCCCTTGTTTATCTCTTTATTCACTCAACTGATATTTACCTAACCAAAATGTGCCAGCACTGTAGATACCTGCATGAAGGATACAGTGATGAACAATATTTAGGGATTCGAAATTATTGCAAATGTGGAATGGCTGAAGCGTTTAGTTTGGTGAGGAAACAGCATGACGGCTGTCATCCTTTATTTGAAGGGAAGTGACAGGAAGAGGAATTAGACTTTGTTAGCCCCAGAGGGCATAAGAGTTGACGAGCAGAGATGAGAAGGGGGTAGATTGGGACTCAACATAGGAGAGAACTTTCCAGCAGTCTGGCACTGTCTATAGATAGAACAGTTTGTCTTGAAAGTTGAGTTTCTCCTACCAAGGGGCCAAATGACCAGTTTTCAGGGATTTTTGTAGGGTTGATGCAAACATTATATGAAGGTTTAGATGAGATGACCTCTAAGATTCTGCCCCAAAGCTCTAGGTTCTAATTTTACCTTGGACCTTTATGGTCTTCGTGATTTCAGGTAAGTTATTTAACTTCTCTGAGGCTGTTTTCTCATGTGTGAGATGTTGTGAGAAATAAATGATGCAGTACTTAGTAATGACCTGGTACAGAGAAGGAACTCAGTAATTGAGTGTTTTCTTGATTCTTCTCTGCTGCAGGTGAGGCTTTTCTTTTCTTGAAATGCTGCTTTCTCAACTTCCACTGCCAATTCAGGGATTTGATTTGCTTTAAGCAGCTGTAGTCCTTGAAGATGATATAGCTTGTGTCTTATTCTCCTTGCTTAGCATAGGGCTGTGCACAAAGAAGGGCCTTAATAAATACTAGTAGATGCGATCTAATATGGAGTCTTAGCTAACAGTCTTTATGGCAAAATTTATGTGAGAATGCATGTCCCTTCTGTCCTTTAAAATTAAATATCGAGTCACAAATAGATGCAGTATACACACAGAATTCCATGCACAGATATGCATGCATGCACCCAGACTGCACCTAAGTAAATGCACGTGGCATGCAGACAAGCATGGCCATGCACACCCAGTCGCGCAGACAGGCACAGACTTTCACTTCCCCCTCCCTGTAATCAAGAAGATGCAAGAAGAATCTGCCTGTGGGATGAGTCACAGAGGCAATCGGGATAAAGGGCAGGATTCAGCATCCCTGGGGAATCTTTATTTATAGCCCTGGCTGCTGGAGAGGGGGCTGAAATCATTCCTAAGGAGCTTCAGTGATGGAGAGTGATAAGATAACCGAGAGATGTCATTCCCACCATCGTGCTCTCTTAGAAGCAGGCGCCTGTTGCTGCCGGAGCCCAGAGAAGTGCTGTGTCACTCCAGGGTTGTGGTCCACAGGGAGGAGTTGAGCTGACTGTGTTCTAGCTGGTCCATCGGCAGCCACTGGGCCCCTTTCCCTGGTGCACAGACAATCTCTATGCTAATCTGGGCAAATCCTCCCAGCTCCAAACAAACAGAAACCTCTCTGGGCCTGCAGAGGCCACTGATCACAGAGGATGCAGTTTAGATTCAAATGATACTGTTTAATCCGCTGACCCAGTGGTCCTGCCTCTGTCAACAGTGTGGTTTCTGTAATGAGCAGAGCAAGCTCATGGGGCAAATGCAACAGCAGGCTCAACCTGCCCTCCCAAGGGCCAGGGCAGGACAGGGAGAGGCAGTTGGCTCTTTGTCAGGCTTTGAGGGACACTGGCAAAGTCCAGTGGGAGGGGTGGGCAGTGAGTTCTTTGAGTGCAGACTCTGTCTCATCTCCTGTTGCACTTGAGGCACCCAGCACACTGCCTGACACACAGGCAGTACCTAGAAGATCTTAGTTGACAGCCGGATACATGCATGATCTCTTTAATTTCCTGGTATATGAGGATGCCAGTTAGGGTTCTTGGGTAAGATGCATGCTAGAGAGGAAAGAACATTTTCTAGGGAGTCAGGAAGACCTGGGCTCCAATCCTGCCTCTTCTGCTAGAAGACCTTGGGCAGGTCACCTAATCGCTTCAAGCCTCAGTTTGCTCACCTGTAAAATGGTAACTCACTGATACCTATTATGTTTTGGGGGCTATGCTAAGGATAAGAGATGGTACGAGTAAGTTACTTAATTATATACTACCTGAGAGGGATGGATATGAAGGTACTATCAGCCAATAATACTTCAGTTGAATTAATTGGTCAGATTAATTAATTGGTCCTGGAAGGGAACAGGGACCCCAAGGCTGTCTGGGACTCTCTGTTCTATTGGCCCCTTAGTTCTAAGCCCTTCTGCATGGCCTGGAGCCCTGCTCTGAGTGTGGGTTCTCCTTTTAGCTCTCATGCTTCTCAATTGGCTTAAGTGTGAGCCTGGACCTTTGTTCCTAGCTGAGGCGGGAGACCCCTTGGACTGGATACCTGTTGTCCAGTGCAGACCCTGTGTTCTTTCCTCACATGCTCTTCCTCTTGGCCCCTGACTGTCACATTGGCTTCTGGCCCTGAATGTGGCACAGGTAAGAGCTGCTGCTCATCTTTGGCATCTTGATTCAAGTGGCTCCTTTTGGGCTTGCTGGTCCTGACCTCCATGACATGTCAGGGTTGGCTGAGACTGGCCTGGTGTTTGGTCTTGCCAGTTTCCACCTCTGATTCTCAGGCCTAGTTCAGCCCTGGAGTCCTGATGGGACCAAGCTGAAGAGCACTGAACCTGTTCTTCTAGGATACAGAGAACCAAACCCAGCATGAGCCTTGAAGTTTTTCCCGGGGGAACGTCAGAGGGCGAGGGAGAGCAGGAAGTGAGTCTGGGGAGAGAAGGAAGAATCAGGAAGTGGAGGGCAGTCACAGTAATGGTAGAGTGCCCATCCTTATCCTTGAGATGAAGAGTAGTCAAACCAGCCACCATTAAAACACCACTGAAAGAAGAACACAGCGGTTACGAAAAGTCCATGCTTTTGAACCAGAGAGACCTGAGCTTGAATCCTGGCTCTGTCGCTTGCTAGCTTGGGCAAGTTGCACCATCTTTCTGAGTTTTGGGTTTCTCACTTGTAAAACGGGGTCAGTGATGTACTTGTCTCCCAGGGCCGTTGAGAGCATTAAATGAGGCGATGGATGTAAAGTGCTCAGCACAGTGCCTGGCATGCAGCAGGCAGTCAATAAAATGGTGGCTATGGTGACAGACTTGTTCTTTGACCCCGGCACTGGTAGCTGTTCAGGGTCATTGGGAGGATCTGACGAGACAGTGGATTTGAACATGTTTAGGAGGCTGCAGAGCATGATGTCAATATAGAGTACTGAAATAATTATTTTAGCTCTCAGCTTTTGAAATTTGCGAATTGATGTGCTGTTGGACATGGATTGGGCACCTGGCAAACAGAGGGCATGAAGGACTCCCTCGACGAGCCTCCTATATGACATTGTAATCTGGTGCAGTGGGATGGGAAGTGCTTTGACAGGGTCCTCCTATTCTCACAGCACCTTCTGGGACCATCAATGCTGCTCATTCCTTCCAGCTTAGCACAGCGGCTTATAAGTGGGGAGAGCACATAAGACAAGGAGCTAAAGCTTTATTTGCTAACCATTTCCCAGAGCCTGTGACTCTGAGGCTGCCTGGGACTGAGTAAGCCAAGGAAGAAGTGACAAGCGACCAGGCAACAAACACTGATTTATGACCTGAGGCTCCAATTCCAGAAGCCATATAATCAGTTCCTTTGGGAAAGAGTTTTAACCAGATGAAATGCCCTTCCAGCTGCAGGACTGAGTCCCAGGCCTGCTCCCAAGGGCAATGCCTTTTTATGTACCCTCAGGGGGAAAAAAAACCTGGAGAGCAAATTCTGGGATGGGGTCAGGATGGGAATCCACCCTTCTACTGGCCAGATGAATACCTGAAACCAAAGTGCCAGGCCCCTAATTGTGGAAAGGGGTGGTAGAGTTCATAGCAAGATGATCTTACTGTCAGGTGGGCAAAATGGAGCTCATAAGAAGGGGCAAATAGTCCTTTACTTTGTATTCCAGCCTTATCTTACCACCCTTATAGACACCACAGGGGCTGATTCTGCTCAGCCATATTTTAGGTCTTTCCCAGCATCCCAGGTGACATGGAGCCATTTTAGTAGAATCTTGGGATGACCTGTGTGGCCACACCTTTCACAGGTGGTAGGTTTTACAAACACCTACATTCTCCCCTTCTTTTTTAGTAGAACTGGGTGGGCAGCAATGTGCACAGTGGACCCCTCTGTTAGATGCAGGGATGAATCATGTTTGGCCTCACTCAAACATGATGATTCTGTTCTCATTTGCTAACAGTTGGCTTAGGGGTGGTCATGTGGTCCAGCTCCAGGCAATGGGGCCTGTGGCAAAGTCTTCTGGAATCTTCTGGAAAGATTTTTCTCTTTGATAAGAGAGAGACATGAGAGGAGAAACTCTGGTCTCTCTTTTCTTTCTTTTCTATGTCATTGGGTGAGGATGTGGTCCTTGGAGCTGTGGTAGCCATCTTGTCACCGTGAGGCAAAAGCAAAGGACACTTCAGAGAAGCTGACCCAGAGCCCTGAAATTATTGAGCCACTGATCTAAGCCTGATCTAACTGCCAATTTGCCAATTTCTGTTAAAGCATTAAAAGTCCTTACTGTTTAAGCAACTTTTAGTCAGATATTTTGTTACATATATCCCAAAGCACTTTAACTAATACATCATGGATACATATTGTATAAATAGTACCTCTTCTCATTTGACCTCTTCTCTTTCCTCTCTCTTCCCTGCCTTAACCCAAGAAACTCAGACTTGGATGCCTGTAGGGGCCAGGGCAGGGATATAGGAAGGTGAAACAGGCCCTGTGTAAGAGAAGCAATTTGGAGAGTGAGGGCTTCTTGTAAAGGGGCTGGTGTTGGTTAACCAGCTCTGGCTGGTAGTGGCCAACGCTAGCACGGCAATGCTAGCATGATGTGGTCAGATGGTTTTATTTTTCAAGAGAAATAGGAAAACCATATTTTTATGTAGAATCTCACAATTTTATATGTGCATTTAAATTTTAAAGAAAGATACGGCATGGACTAAATGGACACATCTGAGAAGTATGTATAGTCTAGAGGTCACACATTTGTGAGCTGGCTTTAGCCCCAGAGTTCTGTCTCTTCTTTGGCTTGATCTCAAGTGTGGGCTGTCAGTTACCTCTTTCAAATTTTGCTGTTGGGTAGGGCTATGTTTGTGGGCTTGGGTGATATAGAGATGGGAGATAGAGGGATGGGGGAAGGAAGGGCAAAGGCCATAACTGTTGCCTGCCATCCAGGCAGGGCATCTGCAAGACCACAAACCTCCACCCCGCAGGATAAACTTTCTCTTTTTGTACTGCACGTGATTTTACTAAAAGGGTCACTGTCACTTTCTCCACTAAGTTGTCACTTTCTCCACTAAGTCCCATTAACAGAGGGCCCCTTCTCTTATCCATGCATCACTATGGTTCAGGCTCTAAGAATGGGAGTGAGGAGAATCCATCCTACCAAACAGCCATGAGGCTAGGACATTGGATGCAACCTCCTAGGAAGTTGCCATCCTATATGACTTCATTAGTGCTGTGGACACAAATTTTATCTGGGAGCAAGCCTCCTCAGTCCCATTTAGCCCAATAAGTGCCAGTGCTTTTCAGCAAAAGAAAAAAAAAATCCCATGGAAAATCCAAAGACATTGTCTGTAGAAAGAGGCTTGCATTGAAGTATCATTCCTCTTCCATGCTAAGAACATTTTGGGGGGTGGGGGGTAAGTTCAAACACACCCCCCTAGAGAAGGCTATGGACATTTTAGACCCTTGCTAAACTAGCCTGGGGACTCTGCTCCCCCAGAGCAAGTCCAGAGTCCTTGGGTCCCTGCATGCCCCAGGAAGGTGGCTTAATTTAAGTCTACAGGTTATAAAATTGGAAATCTTCATGTTTTCCTCTAGGTCATCAAATTAAAAAGTTTCCAGGGCACCTCTGTTGAAAGGCATCAGAGAAGAGCTAACATGGACTTCATGCAGTGCACTGTACACAGCCCAGTGATGCCCTTCGATGACAGATGATGAGTCACCACCAGCTTCGGGGATTGAGAAGAAATGTCAATGAAGCCATGAATAATAGGTGCTGTACTGACACCTAAGAAGGTGAAGGGCAGGAATTAGTTGGCAGGTAAGAAAACAGTATGTGGGGGATGCCAGCTACAGTCCTACAGAGCTTCTGTAGCTCATTGCCCTCTGATTGGGTAGTCAAGAAAAAAGAGAATTTCTTTCATTTTATGGATTAAAGACCTAAATGTAAGGCCAGACACTACAAAACTCTTAGAGGAAAACATAGGCAGAACACTCTATGACATAAATCACAGCAAGATCCTTTTTGACCCACCTCCTAGAGAAATGAAAATAAAAACAAAAATAAACAAATGGGACCTAATGAAACTTAAAAGCTTTTGCACAGCAAAGGAAACCATAAACAATATGAAAAGACAACCCTCACAATGGGAGAAAATATTTGCAAATGAAGCAACTGACAAAGCATTAATCTCCAAAATTTACATGCTTGAAGCTTTTGAGCTTTTGAGCATGAGCTTTTGATATTGAGCTCATGCAGCTCAATATCCAAAAAACAAACACCCCAATCCAAAAATGGGCAGAAGACCTAAACAGACATTTCTCCAAAGAAGATATACAGATTGCCAACAAACACATGAAAGGATGCTCAACATCACTGATCATTAGAGAAATGCAAATCAAAACTACAATGAGGTATCACCTCACACCAGTCAAAATGGTCATCATCAAAAAATCTACCAACAATAAATGCAGGAGAGGGTGTGGAGAAAAGGGAACCCTCTTTCACTGTTGGTGGGAATGTAAATTGATCCAGCCACTATGGAGAACAGTATGGAGGTTCCTTAAAAAACTAAAAATAGAACGACCATATGACCCAGCAATCTCACTACTGGGCATATACCCTGAGAAAACCATAATTCAAAAAGAGTCATGTACCACAATGTTCCCTGCAGCTCTATTTACAATAGCCAGGACATGGAAGCAACCTAAGTTTCCATCGACAGATGAATGGATAAAGAAGATGTGGCACATATATACAATGGAATATTACTCAGCCATAAAAAGAAATGAAATTGAGTTATTTGTAGTGAGTTGGATGGACCTAGAGTCTGTCCTACAGAGTGAAGTAAGTCAGAAAGAGAAAAACAAATACCATATGCTAACACATATATATGGAAACTAAAAATAAACACAAAAATGGTTCTGATGAACCTAGGGGTAGGACAGGAATAAAGATGCAGACGTAGAGAATGGACTTGAGGACAAGGGGAGGGGGAAGGGTAAGCTGTGACAAAGTGAGAGAGTGGCATGGAGATATATACACTACCAAATGTAAAATAGATAGCTAGTGGGAAGCAGCCACATAGCACAGGGAGATCAGCTCGGTGCTTTGTGACCACCTAGAGGGGTGGGATCGGGAGGGTGGGAGGGAGATGCAAGAGGGAGGGGATATGGGGATATATGTATATGTATAGCTGATTCACTTTGTTATACAGCAGAAACTAACACACCACTGTAAAGCAATTATACTCCAATAAAGGTGTTTAAAAAAAAAGAATTTCTTTCATTTTAAAGGAAAAATATGGGTGTGTTGGAAAGAGGAATCCTTCAAGGGCAAAGAGGCAGACTTGATATCTTCTAGAATCCCCTTCATCATGGCCGAGAGGGGTGGCAGTCAGAAATCAGTGTTTAAGCACTTCTCCAAGCGTTCTGGGTTCTTCAGAAGGAATATTCTGCAGAAAGGCAGAGCCCAACCTTGAATACTTCCAGGTAGACCTTAACACGCAGAAGTGTTAAGGAACGTTAGGATGGGTTTCAGTCCCCGCCTTCAAGACAGTAAGGGGTTCAGAAGACATTTCCTACCCTCTGCATAAGAAACAAGAGGTGAGGTTAAAGAGCTGGGGGCTGTGTTTACACAATTCTGATCAAATGCTTTCCTGGTGATTCATCCTGGGTGGACCAGCAAAGGATGAACATCAAGAAAATGACCAAATTCCTCACCATCTGAGAGCATCTCCAGTTGCTTGTCAGTCTAAATTAATCAGAACAATTTCAGTGAGTGCATCTTTAGAAGCCTGTAGAATGTCTAAGAGGAAAGTAGGTGACACCACCCCTATTGCTTCCACTATAATGGATACTGCTGCACCATCGACTAGTATGTGTAGATTGAGGGGTTATGGGCAAAGGTGAGAACATTAATCACAACAGAGCTCATCATAGTTTGGGTTCTCTAGAAGCAGGCATTGAGACAGGGTTTGTTGTTAGGAACCAACTCCTGTGGAAAGGAGAAGACTCAGGACGGGGCAGTGGGAGAAGTGGAACTGTGATGTACATTTGTGTTGTTCGGCTGCAGTGGGTCCAAAAGACCCAGTCTTTATCAGTTATTGGACATGGGCTGCCTGGGAAGGGCAGAGACTTGGGCAAGGTGAGACAGCTCTGCTTGAGCTGATAGCATTCACAGCAGCAGGCATGGCAAGTCCTTCCTTGAAGGGAGATCTGAGTGGTATACATCTCTGTGTCCTTCACAAAATACAAATCTCAAACCCAGAGAAGGTCCTCTTGCGGATGTGATAGCCCTGAAACAGCCTCTCATAACCCCAAACTATCTCTTGACCAAGGCAGTTGGAAAAAGCAATTGAAATGTCCATGATGGTAGGGAAAGTAGAACACGGCAAGAACTCAGGTTTTGAACTCAGACAGACCTGGACTCATATACTTTTAGTAATACTTACTAGCTGTACGACTCTGGGCAGTTAATAACCTTTGCTGAGCTCCATGACCTGCTCTGTAAAATGGGGATAATAATATGTGCTGGTCCTGGGCCTATGTGTCCTCAGATCCATGCCTTTCCCTCCCTCCTCTTTTCTGTGTCACAGGGAGCTGATTTCTGCAATCTCTTGTTCCCAGGCTCCTGTGTCAGCTGGCTTCTAGCTAGGTTTGGACAATGGTGGGAGATCTGGGGGCAAGAAGAAGGGGCTAGCCAGGGCATTTCTCCCACTCCCATCAGCTTCAGGTGGTGTCTCCTGCAGCAGCTGTGTCTCCCTAGAGGGAGCTTGTATCAACACTATCACACTTTCAGGGTGATGCGTATAGGTTTTAATCATGTTGATGAGGCGATGCCTTAATAAAGATTATTTTAGTTAATTAACCATCAATCATGTAGTGGATGGGATATGGCATGGGAATTTTGATTAGGACATGGAAATGCAGACACTGAAGTATGTCAAGGCTTCTTGAACTGCAGGAATCCCAATGAGTAATTAAAGTAAGGAGGAGAGGGTTGCAGGGTGTCAGATAGTGGCAGTGAGGCAGAGGAGGGGACCCTATAGTACAGGTGTTTAAACAGTTGTTGAAGTCAATGTTGCTAGCATCACAACTCTACAAAGAACTAAACCCTCAAAGACATTTGAAATCGGCATACAAAGCCTGTCAAAATGGAGCTTCAATCCACTTTTTTTTAAACATCTTTATTGGAGTATAATTGCTTTACAGTGGTGTGTTAGTTTCTGCTGTATAACAAAGTGAATCAGCTATACATATACATATATCCCCATATCCCCTCCCTCTTGCATCTCCCTCCCACCCTCCCGATCCCACCCCTCTAGGTGGTCACAAAGCACCGAGCTGATCTCCCTGTGCTATGTGGCTGCTTCCCACTAGCTATCCATTTTACATTTGGTAGTGTATATATGTCCATGCCACTCTCCCACTTCGTCCCAGCTTACCCTTTCCCCTCCCTGTGTCCTCAAGTCCATTCTCTACATTTGTGTCACTATTCCTGTCCTGCCCCTAGGTTCTTCATAATCATTTTTTGTGGAGAAAAGGTAACCCTCTTGCACTGTTGGTGGGAATGTAGATTGATACAGCCACTATGGAGAACAGTATGGAGGTTCCTTAAAAAACTAAAAATAGAACGACCATATGACCCAGCAATCTCACTACTGGGCATATACCCTGAGAAAACCATAACTCAAAAAGAGTCAGGTACCACAATGTTCATTGCAGCTCTATTTACAATAGCCAGGACATGGAAGAAACCCAAGTTTCCATCGACAGATGAATGGATAAAGAAGATGTGGCACATATATACAATGGAATATTACTCAGCCATAAGAAGAAATGAAATTGAACTATTTGCAGTGAGGTGGATGGACCTAGAGTCTGTCATACAGAGTGAAGTAAGTCAGAAAGAGAAAAACAAATACCATACGCTAACACATATATATGGAATCAATCCACTTTTATTACTCTCTTTCTTGAACCTTGTAGTGGGCTGAGTAGTGGCCCCCAAAGAAATGCCCAAGTTCTAGCCCCAGGTACCTATGCATGTAATCTTATCTGGAAATGAAGTCTTTGAAGATGCTAATTAAGTTAAGGATCTCAAGGTGAGATTATTCTAGATTTAGAGTGAGCCCTAAATCCAATGCCTCTTTAAAAAATAAATAAATTTATTTATTTATTTATTTATTTAGGGCTGCATTGGGCTTTGTTGCTGCACGCGGACTTTCTCTAGTTGCGGCAAGTGGGGGTTACTCTTCATTGTGGTGCGTGGGCTTCTCATTGTGGTGGCTTCTCTTGTTGCGGAGCATGGGCTCTAGGCATGCGGGCTTCAGTAGTTGTGGCGCACGGGCTTAGTTGCTCCGTGGCATGTGGGATCTTCCCGGACCAGGGCTCAAAAATGTGTCCCCTACATTGGCAGGCGGATTCTTAACCACTGCACCACCAGGGAAGTCCCTCCAATGCCTTTTTAAGAAAAGGGAGAGAGAATACTGAGACACAGAGACACAGGGAAGGTGGCCACATGAAGACAGAGGCAGATGATGGGAGCTATGCTGCCACAAGCCAAGGAATGCCAGAGCTACCAGAGGCTGGAAGAGGCAAAGAAGGAAATCTCCCCTAGAGTCTCCAGAGGAAGTATGGTCCTGTTGACAACTTGATTTCAGACTTCTGCCTTCCAGAACTGTGAGAGAATAACTTCCTGTTGTTCCAAGCCACTCAGTTTGTGGTAGTTTGTTATGGCAGCCCTAGGAAGCTAATACAGACCCCAACTTTCAGCTATACTGTGTAAGTAAGCTATTTTCTGAAAGCACAACTCTTTGCTGACCTCAGGTCTTTGATTATGTTACATTGGACACACATCATTTCTATATAACGTATGCAAATCTAAGTATTTGGCAAAAAATAAGAGATACGCTAATTGATAGGTCGATAGAGAGAGGCAGAAAGTAAGGGTGAACTAATAGTTAAGCTACTGGGGCAGCTCTGCCCCTTTCCACATGGTAAGTGGTGAGTGCCACCCTGGAGGATGCAGGAGATGTGGCAATGACTGCTTCTCTGCTCCCCCCTTGACCCCACACTATGTGTGACCTCGGCATTTAAGAATTCATATTTTTCACCCAACATGTGTGTATGTATGTATGGATGGATGGATGGATAGACTGATGAGTTTATAGACCCAGAGAAAAATCATATGGGAACTAATAGGCAAAGCAAAGAGAGCTTGCTTACACTGACTAATGTGAGGCTTGATATACAAATTGGGACTCAGATGGATAAGTAACTTTATACCCTAGCATATAGCTGGTTTGCTTTCTTTGCTGACTTAAAATAAGGCCAGGCATTGGGGCACCCCTTTAAACTACTGGTGCTGGGATATGTCTCTATTATAACAGCTTCTCAAAGAACTCTTCCCTGCACCTCCCAGTCTAAACGAGTTTCCGTCTCTTCTTTCATATGCTATCACAGCATCTTCCTTTTCCCCTTCATAGCAACTGTCATAGTTTGAAACTATATATTTTTTGACTTTTTGTCTAATATCTTTTATACCCTACTGGATGACTTTACACTCAAGAAAGGTAGGATTCATGTCTGTTTTCTTAACTGTGGTGATTTAATGTCTAGCTCAATGCCTGACATATACTACTGCTGTTACCAATGTCTGCTGTTAATTGACTGTGTATTATGTGTCAGACACTGTTCAAAAGTGCTTTAAACGAATTATCGCTTTTCATCTTTACAGCAACTCTATGAGCAGGAACTGTTATTATTCCCATCTTATAGATGAGGAAACAGATATAAGAAGCTAACTTGCCCAAAGTCTCATAGGTAGGAAGTGGCAGAGTTGAGATTTAAACCCAGCCACGATGGTCCTAAAGTCAGGACCAGTCACTAAATATTTGTTGGCTATATGAATGAACCATGATAAATATGACTGTGTATGGTGCAACTTTGGGACTCAGAACTGGGAGGACATGTATACATCTTCTGGGCTAACCTCTTAGACCCTGTGGAAATGTCTCCTACAGCTACACTGAGAATTAGTTGGGACTCAGAACTGGGAGGACATGTATACATCTTCTGGGCTAACCTCTTAGACCCTGTGGAAATGTCTCCTACAGCTACACTGAGAATTAGTTCTCCAGATCCTTCTGAAACACATCTGGTAATGGGGACTCGCTAACTTTTCTAATTGGGCAACTCTATTGGGATGCTCTTCCTTACACGAAGCTGAAATTCACTTCCATGGAATTTCTACCTGTGGATACTTGTTCTGCCCTCAGTAGTTTAAAAAACTTTTAGTCCCTCCCACATAGCTCTAATAGGAATTTCTAATTAGGTGACAGCTTCTGACCCAACAATAGCTCCAGCTTCTGGCCAAACCATAGTGTACTGGTATCTCTATTAAACTGTGGTGTCCATGTCTGGATACAAGGCTTCCCAGGCATGCTAAGTGCAGGGTGGGATTATTCATCTTTGTATTCCTGGAGATTAAATGAGCTGCTTGTTGAATTGAAATTGAGTGATTTATAATGGTAATAAAAATCTCTTTATTTTATAGTTGAAAAGTTACACAATACTTCTGCATGCTCAATTTCAGTTGATTTTCTCTACAATATGACATTTGATCTCCATTACCTTTTTGATCAGAGGTTTAAGGATATTAGCATTACAAGCAGTGTGAGAGGTACTCTGAGGTCCAGAGAGAATGAGTGGCTTGCTTAGGGTCAAATTAGTAATAAAATTAAGATTCCTTCTAAAATGGTATTTTCTGGAAGCTATGTCCTCCAGCCTTATGATCTCCCATAAATCTGGTGGATTTCCCCAGCTCTGGTTCTTTTCAATAAGTCAACTGTTCTCAAAATTGTATTGGCAATTAGCCTCCTGTCATTGGAGGTGTACAAACTGATAATCAGATGACTTTGGGGCAGGGATATTGTACCTACAGCAACAGTTGAGACATTTAATGAATATTGGTCTAAATGACCTTTCAGGTAATGTAATGTCCAGTCTTATACTTCTGTGCCACCCACAGATGGCATAGGAGTCAGATAGAATTTTAGCCATAAAACTTTGAAGAGTTCTACCAACCAAATCATTTCTGAATATAGCAGCATTGCTTCTTACTCCCAGTTGGAGCCAAGATCATCATCCTTCAAGACTGAAACACTGCCAGAAACATACAGCTTTTAAACACTGATTACCAACTCCTTGTGGGAACTTCCCAAGACCATTTGTCCAAATCCTACTCATTTTTCATGCCTCCTTCAACTTCTATCTACTCTGACTAGTCTTTCTCAATCCTTTGAACTAGAATGAAACTTTCCCTCCCATATACCACCTTAGCACTTTGTATAACTCCTATAAAACTTATTCAAGTCTGCCTTATATTATGTATGTTCTCCTGTTTCATTCAGGAATCAGTATTTATACTTTTGCCCTCCATTTATTTCTTATTGAGCTGCATGAGCTGCTTGTAAATTTTGGAGATTAATCTATTTATTATTATTGTTAGCCATATGCCAAGCCGAGCACTTTACATGTTTTGGCTTTTCTTTCTTTATTTTGTTTACTCTTTGCAATGACCCTATGAGGTAAATGTTTATGACACCATCATTTTACAGATCAGGAAACTGACGTTTGGACACTGTCATTTTCCTAAGATTACACAGTAAGTTTGTGCCAGAGATTAGCTTATGAGTTCTTGGAGGACAGAGCCGTGATTCTTTATTCTCCCCAGTCCCCAGCATAGTGTTTTGTACACAGTAGGTGTTTAATGATTTTTCTTTCTGTTGCTTATTGCACAGACCCAGAAAACATCACACCACACTCAGGGTAGAGAAAGCATGTGGTACAGGAGAATTAAAGCCAGGTGGATAGGCAGGGCATTGGACTGAGGTGAAAGCAAACCTTAGGTTTGCATTGAGAAACTATATTACAATAGGAACTCTCTCTCACCTTTCATCATGTGGCCACAGGAAATACTGAAAAAAAGGGCAGTGGTCTACAGTTTTGATTTTTGTCTTGGGTGGAATGAAAGGCAGGAAATTCTTATTACCTTAGCAGTTGGTCTGAGAATTCTGTCTAAGGAGAGATTCACCTTGCTAACCCTTGATAAATCCTCCTACAGTAGAAACTGGGACTCTGGATATATAGTATACTGTGCCTGAGCAAAGAGGAAGGACATATTTGTTGCTCTGGAAAGGGAGTGGGAAATATGAGAGAGGGAGAGAGGAGGGGTGGTAGAATCAGCAAGATGGTGAATCAGCTGTGCTGGGCTGTGCATGACGTAACTACCCTCCACAACTGTCTGATGTTCAGTCAGTTCCTAGAAGCTTAGCAAATGGTTTGTATAGATTTCTCTTGGAAAATGGGGAAAAGACTGTGCCTTGGGACATGGGAGTACGATGGCGACAGTGAATCCAGTTATAAGATTCTCAGCATTAGGAAAAAGCCAAGATCTTGAGGATGGTTTAAGGCTTTCCCATGCTGTGGAACTGGGGGTTTAAGGCAATATCACTGAGATCACAAAAGTTTTTTGGGGCAAGTGTCTGTCATTTGGTAACATGGCCACAAGTGGTCACATGACTAATTTGAATTCAACTGGACAAACAGTAAATAGATGGTTTTTGAGGACTAACCCAAAGCCAGGCACTGTGCCAGACTGGACATCTTCTCTGGACTAACTGGGAGAAACTGTAAACTTGACCTCTGGGAATGCTTCCCTCAGTTGTTCTGCTGAGAATTCTTTCTCAGTTCTGCTGGTCACGCATTGGTTCCTAAGGTAATTAACCCAGATTATTCTTCTCGGAGGCAGGACCTCAGTCTGAGAGCTTTCTTTCCCTCACTTTTTCCCATCAAAATGTGTCAATTTACAAAAAGCTACGGGACTTCTTTAAGAGTGTTCTGAACTTAGACTTGGGAGACCTAGGAGGAAATCTCTGCTCCAGAACTTTCCAGCTGCTCGACTTAGGGCAAAGCATTTCACTTTTGGGAGTTGTATTCATTTTAACTTGTCTCCCTATAATGATTTCTACCTGTCTGTCACACAGTATACTGTGAGTGGCTCAAAGGCAAGCAGTGTTATCTTGTCTGTATTCTTAGCACCCTAGAACAGTGCTTGACAGTAATGTTTGTTGTAGAAATGAATTAATGGGGGGGACTTCCCTGGTGGTCCAGTGGTTAAGACTCCATGCTCCCAATGCAAGGGGCCCAGGTTCGATACCTGGTCAGGGAACTAGATCCCGCATGCCGCAACTAAGACCCGGTACAGCCAAATAAATAAATGAATAAAAAAAAAATAAAATGAATTAATGAATGAGCACATACCTGTCCTTGCTACTTCTGTAAAGCTTGAATGAGCAAATGAATATGAAAGAGGTTTAAAAAAACCCCATAATTTGCTTGTTTATTAGAAATCTCATCACAGCTAGCTGCCACATTCGAAATTATAAAACTAAGCCAGTTTATTTAAGGCATTAATATTTGAGAGTTAGCTTTATGGGTTACCTCTGCTGGGGACTACTTGTGTCTTTGTATGTGGGTTTTGGGGAAGAGTATATTTTACAAAGGGAATTTAATTAACTCCTAGTAATTTTGGAAAGCCATAATGGGCATACTGAAAAAGATTTTTTGGACAAAGAGGGGGCTTTCTTGGTTTCTTCAAGCAGGAAATAAAAGCTGCCAGCTTCAACTGTGCCCACAAATGCCGCTACTACAGCATCTTTTCTAAGACGCCTGGAAAAATGCAGTACAGTTGTGACAGGCTGTATCTTTAACTCAGTCTCCATTTAAAATGAAGCACAAGAAGCCCGAAACAAATGACCAAGCCACATAGCGACTGTGAGAATTAGTGATCATTGTGAGTTAAACGAACCATAGAAATTACGTTTTTCTTTGGGTTTTATGCAAAAACTTCCCCCATTTCATTTTAAGTTGCATCTGCTTTGCACAAGTGATTTTTTTTTTTCCAGAGCACCATGAATGATTTATGACGTTCTGACGCCGCATCCCACAAGATTACATAAGGAACAGAGAAAAACAAGAGATTGAGCCAAACTTAAAAAAAAACAAAAACAAACATTTAAAAAAAGTAGATTTCATCTTGGCTTCAGTCAGGTAACAGTTTTCTACTCACTAAAAGTGCCCGCTCATTCCAAAGTGTACCCCATTTATGCGAGGATCCCCTCAATTTCCTCTCACTGTGGCCAGCACACTACTGTCAACTTTATGTTTGGCCCCCAGCAATGTCCTGGAATGTCCAACTGCCCCGATTCCTCCCCTTCTTCCCCAAAGTGAACTTGGCAGTTGGATTGTATAAACGGCCTCATTAGTTTGGTTGATGATTTGACAAAAACACTGATGGGAGTAATATCTACCAGGCTTGTCATTTTCTTCATCATGAGCTAATAGAATTTCAGAGTTGGCAGGGGCCTGGGACCATCTGTTTCTACCTGTTGTGTAACAGATAAAGAAACTGATGACAAGAGAGCTGAAGTGACTTGCCTGAAGCTACGCAGCGAGATTAGCTCAAGCAGAGTGATGGATGCAACTCAACTTCAGGGTAGTGTAGTCTGTGCATATTTACCCAACAACTTTTGTCTCCTTATTTAAGTTGTAACATTGGATATTATTTTCAAACTACAGGGAATTTAGAATTCCTGTTGCTGACGTGTTTATGAAGCCAGAGCCCGTCTAGGGAAGGTGGCAAGTGCTAGCAAAGCAAGGTCCTGTGTTGAGGGTTCCAGTACTGGGTAGCAGGCTGGGTGGGGTGAGGTAGCTCACCAGAGTGGTCAGAAGTGGCCAGATCATCAGGATGAGAGCTTGTTTGAAACCTGAGGTCTGGTCAGTGGGCCTCTATGCAATATCTGCTTTGAGAGGTAGGTATAAGATGACAACCTGAAGGTGAGAACATTGTGAGGAGCTGAGGGTAAGACAGTTGAGATGAGTGATCAGGGCGTGGGCTGTGATTGAGTAGTGGGGTCACCAATGGTGGGACAGGGGCCAACCACTGGCTTAAGGGAGCAGGACTGAATCATGTCATTTCAAATTTAAAGGCAAGGACTGAAAACTCACTACCTTTACCTATGAGAAAAACAAGTAAGTTACAGAACAGTGGGTAGACTATGACTCCATATATACATATATCTGTCTAGACCAGTGGAATGGAGGGTACGATGTATTTTCCTGGTTAAGAGCACCACGGATTCAGGAGTCAAAAGTCTTGAATCTGCTTTTTGGCTCTGCCTGTTACCAGCTGTGTGATTCTGGGCAAGTCACTTAACCCCTTTATGCCTTAGACTTCCCAATAATAGAATAAAACCTACCTTATCAATTTGCTGTCCTAAGATAATGTATATAAGACACTTAGCACAGTGTCTGGCACATGGTAAAGGTATAAAATATGGTCACTATGTATTTTTTTAGACTTGTTCTTTGGAATAAGGCAAACCTGGATTTGAAACCTAGCTCTGTCACTTGTTAGCTGTGTGCCCTTGGGCAGGTCATAAACTCTCTGAGCCTCAGTTTCCAAACTGTAGAACAGGGATGGTAAATGCCACATTGTGGGGATGTTGTAAGAATTAGGTGAGGTAACATAGGGGGCTCAGCCCAATGGAGTCAAAGAAAGGTAGTACTAGGGGACTGGAAGCAGCAGGATGAAGTTAAAATGTTGGGTGACAGAGTCAGAGAAGTGAAAGGAAGAATGCTCACAAAAATGTTGACGGTGATTTTTATTTTCTTCTTTGTTAGTGTATGTGCTGTTTGAAAAAAAACTGTTTAGACTGTTTTATTGAAAAGAAAAGAATGCCTAGTAAATAGAAAACTTTAAATCAACAAAAATAAAAGCTACTGCTTGCTTTACAATGCTCTAGTGCTAATGATAAGTAGATAAAGCCAAAGAAAGACAAGCTTAGTCTGCAAAAGAGACAGACTGATGTCTAGAGATTTCTCTCTTAGGTGGAAATCACTGTAGCCGTTTTGGATCAAAATAACCTCTTTTTTTCCAAATCACCTTATCAAGTTAGTATTTTGGGGGTGTAGACATGATCATAGACAGTAGCAGAGGTATCCTGATTTTTAGTCAATTGGTGTACTGAATTATGGAATTTTAGAACTGGAAATAATTTCAGCCTTGCCATGAGGCAAGTTCTTGATGACTTTCTCCCTGCCGTAGGCCCCCATGGGGAGGGGTCTAAGAACCCTCCAAGGAGGTGCTGCTGCAGTGGTATTCTCAATTGCTGCCAAATGCCACATATTCTCCATCACTCCTTTTAATTTTGAACTCTGAACTGCATCACCTGCCATCCAGTAACTTCACCTTCCATCAAGGATGCAGTCTGTTTAGAACTAATAAATGAATTCAATTTTGCAGGATGGAAAATTAATGTACAGAAATTATTAGAGAATAGTGTATTGCATTTCTATACACTAATAATGAAGTATCTGAAAGAGAAATTTAAAAAAACCCCATTTACAATTGCATTGAAAAGAACAAAACACCTAGGAATAAATCTAACCAAAGAGGTAAAAGATTTATACTCTGAAAACTATAAGACATTTATGAAAGAAATAGAAGATGATACAAACGAAAGGAAAGATACACCATGCTCATGGATTAGAAGAATTAATATTGTTAAAATGACCACACTACCCAAGGAAATCTACAGATTCAATGCAATCCTTATCAAAATACCAAAGGCATTTTTCACAGTACTACAACAAATAATTTAAAAATCTGTATGGAAACACAAAAGACCCTGGATGCCAAAGCAATCTTGAGAAAGAAGAAAAGAGTTGGAGGTATCATGCACCCTGATTTCAAACTATGCAACAAAGCTACGGTATGGTACTGGCATAAAAAACAGATGCACTGATCAATGGAACAAAATAGACAGCCCAGAAATAAACCCATGCTTATATGGGCAATTAATCTATGACAAAGGTGGCAAAAATATACAATGGGGAAAAGACAGCCTCTTCAATAAGTGGTGATGGGAAAACTGGACAGCTACATGTGAAAGAATCAAACCGGACTACTTTCTCACACCGTATACAAAAATAAACTCAAAATGAATTAAAGACTTAAATATAAGACCTGAAACCATAAAATTCCTAAAAGAAAACATAGGCAGGATGCTCTTTGACATCAGTCTTAGCAATATTTTTTTGGATCTGTCTCCTTAGTCAAGGGAAATGAAAGCAAAATAAGCAAATGGAACTACATCAAACTAAAAAGCTTTTGCACAGTGAAGGAAATGACCAACAAAATGAAAAGGCAGCTTACTGAATGGGAGAAGATATTTGCAAAAGATATATTTGATAACGGGTTAATATCCAAAATACATAAACAGCTTATACAACTCAACATCAAAAAAACAAACAACTTGATTAAAAATGGGCAGAGGAACTGAATAGACATTTTTCCAAAGAAGACATACAGATGACCAACAGACTCATGAAAAGATGCTTAACATCACTCATAATCAGGGAAATGCAAATCAAAACCATAATGAGATACAACTTCACACCTGTCAGAATGGCTATCATCAAAAAGGCCACAAATAACAAGTGTGGGTGAGGATGTACAGAAAAGAGAACCCCTGTGGTGGGATTATAAATTGGTGCAGTCACTATGGAAAACAGTATGAAGGTTCCTCGAAAAATTAAAAACAGAACTACCATATGATCCAGCAATTTCACTTCTGGGTATTTACCTGAAGAAAACAAAAACACTAATTCAAAAAAGATACATGCATGCCAATATTCATAGCAGAATTATTTACAATAGCCAAGATATGAAAGCAACCTAAGTGTCCATCAATAGATGAATGGATACACACACACACACACAGGAATATTACTTGGCCATAAAAAAGAAACCTTGCTATTTGTGACAACATGGATGAATCTAGAAGGTATTATGCTAAGTGAAATAAGTCAGACAGAGAAAGACAAATACCATATGATCTCACTTGTATGTAGAATATAAAAAACAAAACAAACAAACAAACAAACAATACAAAATGAAAACAGATTCACAGATACAGAGAACAAATGGGTGGTGTTGCAGAGGGGAGGGGTGTGGGAGGGGAGAAATAGGTGAAGGGGACTAAGAGGTACAAACCTCTAGCTATAAAATTAAACCACGGGGATGTAACATACATATGGAATAAAGAATACGGTAAAGGAAGATGGTGGAAGAGTAAGACGCAGAGATCACCTTCCTCCCCACAGATACACCAGAAATACATCTACACGTGGAACAACTCCTACAGAACACCTACTGAAGGCTGGCAGAAGGCCTCAGACCTCCCAAAAGGCAAGAAACTGCCCACGTACCTGGGTAGGGCAAAAGAAAAAACACAGACCAAAGAATAGGGACGGCACCTGCACCAGTGGGAGGGAGCTGTGAAGGAGAAAAAGTTTCCACACACTAGGAAGCCCCTTAGCGGGCGGAGACTGCGGGAGGCGGAGGGGGGAGCTTCGGCGCCGCGGAGGAGTGCACAGCAACAGGGGTGCGGAGGGCAAAGCGGGGAGATTACCGCACAGAGGATCGGTGCCGGCCGGCACTCACCAACCCGAGAGGCTTGTCTGCTCACCCGCCGGGGCAGGCGGGGCTGTGAGCTGAGGCTTGGGTTTCGGTTTCCGTCGGAGCGCAGGGAGAGGACTGGGGTTGGCGGCTTGAACATAGCCTGAAGGGGTTAGTGCACCACGGCTAGCCAGGAGGGAGTCCGGGAAAAGTCTGCACCTGCCGAAGAGGCAAGAGACTTTTTCTTCCCTCTTTGTTTCCTGATGCGCGAGGAGAGGGGATTAAGAGTGCTGCTTAAAGGAGCTCCAGAGTCGGGTGCGAGCCGCGGCTAAAAGCGCGGACCCCAGAGACGGGCGCGAGCCGCGTATAAAAGCACGGACCCCAGGGATGTGCGGCAGACGCTAAGGCTGCTGCTGCTGCCGCCACCAAGGGGCCTGTGTGCGAGCACAGGTCACTATCCACACCCCTCTTCCGCGGAGCCTGTTTTTTTGTGAGGGTGTATGTGTATGCTTCTGTGTAAGATTTTGTCTGTATAGCTTTGCTTCCAACATTTGTCCTAAGGTTCTATCTGTCCCTTTTTCTTTTTTCTAAATAATTATTTTATAATTCAATAACTTTATTATACTTTATTTTATTTTATTGTATCTTCTTTCTTTCTGTCTTTTTTTCTTCCTTCATTCTGAGACTAGATATCAATTACAGGAAAAGATCTGTAAAAAATACAAACACATGGAGGCTAAAGAATACACTACTTAACAACAAAGTGATCACCAAAGAATTCAAAGAGGAGATAATAACTCTTCCAAAATATAGCAGAGGGAGGAACACTCCCAAACTCATTCTATGAGGCCACTATCGCCCCGATACCAAAACCAGACAAAGATGTCACAAAAAAAGAAAACTACAGGACAATATCACTGATGAACATGGATATGAAAATCCTCAACAAAATACTAGCAAACACAACCCAGAAGCACATTAAAAGGATCATACACCATGAATGATAAAGAACATGTGGCACATATATACAATGGAATATTACTCAGCCATAAAAAGAAATGAAGTTGAGCTATCTGTAATGAGGTGGATAGACTTAGAGACTGTCATACAGAGTGAAGTAAGTCAGAAGGAAAAAGACAAATAGCCTATGCTAACATATATGGAATTTAAGGGAAAAAAAATGTCATGAAGAACCTAGGGTCAAGACAGGAATAAAGACACAGACCTACTGGAGAACGGACTTGAGGATATGGGGAGGGGGAAGGATGAGATATGGGAACATATGTATATGTATAACTGATTCACTTTGTTATAAAGCAGAAACTAACACACCATTGTAAAGCAGTTATACCCCAATAAAGATGTTAAATAAAAAAGAATACGGTAAAAAATATGGCAATAACTTTGTATGGGGACATGTCATTAGACTTATTGTGGTGATCATTTCATAATGAATGCAAATGTCAAATTACTATGTAGTACACCTGAAACTAACATAAAATCATATGTCAACAATATTTCAATTAAAAAAAGAATGCTGTTTGTCCAACATGCTTATGTTTGTACCATGTGGAAGATCTCTGAAGGTAAAAAAATCATCTTTTAAAAAAAGTTCCAAGGACTTCCTTGGTGGTCCAGCGGTTAAGAATTGCCTTCCAATGCAGGGGACGTGGGTTCGATCTCTGGTCGGGGAATTAAGATCCCACATGCCATGGGGCAACTAAACCTACGCTGCAACTAAACCCACGTCACAACTACTGAGCTACCCACTCTAGAGCCCCTGCACCACAACTAGAGAAGCCCACACACTGCAACTAGAGAGAAGCCCACAACGAAGACCCAGTGCAGCTAAATAAATAAACTTAAAAAACCCCAGAAAGTCCCAAGATTTCCCTTAGAGAGGAGATTCATTCATATATTCATATAATCCTTCATTCAACAAATGTTTGATGAAAGTTTATGTGCCAGGGACAGAACTAAACAAATGAACAAAAAAACAAACAAATAAAGACAAAGAAAGAGGAAAAAAAAAGCACAGCTAAAGGAAAAAAGATTTTGTCTATAATTAGTATAGAAAAAAGGCACTAGACAAGGAAAAACTGGTATTTTAGTCACAGATATTCTATAAATAATGTGAGATCTTAGGCAAGTCACTTCTCCTTCTTTGGGCCTTAAATTTTATCTGTGAAAATGAGGAGTTTGGCAAGTTGCCCCAGTTGGAATGATCCATTGAGATTTCCTCTTAGGAGAATAGACTGAGATTAAGAGCTGATTTCCACTGGGGTTCACACTAAACCATTCCTTATTTTTTCTCTTTCTTGTCAGCAGAGGGAAGGCCTAGGTGCTCCAGAGAGACTAAGGAGGAGGGATTTCCCTCTTGCACTGACAGAACTGGTAGGTGGCCTTGGCTGCCACACCTGGTTTTCAGACTGATCTCAAGATTGGAAGGAAGGCAGCTGAGCTGGGAGTTTTCATTGTTGGCAGCAAGAGACCTAGCCTCAGAGGGTGGGCACCATGCACAGATCTAAACGTTGCCACAGGAAACCCAAAAGCTCCTGGAAGACAATGCTGAAATCTTTCCTTCCACATCTCAATCTCTTTCTCTCTGTCCAAACTGTGAGTTCATTCTGGTTTAGTGGCCTTAATCTTGGCTCTGTAGCAGAAACTTGTGTTTTCAAGTTCTTCAGGATTCTTGCTCCTGGCCACCCCCTCAAGATTTGCTTGGCACACCTTCCCAGGGAAGAGAGGACCCAACTCCGCATGGGAGTGTAGAGTCTGCACGTCCAAGATGACAGTCCTTCTGGCACATGTGGAAAGCAGACTTGGGTGATGGCAACAACCGAAGGTGCCAACATCCCCCTTGCCTGCTAACATTTGGTTCTGGAGTGATGCGACATGAATGAGAACAGACTCAATCACCTGTGTTCTTGGAGACTGATGAGGTGTCATGACTTTGCAACAGATGATTCTCTCTTCCCCTGCCAGTCTTGGGGGAGGAGCATCCCAGTTCTCAGTAAGAGCTTCCCAGGTGCTTCCAGGGGAAGGTCCTGCTGACACGGAGCCAATGCTCAAGGTCATGCCCACTCCCACTGACCAACTCCCTGAGCTGCCTTTGATTGGGGTAAGCCCCAATCAGCCCTTTATCCAACCTTCTGATTGAGCTGCCAACTATTTACCGAGTGTCAACTATGAGCTGGTTCTGTACTGGGCTCTGGGACAGGAAGCCAAGCACTGGACGGCGAAATGTACCTTTAAGATCTCCCCTTTAAGATCCACTGTAATTCTCTTGATTTAGAAAAACAAGAGAGCTCTATTTACAATAGCCAGGACATGGAAGCGACCTAGGTGTCCATCGACAGATGAATGGATAAGGAAGATGTGGCACATGTATGCAGTGGAATATTGCTCAGCCATAAAAAGAAATGAAATTATTTTTAGTGAGGTGGATGGACCTAGAGACTGTCATACTGTGAAGTAGGCCAGAAAGGGCAAAACAAATACCGTATGCTAACACATATATATGGAATCTTAAAAAAAAAAAAAAAAAGAAAAAGGTTATGAAGAACCTAGGGGCAAGACGGGAATAAAGACGCAGACCCACTAGAGAACGGACTTGAGGACACAGGGAGGGGGAAGGGTAAGCTGGGACGAAGTGAGAGAGTGGCATGGACATATATACACTACCAAATGTAAAATAGATAGCTAGTGGGAAGCAGCCGCATAGCCCAGGGAGATCAGCTCAGTGCTTTGTGACCACCTAGAGGGGCGGGATCGGGAGGGTGGGAGGGAGATGCAAGAGGGAGGAGATATGGGGACATATGTATATGTATAGCTGATTCACTTTGTTGTACAGCAGACTGACACACCACTGTAAAGCAATTATACTCCAATAAACATGTTAAAAAAAAAGAATGATACAACAGGATTATTATATTTGAAAAAAAAAGAAAGAAAAACAAGAGATATTCATAGTCTGGTAAGAAAAGGAAAGACTTACTCATGAACAAGTTTTAGAATAAATGAGTGGCAACAGGAGATGAAGTCTCTTGGGCTGTATTACAGCTCACAGGTACAAGATAGATATAACATTGATATTAATATTAATTATATATATATATGTGTGTGTGTGTATATACACACACGCACTACCACCTAAAACTGGAGAATAAGTGCACCAGTAGCAAATGAGCACCTGTCTTAGCCTTCGGAGGCAGAGAGGGGCTTGGTTCCTTAAGCAGGCTGGTCTGTCTGCAGAGCACATCTGATTAGGGACAGAGCGACCCTCTCCAAGGGGCAGACCCAGAAGTCAGGGGTTATTGCATTACAAAGTTCAGCAGCAGAAAGGTTCAGTCTAGAACTGTCTGATTCTTGATCCTTTCAGTATTTACAAGTGAAACTCCACTGGGGGAAGATCTAACGACTTAATAGGTTGTAGCTCCAAAGAGCACTGATTTCCACTGAGTTCTCAAAGGGCCTTGGACCTACATTACACATAGGCTGCTGTGTTTGACTGTCCTCTCCAGCAATCACCTTGGATCATGGCCCTAGATGATTAAGTAGTATGTTTCATCAGCTCGGAAAGGCAGGCAGGCTGTTATGTGAGAAACTTTGCTAAGCTGCAGGAGAATACGAAGGATTTGCTGCTTGGCACTCAAACAATTGGTCTATTTGTTCAAATAAAACAGGTCAATTTGTTTAAAGAAACAAAGAGAATGTGGTGGGTTCTTTGGCGCAATGTAGACAAAACCACTGGCTGAAGGAGGATGTCCTCATCTTTCACAGGCAGGCCAGTCATGTGCAGTCTCAGACACTCTATAGTCACACTTGGTCAATTGTTTTTCTTTTCTCTTTTTATTTTTAATAAAATAAACTTCTGGATTCAACAGTTCAGATCCCAGTTGGCTGGAAAGGATCTCTTTCCTTTTCTTGGCTCCCCCATCTCTCTCCTGTCATCAAGATTATGAATTATCAAGTGGCTGGTGGCTGGGGCAGAGGAGGGGGGCTGATTTGGATGGAGAGAGGCTCTGTAGCCTTTGTTTCCTCAGCTCAAAGTCTGAGTCCCAGCACACTTGTTACTGTGCCTCCAGGCCAGGAAGCTGTCCCTTTCATTTCCCCACATACCCAGGAAGAGGTCTGGCCTAGCCACTAAACAACATGGAGTACCTGGGAAGGGGGCGGGGGTGTTGGTGGGTGTCTGCTGTGTGAGACCCACAATATCCTGAGGGTCTGGGCAGTCCCCTTGTAGAGCTCAACTTGGCTTAACCGAGTTCCCTCAGCCTTCAGAGACTAGACCCAAATACCAGGTCCAGGCTTCTTCATCATCTGGCTCCTCAGTGATCAGCTTAGTCCAATCCCTCCTGTGGCAGACAGTGAAGAGGCATCGCCCTCCAGATTGGTGGCGTGGTCAGGACAAGAAGCTCGCTCTCCTGCCTTCCCATCAGGCTCTCTGAGTGCCCAGAGAAGGAAGCATAACTTCTAAGGGAACCAGGTTCTTTCCTTTTTTTTTTTCCTAAGAATTGGCTTTTTATTATTATTTATTTATTTATTTTTTGGCTGTGTTGGGTCTTCACTGCTGTGCGCGGGCTTTCTCTAGTTGCAGCGAGCAGGGGCTGCTCTTCATTGTGGTGTGCCTGCTTCTCATTGTGGTGGCTTCGCTTGTTGTGGACCATGGGCTCTAGGAAGGTGGGCTTCAGTAGTTGTGGCACGCAGCCTCAGTAGTTGTGGCACGAGGGCTCAGTAGTTGTGGCACATGGGCTTAGTTGCTCCGCGGCATGTGGGATCTTCCCGGACCAGGGCTCGAATCTGTGTCCCCTGCATTGGCAGGTGGATTCTTAACCACTGTGCCACCAGGGAAGTCCTGGGAACTGGGTTCTAAAGTGAGCAAGTAAGGAGAAAAATTGTGTGGTCAAAATTTTCCTTAACCATCCCTTAGAAGGACTTGCCTTGGTTGGAGACTGATGGAGTCAAAACACTGATGGAGTCATTTTTCTCCCAATATTGGACCCGACTGCTGCTGCTTCTCAAATGACACAGCTGGCTTACATTTAGATCAAATGAAAAATCATGTCTAGAATTACTCTATATGCTGTGGCAAGGATGCTACAAAAGGCATGTGGCTGTGGACCGACCATCAGAGCACATCTTCTATCTGACACTCTCCCTGTGGTTCATGGTCAGTGGGTAGGCCAGGTGGGACCACCTATACTATTGTATTATCTCTCTCCATTTTGATTTTTAGAACATTAGCAGAAATTGTGTAAGTTACATGTGGGAGTAGAGTGAGTCCACTGTATACCATGGTTAAGAGCAAGAGTTTTGGAGTCACACTGATGTGAATTCCAATTGTGGCTCTGCCCGTCTTGTAATCTTGTCCTATGTACTTAATTCTCTCTCTACTTCTTTCCTTATCTGTAAAAATGGGAACGATAATACTTACCTCATAGGGTCCTTGAGAGGTTCAAATGAGAAAATGTGTACAGAGTACCTAGAACATGGCCTGGCTCAAACAAACACTCAATGGCTGCCAGCTCTGAGGATGCACATGAGGACATCATGGTGATACTTAACGGTGCTTCTGGGGGTTAGACACTGTACCTATCCAGAATCCTTCTAATTTGGGATTTCATGCATTCTATTTTCTCCCTTCTTTCTTATTTCCTCCCTATATCCTTTAATTTGGTTTGGTTTGCTCTTCCATTATTTTGAAAATAAAAGCCAAAGTAAAGCAACAGAAGGTGAAGGTTCTTGGGTTGTTTTGCAGATCCCAGGCACAAGGTATATAATACATATTACATATCTAAGTGAGATTCCCCATATCCCTGGATGTGAGATAGTACCTTCTTAACCCATGTCTTAAAGTAGAGGAAGCATACTGGACTGAGTGTAAATTTGATTAAGGACAGAATAGCTGCATTGGGGATAGTAATTATCCAATAACTAATAATTTAGACTAATTATTATTTATGCTTAACAAAGATTTGGAGACATAAAAGCCAGTCCTGTGTCTGATTTATATTTACAAGGTATCCTTGGGCAAGTCACCTCACTCTGGATCTCAGATGCTCTCTTTGTACAACAAAGAGGTAGAATTACTTTTACTAGTGAACAATTTTCAACAAGCAAAAATTCTACACTGAGCTACAATGTAAGAAAACAGATCAAAGTGGAGCCCTTCTGGGTGAAGAGTTCATGGGAGGTCTAGAGCTTTTCTAATTTGGGGTTCTCTTGGTCTCCCCAAAAAGCTTCTTGTGGACCTTCAAGATACTCTCTGGCACCAAGGGAAAAAACCTTCTGTCCTCAATAGTCTTAATTAAATGATGCATCCACCCTTAACAGTCTAGAAATCTTCCAGATCCCAGTGAGGAAGGGACTAGATCTAAGATGGAATTCCAAAGTGGCTGTAGAAGAAGACATGCTGTCTACCATTTCTGGGCCACTTTCTCTGACGGAAACACTGCGCTCAGTGTCCTGCAAAGGTCAACTCATTTAATCTTAAGAACCTCACTTGAAAGTAGCTAATATTATTATTCCCACTTTACATTTGGGGAAACTGAGACTCAGAGAGGTTAAGTAAATGGCCCCAGGTGACAGAGCTAAGTTTTGAATCAGGTCTGTCTGTCTCCAGAGCCCATGTTCTTAACCACTTATCCAGCTTCAGCTGCTGAAGTCAAGGGGATACTCTGCAGGCTTGAGGACAGCTGCTCTATTTTATTATCTTGCTCACTATTTAAAACCACAGTTATTATCATTGTTTAGAAGTAGTTCCCAGATGTAATTTTCATTAATGGATCTGTGTAAACTTGCATGTTATGAACATAAATAATTCACACCGTGAATGAGCTTGCTCACTGGAGTGCCCTCTTTATCAACAGTGAGACCCCAGTATAATTGTACATGTACCCTTGGAGACAGACTGTAGGATGAGTTTCATAGACAACCCAGTTGTCCTTGGGCTGGACAGGGAAGGCTGCTTTCTTTCTTGGCTGCTGTCTTAGCTTTCTCCAGTCACAAGCCAGGTTCAGGAGCTCATCCCCATTTAGTCATCCAATCAGCTTGGAGTCAAACTCCTGGCTGGGCAGGCACCTGTTAATCAGGATGACTGAAGCCAAGGGCTAAGCCAAGAGCTCTCTTGACACGTTAAATGATGCAGACAGCCCAAGAAACATGTTGGCTCTACACCGTCCTTCTGACTCATCATCCTCTACGTGACTTGACTCTCCTGTCCCCCTCACCCACTTCTGGGGTGTTTTTCAGTTTACAAAGCATTTTAAATTCCATTATTTCATCTGATCCCCACTTCACCTCTAGGAGCTAGATAACTCTGGCCCCAGTTTCCAGATGTAGAAACCAAGATCCAGTAGGGTTCCATGACTTGCCCCAAATCACGTGGCTAATAATTTGCAGAACAATGACTCAGATCCAAGCTTTCTGTCTCTAAATGATATATCGAACTTTGATCCAGGCTATGGAATTTAAAATTCTTTCTTTTCTCCCCTAGTTTGACCTCTGAGTTCACAGGCTCCAGTCTCACCATCTGTAATTTCATTACAGTGGCTGATAATTTCTGCTTCAGATGCTGGTTATTATTCCTTGTGGACAACACAGTGACTTCATTTGTTTTCCAGTTTATTCCTTTATTTTATCATCCATTCACAAACATTTATTAAGCACCTACTGTGCACCGGGCACTGTGTGCAGGGTTGGGGCTACCAAGAAGAACAAGAGGCAGTTCTGAGCTCTGCCATGTTGGATGCCATTGACTAGGCTCTTCTCTTTCCTTCGTTGCTTCCTTCTCCTTCATCCATCCCTTTAATGTTGGTCCAAAACAAACAGAAAAAAAACAGAAGGAGAGCCTGAGCTGAGAAAAGCAGATCTAGAGCACTGGTGAGGGTGAGGCTGTACTGTAGCCCGGGGATTCACTGCTCACGCTTTGTGCTTGAAGCTCAGAAAGGAATGAGACTGCTTAGGGAGAGGCCACAGAGCAGAGTTGCCTGCAGGCTGGATCTGGTGCTCAGAGGCTTGTGTGGAGCCTACACTGTGTTTTGGAAAAAAGTGAATTAGTCACTGACATTTAAAAATCAAAAAAATTTACATAAAAATCTAGGTTTTTGGCTTCTCTTTAATGATGGAAAGATGTGGCAATACTGGGCCCACATCACAAGGCAACAGGTGAGTGGAGCTGAGCTGTTGTGGCCCTTTAGAGAGGCACACATTTTCCAGGTCCCCACTGTTGCCAGAGGGCCTGGTCTTCTCATTTCCATTATCTGCCTGAGCCCTCAAGACGTCTGAGTTTGTGATCCTCATAGAGTAATGGGTGGGACGTACAGCTGGGGAACACGCATGTTCATCAGATAATGTACTCCAAGGTAGATCTCTTTTTCTGGTTTCACCTCAAACTCTTCCTCTTTGCTCCAGATTCTATTCACAAGACATGAGTTCTATCTTCCTAAAGGGAAGGAAGAAGCTCTTTAGAGGTGAAGTTCAGTATGCTGCTTATTGCAGTGGGTGGGGGTGGAGGTTGTTATTCCTAATAATAGAATGAAGCCCATTCCCCAGTCTCCAGAGCATTCGCAAGTAATCAATGCCAAAGAAGGGTGGAAATTAAAAGACCCCCCACCCTGGTCCTGCCTATTAAAAAGAAAGGATAAAGAGGGTTGGGAGTTCAATGTTCAGTTTTGGAGTCAGTAAATAATCAGACCATGGCTAGGGAAAAATTTTTTTTTGCTCTCCAATTGCCACTGGACTTATTTCCCCGCCTGCGATGTAATCTTGTTATGTTGTGGTTACACTGGACCATGTAAGTTCATCCTTTGTTCTCTAATAAGACAAACACCCTCTTGCCTGCCCTTTTTGCTTTTATTAAAAAAAAATCATCACAGTATTTTCTACTTTAGTCTGAATACGCTTTTATGAGGGAAAAAAAATTAGGAACCCGAAGGCATATCTTGTACATGCTCCAAAGAAAACAGTATCCTGGGTTCTGAGTTGTTTTCGTGCCTTGCTTGAATTATCTGAAACTCCAAAAATGATATTATTTCCTTTTTTGTGTGTGTGAGCAAAGTGTCTCATTGTAGCTGAGGCCTTCCATAATAATAGCTCCAATTCTAGGTCTTCAAAGGGAGTGGCTACTCACTTCGAAGTTGCCTTTTAATTTGTCCTTCCTTAAGGCACTATCAACTTAGTGACTTGAGTACAGTGTGTTGGGTAAAACACTTGGCTGAGAGTTAGGGCTCTGGATTCTAGAGGTACTCTGCCTGAAACTTTCTGTGTGACCTCAGGAAAGTCACTTTCCTTCTCTGGGCTTTAGGTCTTCACTTGGAAAATGAATGGATTAGACTGGATCTTCCTTCCCAAAATTCAGTTGTTCAAGTACCACTTTCAGTGATTTTTACAGTTTAATATTACCTGTTTTATTGTTAGTATACTATTATTTTTTCTCTTCTTTTTCTTTTTCTTTTTTTTGGTACGCGGGCCTCTCACTGTTGTGGCCTCTCCCGTCGCGGAGCACAGGCTCCAGATGCACAGGCTCAGCAGCCATGGCTCACGGGCCTAGCCGCTCCACGGCATGTGGGATCTTCCTGGACCGGGGCACGAACCCGTGTCCCCTGCATCGGCAGGTGGACTCTCAACCACTGTGCTACCAGGGAAGCCCAGGATACTATTTTTGACTGACACTTAAGTACATCTCTTTCATAAATCATTTCGTATTGCTACTAAAAATGGAAAACCATATTATGTCTTCCAAGTAGAAGAGAACCTTAAAAATAAGTACAATAAGAACAAAGCTATTATATTCCAGTCAGATACTGTTGGCTGTCAAATAATAGTAGCTCACATTGGCTGGCTGCCCTGTGCCAAGCCTGCTTCTCATGAAATTGCTAATTTGATCCTCATGGTAACTCTGTGAAAGAGGGACTATTATTATCCCCATTTTACAGATGAAGAAACTGAGCCACAGGGAGGTTGATTAACTTGCCCAAGGTCTCAAGGTCAGTGTGTGTCTTAGCTGAGATTTTACCCCAAGCAGGCTGTCCTGTGTTGCCTCTCTGTGTGGGCCAGCTGTCTCTTTGTTAAAAAGGAAGATTAGCTGGTGTCACAGGATGTTAAAGACACACTAGCTCTAAAGGAGAGTTTCTCACTGATGCAACTGGAAGGCATTAAAGAGAATCGGAAGAGGACAATTTGCTACCAACTGATTCAATATCCTCTACTCCTTAACTCATCCTGTGTGTTTGCCATCTCTAACGTCTCTGCCTGACTCTTCTGTGATTCACTTGCTCTGTACCTAAACCCTTATCTTACTCATTTTCAGTCGCTGAATATCACATTTGGCTCCTAGTTATTTTTCTTAAACTAAATTTTAGAAGAAAGGCACAAAATGGGATTTTTCACACGAGGCCACTCCCCTCCATTAGGAACACAAAGGGAGTCTGAGATTAGCGAAGTCCCCATAATGTCACAATAATGACTTGGAGTATCTTTTAATAGCAGTTAACAAATCCTGGAGGGCCAGTGTGGCTCTTTGGCAATTGTCATTCACATCACTCAACATCTCTCTCTTCCTTCCTGGATTCCTGGGGGATTCAGGGTGGTGGCTGGTGACAGCAGGTAGGGGTGGAGGGAGGGGCATGGCATGCAGGACCAACTCTGGAGGAGTGTGGCACTGAGTCGGGACTGCAAGACTGACTCATAGCAGGCCTGGAGCCAGAGTCATGAGAAGTTGATCCACACATTTGTGCAAAGCGCTCCCTGATGTGCGATAAAGCGCCCCCATAAATGTGACACATTCCCCATTTTCTAAGAGAAGCAGTGGCAGATGCGGCTGGCAGATGCAGTGGCCTGGAACTTGCTGCAGAAGTACAAGTCATTCACAATGCCCAAGCCCACACACCCTGGGTCCTCCTCACAGCATCTGAGGCGGGGGTCAGGTGGTTGTGGTGTGGTGGGCTGATTTCACAGCACAGGGACTGCAAGCCTGTTCTTACTTTTACCTTAATAATTATACCAAGAACAGTTATGGAACCCATGCTGTGTATCAGGTATCAGGTTAAGTGCTCGGCGTGCATTATCACGTTCAATCTTCTCAACAACTCTATGGGGTCAGTGCTATTATTATCCCTACGCTCCCGATGAGAAAACTGAGCCTTGAGGCAGTGAAGTAACTAATAAGTGGCGAAGTCAGGGTTTGAAGACAGGTAGCCTGGTTACAAAGTTTTTAAGCTGTAATATACACAAGGAAAGGGATTATTGGACAGATCCTAGGGGGCTCACGGAATGAAAGGGAGATGAACGTCAGGCAGGACAGGAACCAGGGCAGATCTAGGATTGTTTGTTTAGGTCACTGTCATTGAGTAACTCAGCTCTAACCAGCCTTCAGCAGTGGATGATACATCAGCTGTTGCTTTTCTGCTCTGTCGTTTGGAGGGGCAGCTGATCACAGAATGCATTGTGCTTTATTAATCTCTGCTCTGGGCTCAGCTCTAGAATTGGAGGTATAAGGACTGTGTGCTGTGTGATCTTGGGCAAACAATTTAACCTGTAAACAATTTATCTATAAAACAGGGGCAAAAATAGTACCTATCACACAGGGATGTTTCGGGGATGAAATTAAATATCAGCCAAGTGTTTAGATAGTGCTTGGCACTCAGCAAGAGCGACTGTCCATTCTGCATAGCACAGGGAGATCAGCTGGGTGCTTTATGATGACCTAGAGGGATGGGATAGGGAGGGTGGGAGGGAAGCTCAAGAGGAAGGGGATATGGGGATATATGTATACATATAGCTGATTCATTCTGTTGTACAGCAGAAACTAACACAACATTGTAAAGCAATTATACTCCAATAAAGATGTGAAAAAAATAAAATAATATAAAACTCAGACCCACCAGGGACAGACCTGGTAATATGTATATTTAAAAAAAAAAAAAAAGAGTGACAGTCAATAAAGGAAGAGCAGCTGGCAGGACCCTGACAGCTATGGATCTTAAACGCTCTCGCAGGTTCCCACACCCCTCCTTAGACTTTGCTGTCAGCTAACCCTGTGGAATGGGACCACTTTGTCTGCGTGGTCCTGTAAAGAACCTTGCTACTCAAAGTGTGGTCCATGGACCAGCAGCAGTGTATCACCCATAAGTTGTTTGAAATGTAGGTTCCACCCTAGACCCACTGAATCAGACTCAGCACTTAGTGAGACCCCCATGTGATTTGTAGACACAGTCAAGTCTGAGAAGCACAGCTTTAGAACCTTTAAAAACAAATAAAAGAAGAAAAGAAATCTAGAATCTCCTCTTTGTTGGAGATTGAGTCCAAAGCATGTACTTTTGGTTTCCTAAGCTAGAACATCTAGGATAACAACAATTCACACGCTGGTAGCACTTTACAATTTGACTAAAGGGCCTTCACATCTACTTTTTGCTTGCTTTGCAGTACCACCCTGTACAGTACACAGAGCAGCCAATGTTACCTCCATTTTACAGATGTGAAAACTGAGGCTCAGAGCTCTAAGTGATTTTCCAGTGTCACCTTGCTACCAAATGTCAGAGTCAGGAGTAAGCCCAGGTATTTTGATGTCCTAATTCAGGGGTCATTGCAATTTCCACACTGTTCATCAACAATTAGCGAATCATTGCTGATTCTTCCACCATCTCATTTACCTAGACACAGCCTGTCACCAAGTGCCATGACTTCGTTCCATCAGGATGACTTGGATTCAGCCTATTGTTATGATTTCCCTGGTTCTAGCCTCAGCTAAGCTCTTGTGACAATAACATTATTAGTTACTGCATATTGAGACTTATTCTGCTAAGATCTTTCCTTGTATTAATCAACTCATTTAACTCTCCCAGCTACCCTATGAGATGGCAATATTATTATCACCATCTTATCACAGATGATGAAAAACTGAAGGTCCAAGTGAGGAAGTTGTCCAAGATCAAACAACAGCTTATTTGATAGGTGGGGTTTGAAGGTGAGGAGGTGGCTATGCCTCAGTTTCTGCACTAGCTTCTGAGCTGGTATGTCCACCCCTGGTCTGCTCTTCAAGTCTTTGTAGCATGGGTCCTTGTCTTCCCTCCTCTTCCTTCTGCCCTTCCCAGGAAGACTTCTCTTGAATAGCATGTTCCAGTGAAGCTCCCTTCTTTTTGTACTTCACAGCACTCAGAAATATCCATCACACTTTATTGTACATTTTTCATTTAATTTCTTGTCAGTCTCATGAGAGTGTGAAGTCCATGGAGGCAGGGGCTGGTCATTGTTTTTGTTCCAACACAGTGATCAGCACACAGTAGGTGTTCAGTAACTGTTTAATGAGTGCTCATCGCGTGAGTCTGCTTTCTTCATCTAGGAAAATCATATATGGAGAGCATCCAAAACTACATCTGTATCCCCACAGCATGTAAAATAGCTCTGAAACCATGTAGATCCTTAATATTTATTGATATGAAGCCATGTGTTCCCCTCAGTTATTCATTCACTCAACAAGCATTCACTGATGGCTGACACAGGCATTGGTATTTCGTCCTCTGGGGTTCTTATCTCTGTCTAGGACAAGGCAGGGTGAGGCCCATAGGACAAGGCAGGGTGAGGCCCTTGTAATCACTGTGCTTATCACCACCAGGATCCCGTTGGAGATTTCTGGCCAAAGAGGGCCTGGGTAAGGAGATACTCTACCTCAGATGATATCTTGGACACAGCTCAAGGTCCTGAGGTCCAGTGGCTCCAGTGGCCATAGCCTTGAGTCTGGGCTTGTGTGTCAGCAGGGACCCGTGGTGGGCCAGAGCCTGTGCTCTAACCAGTTCCTTGGCAGAAACCAGTGCTGATTAACTACAGGAGGAATTTCTGCCTTTGGGTCACAATCCAACTGACTGGCTGCTACAGATCAGCTAACAGAATATGTCATTCCAGCCTCTTGTGGTTCACCCAAAAGTTGGTGCCACAGTGGAAGCTGGACACACCTTCCTTGGAGGGCTGGGAGCTGCTAGAGATCACAGCTGAGGTCAGGTGAAAGATTTCTGGATGGGGACATCCAGGCTTGAGGGTGTGTGACTAACCCTCAAGATTAGACAGGGTGACTCATCTTCAGGCCACAGTCTCACAGTCCACTCCTTGGCTGTCTTCTAACCACTGAGAGGCCATAGCTTCCTCAAAGGAAACCCCTCAAAGGGTGCATTTAGGTAATTTGGATGGGCAGGGGCTATGGGGTGAGAAGATCCTCCTGACTGATTAGCTGTGAAGGAGCTGGCCTGTGCTCTGTTCTGTCCAGCAGTCAATATCGGGAGGGCTTGTTCCACTCACCGCCCACTACCCACCACCCATCCTTTGCAAGAGTCCCGTTCTTAAGTGCTGACGTTCCTGTCTTCCCAGACTAAACCCAACTGAATTCCCATGAAGTGTGCCTTAAAGCAGTATAGGGAGGAAGGGGGAAGAGTCTTCTAGTGCAGGTTTTGGGGATTTGTGCTACCAGATGCCCCACCTCCTGACTCTCAGATTTTTTAGCAGCCCCCAGTACCACTTCAAGTTCCTTTCTTTTCTCTGAGCCTCAACTCCTCCCATGGGGCTGACCCCTGGCAAACAGAACCTTCTTGCAAATGACAGTTGGCTCAGGAAGTGGGGGTGTGTGAGGCATCAAAGTGACTTGTGAGGCAAGATGATTTATTGGAATATTAACTTGTTTTTGAGTTCCCTCAATTCTCTTCTTCCTACCCATTTTAAGCAGGTAGCTTGGCCCTTCTGGGCTTCTTGCTCAGGGACTCCTGTCAGCAGAAGCAGCCTACAGCCCACAGCCCATTTGCAACTTGTGAAGAAATCTCACTGGGTGTCCCTGGGGGAGCAGAAAGAGGAGGCAATGAGCAAGTCGCTTCTGGTGTGGAAAGGGAAGAGAGGTCTGGGGCAGGAGCAGGCTGGGGTGGGCAACAGGAGATGCATCTCCTAGGCACATTCTCCAAGCATGGTGCTTCCTGCTCTGTGTGGAGGTCCTTCAGGCAATGTGGACTGGTGCACCTTTCTGTGGCAACTCCCTAAGGGCAAGAGGAGACCTTGTGGGGATGGCAGCTTGGTGGCCCCAGGAAGATAGGACTTGGAACTTGAGACCTGGGTCACAACAGAGTTCTGTGCCCCATGCATAGCATGGGGAGGAAGTAGGGCTACCAGGCTTCAAGTATCACTGTAGGAGGTGGACCCTGACAATTTGATTTCAGCGGTTTCCATGGTAGGTTGGAGGTTGCAGACCCTTTTTCTGTTTCTGGAGCATCATGTCACTGTGCTGATAATCCCGTGTTCTTATTCATGGCTGGGAGGGGATGGGGTGCTCCAATAAAGACTTTACCCCTCCAGGGTGTGGAGAAAAGGGAACCCTCCCACACTGTTGGTGGGAATGTAAATTGGTGCAGCCACTGTGGAAAATACAGTATGCAGGTTCCTCAAAAAACTTAAAATAGGGTTGCCATATGATCCAGCAGGCCCACTGCTGGGCATATATTCAGACAAAACTATGAATCGAAAAGATACAGGCACCCCTATGTTCATAGCAGCACTATTTACAATAGGCAAGACATGGAAACAGCCTAAATGTCCATCAATAGATGAATTAATAAAGAAGATGGGAGATGTGGTGTATATATATATGGTGTGTGTGTGTATGTGTGTGTGTGTGTATATATATATACACACACACACACACACACACACAATGGAATATTACTCAGCCATAAAAAGAATGAAATAATGCCATCTGCAGCAACATAGATGGACCTAGAGATCATCATACTACGTGAAGTAAGTCAGACAGAGAAAGACAATCTGATATCACTTACATGTGGACTCTAAAATAGGACACAAATGAACATATCTATGAAACAGAAACAAACTCACAGACCTGTGGTTGCCAAGGGGGAGGGGGGTGGGGGAGGGAAGGATTGGGAGTTTGGGATTAGCAGACGCAAACTATTATACATAGGATGGATAAACAATAAGGTTCTACTTTATAGCATAGGGAACTATATTCAATAGCCTGTGATAAACCACAATCAAAAAATATGAAAAAGAATATATATATGTATAACTGAATCACTTTGCTGTACAGCAGAAATTAACACAACACTGTAAATCAACTATACATCAGTAAAATTAAAAAAAAAAAACAACCACTACCCCTCCATCTCCAGTATGGCAGATTAAGGGCTCAGAATAGTAAATAAACAATTTAAAAAATAAAGAAGGTATATTCCTTTCAAACTTGGATTTGAGGTCTGCAATTTGTACTTGCCTTCTTGATTCCAGGGTGCCGACTTATCCAGGTCTTTTCCTTTGACATGGTTTCCTTTACAACTTGCACACACCCTCTATTCTTTTGGCATTTCCATTTATTCATTCATTCCATAAACATTAATTGAGGGTCTACTGTTTGTTAAGTACTCTGGTTAAATGCGGAGGATTATAATGATATACAAAGCTGGCTCCTGCCCCCCGCATCCCTCCTCCGGACCTTACAAGTCTTATGGGAGAAACATTTATTCATCCACTACTTCTACAAACATTTATATATACATATATACACCTGGATAAAGACGTAAAGAAAAATAGATGCTGCTATAAGGGTGAATAGTAATAGATGTGATATAGTCTGGGGTGCGGTTGGAAATGGGGGGTGTTTAGGAGAAACAGGTAGTGATGTTTGAGCTGAGCTTTTAGGACTAGATGAGGTGTGTATGTGTGAATGCATGTGTAAGTGTGAGCATGAATGCATATGTGTTGCCTGTATGCACACACGTGTGCACATATGGGGGGGCACTTCAATGAGAGGGTAGAGCATTCTGGAAGGCCCTGAGGTCTTCCTGAGGAGGAAGGAGTCTGGTGCCTTGAAGGAATGAGAGAAGCCTGTGGAGCTGCCAGAGGTGAGGCCAGGGAGGAAGTGAAGAGCAAGGTCACCTAAGGCCTTAGAGATCAGATCGGGCAGTTTGGCCTTTGTCTTAAGAGGGAAGAGACATGGGAACATATGTATAACTGATTCACTTTGTTATAAAGCAGAAACTAACACACCATTGTAAAGCAATTATACCCCGATGAAGATGTTAAAAAAAAAAAAAGAGTAATGGGAGGTCACTGAAGGTTTTTAAGCCTGGAGGTAATAAGACCTGATTTACATTTTAAAAAGATTGTTCTGACTGCTGTGTTCGGCAAGGAAGTTGAGAAAGCAAGAGCCAAAGCAGGGAGACCAGAGTTTTATAAGGAGGTAGGTCTAGCTGTAATCACAGGGAAGATGTTCAAAACATCAGTAGTGAAAAAAAAAAAAATGACAGCAAGCTGTAGAAACATACATGTGATTCTATTTGTCTTTTTAAAAAGAATATGCATAACTTTGTATATAAATATTCTGCATATATATGTGTATATATTCATAGCATAGAAGTTTGTGCTGGCCTAGCTTGTTTCCAGCCCTTTGCTATTACTAGCACTTTTTGTTGAATGGAAAACACCTTGGACTTGAGATCCACAAGCTTTAGCTACTGTTCCTAATTCCCGCCTTTAGGCATGTCATTTAGCTTCTCTGTACCTCAGTTTTCTCATCTGTAAAATGAGGGTGTCAGGTCAGATGAGCTCTAGACATGAATTCTTTCTGCTTCTGGATTCTTATAACTCTGGGCAGAAAGAATGTGCAAAGGGGGGAAGCAGCACACATTATGCAGGCAACGCGTGTACCCCAGCTCTATTTCAGCAGTGCAGAGTTAGGGTGACATTCTAGAAGAGCGGCAGCAGGACTGCGGAGAGTGAGAACATCTCACAGGGCAGCCTGACAGTAGGAGGAGTGGGCAGCTGCCTCTGTGCTGTGATTTACCGCCTGCCTGGACCAAAATAGCCCCATCTCCTGGTCCGCTCCAGGAAGCTCCTTCCTAGTGAGCCTGAAATTCACTTACCAAGGACTAGTGCTAGATCTACATTAAATTATTCCCCTCCAGGATCCCATGAGCCCAGATGAAGTAATTATACTGGTAAAAATGAAAGAAGGGGACCAGAGGAAGGGAGGACTCAAGGCCTAGCTACCCTTGGAAAGGGGAATCTTGGTGGCACTCTCCCTTATGATTGGGGTGAGGGTGTAGGCAGCACTGGAGCAGGGTGGGAGAATTGTTTTCATAAGGCTGTACCTTGGAACACAAGTTTGCAGGATGCAAGTAGGTGTTATTCAAAATGGGGATTCCATGGTCAAATAAGTCAGGGATACACTGGCTTAAACAAGGTTGACAGGGTTTTTCTACCATAGGACTTCTTAGAGCTTGTAAAGATGACTTCATGCATGCTTAAGGAGGAGCAAAATAATACAGCATGTATGCAGCTTTTTAAAAAGAACACTTTGCATATATAAAATAGATAAACAGCAAGGACCTACTGTATAGCACAGGGAACTACATTCAATATCTTGTAATAACCTATAATGAAAAACAATCTGGAAAAGCATCTGTATACATACATATAGCTGAATCACTTTGTTGTACACCTGAAATATCGTAAATCAACTATACTTCAATTAGGAAAAAAAAGAGCACTTTGTAAGAGAGGCCTTCCTCCAGTCACACTACAGGAACAATAGACTAAGTTATAAGTTTGATTTTGGGGGGAGGGGACCTGTGTCTTACTTTCACCTGAGCACCCAGTACCTACCACACTGATAGGTCCACTCTGAGTACATGATGATTATTGAACTGAAAATTTCCAATCTAAGTTTGCCTCTTTTAAGATATGGCTAGGGATACATCTGGGTATCTAAATTCCCATATATTACAGACTGAATATTTGAATCCCTTCAAAATTCATATATTGAAATCCTAATCCCCCCCGTGTGATGGTATTTGGACTTGGAGGTGGGGGTCTTTGGGAGGTGATGAGGTCATAAGAGTGGCACCTTCATGAATGGGATCAGTGCTCTTCAATGAAGAGACATGAGAGCTTGTCCTCTGCTCTCTACCATGTGAGGACACAATGAGAAGACGACCATCTGCAAACCAGGAAGTGGGCCCTCACCAAACATGGGATCTGCTGGCACCTTGATCCCAGACTTCCAACCTCCAGAACTATGAGAAATAAATGTCTGCTGTTTAAGTCACCCAGTCTATAGTAACTTGTTATAGCAGCCTTGAACTAAGGCACCATATAACACTTCTTGGTTCTTATCATATGGGTTTCCTACTAATATCAGGAGATTGACTATAACAACCTCCCTCAGAAAACCTTCCTAATGAACTTTAAGAGCTTTATTCTTTCTTCCTTGATAAAACCTCAATGTGCAACTATTGAAGGGTGAATTAGTAGCCTAAATATTAGGAAACCTGAATAGTTCCACTTAGCGCTACTGCTAAGGATTAAATAGCTATGCTGGTCACCAAATTGCTAGGGTCTCAATTTCTCTGTGTATGGAGGTTGAGGATGGATTATGTATTAGTGACAATAAATAATCCCCAAATCTCAGTGACTTATAATAATAAGGGTCTATTTCTTGCTCATGTTTCATGCTGGCTATGGATCAGTTGTTTCTTTGAGCTAGTGACTGGGAACTCTGGACCCTGGCTGAAGGGCCAGTCCTGGTGGGGCATATTGAGTTATGCAAGGGCTCCTAAAACTTCTGCTTGAACAGGGTCTACTTCACATCTGCTCACATCCTATTGTCCAAAGCAAGCCATATGGCGAGGCCTAACATGAACAGGGCAGGGAAGTATACCCCTCCCATGGGAGGGCACAGAAAGTCACGTGACTATTGATGGGAATGTAAATTGGTGCAGCCACAATGGAAAACAGTGTGGAGGTTCCTTAAAAATATAAAAATAGAACTACCATACGATCCAGCAATTCCACTCCTGGGCATATATCCGGAAAAAAGAAAACACTAATTCAAAAAGATACATGCACCGCAATATTCACATCAGCACTATTTACAATAGCCAAGACATGGAAGCAATCCAAGTGCCCATCAACAGACAACTGGACTAAGAAGATGTGATATATGTGTATATAAACACATACAATGAAATATTACTCAACAGCGAAAAAGAATGAAATACTGCCATTTGCACCAATGTGGATGGACCTAGAGAATATTATGCTTTATGAAACAAGTCAGAGAAAGACAAATACTATATGACATAACTTTTATGTGGAATCTAAAAAATACTACAAATGAATGTATATACAAAACAGAAACAGACTCACTGATATAGAAAACAACTTGTGGTTACCAAAGGGGAGAAGGAGGAGGTAGGGACAAATTAGGGTATGGAATTAACAAATAGAAACTACTATATATAAAATAGATAAGCAACAAGGATATACCGAATAGCACAGGGAATTATATCCATTATCTTGTAATAACCTATAATGGAATATAATCTGCAAAAAATACTGAATCACTATGCTGTACATCTGAAACACAAAACTGTAAATCAACTATACTTCAATTTTAAAAAGGCAGATGACAATAGTGAAGATGTCTAATCCTTTTACTGGGGATCAACAGGAACTTTGATATAGCCTGCCACAGACTAGATGATATTCAAGCTCTTTCAGTTCTAGCTTTAGTATTCCTAGTCTCTCCTAGAATAAATCCAAGCTTCAGTATCCCTAATTTTTTCCTAGAACAGGAAACTTTGAAAAACTGGTTTTTCATAAACTTAATGAAAAAGAGAGACAATAAGCCTCCATTTATTGGTACTCAGCAGCAAAATTCTAGAATTTTTTTTTTTTCACAGACAGTGATAAGCAATTGGATTAAGGAGTGGTTGCTGTCCTTCAGCCTGGCTCTCTAAAAATCATGCCACATATATCTTATTTGGTTTTAGAGGGATTGTGAGACTGGTGGCTCTGGGGAGTAACATAAATGATGAGGCTGGGTTTCAGCAGAACTTTGATAGCATCTCTTTTGGGTGAGATGAGAAATGTGACTAGGATGGTTTATGTTTTTTTTTTTTTTTGCTGAGGGAGCAACTGTATCTGGCAAGTTAGAATGAAGAGGTTGAGGTTTGCCTCAGGGCTCTGCTCTCAGGCTCCCTTCACTGGGTCCATACTTTTAGCAGCATTTTGCTTGAACCATGGTTCATCACATCTGTCCTTGACACCAGCTTGGGAAGAGTAATGAATGCATGGTATAATGGAAGTGGGATCCCTAAGTGAATCAACATAGGTAAGAATCATGGGTAAAACCAGCGGAATGAAGTTGAGCACAAGTAAATATTAAGGTATAGTATTTAGATACCAATAACCAATTACATAAAAAGAGTATCAGGGAGATGCGACTTGATAACTATCCTGTGGAAAGATTATAAACCCTGGAAGTTTGGTTGAGAATAAGTTTAATATGAGCTAATATAAAATGACTGCTAAAAATATGGTGAGGCTAACTGTAGATTTCATTAAGAGAAGTATAGTGAAGTCTAGTTTCAAGTCTATGGACTTGCATGGGGTAGCAGGATCAGAGAAGGAGAGAGACAGAGACAGAGAAACTTAAAATTGTACAGAGGCCTTGTTTGCCTTGCCACTCAGTTGAGTGTGCATGCCTCAGATGGAGTAAGAGCTGAGATGTGCTAGTTTCATTTCCTTTGTGTCTCTCTGAACACGAGTACTTCCTTTTGTCGAGTCTGATTCTACTCTCTCTAGGTACATATTATATATAATACCATGTGTTAAAATGCAAGCAGCTCCCTAATGGAGCAAATGATCATCATGTGATCAAGCAAAGAGCAGTGATCTGTTCTAACACTGGTGGAAAACTAGAGGTGTTAGATTTCTTGAGAGGTGACAGTGCTGTTCTCCAATGTGGCCTCTTTTTTCCAGGGTAATTTAGGTGGCACTCAGTTTCTGCCTTGTGTGCTGATTTTACAGTTGACTTTCTATGTGACCTATGACTCCAATATATGGGGGCAGGATGGATGGATGTGACGGTTCTGCTCTAATTTGAGAGGAACATTGACAGGTCATGGTTCACAAGGAGGAAGGTGAAATAGCATTAGAAGAACCACTGAGGGAACTGGGATGTTTTGCCTGTAGAATGGAAACTTGAGAGGACTATGAAAACTATCTTTGATTATCTGAAGGGCTGTAATGTGCCTGGATGCCCTCCTTCTGTATTGCTGCGGGACCACAGTCAGAGTCTATGGAAGTTATACATGACCCAATGTAAGGACACTTTTTCTAACAATTTAGCACAAAAAGTGGAGTAGATCGCCTTCACAATGTAGTGAGCTTCCTGTCCCTTAAGGGAACCTAGTAGGAGCTGAATGACCATGTGTCTGAGATGTTCATAGGAGGCTTTTGTTTTGCCAGCAAGCAACCATTTCCCTTACTTTCGGTTATCATACTTGATTTTCCTCTAAGAACTCCTAATAATAAGAACTCCACTCACAATCCATATGTTTTGAGTGAAGTAATACTGACTTGGCTTCAGGCATGGGCCTGTGGGATTCAGATCCGGCATCTCATCCCTCTGGCTGTAGTGACTGGTTAGGGATGGGCACGTGACCCACCTCTGGACAAAGGGGAGTGGTGAGCAAGAAGCATGCCCATGTTTTCAACTGGGTCTGAAGCAGAAAGGATGCAAGTCAGGAGACGGTAGCCCACTTAACACCACGGAGAGCTTGAGAATGGAGAAATCATGAATGGGAGCAGAGTCAAGAGATGGAGAGAGGCCAGGTCCTGATGATGATGACTGTCAAACCATGAATGAAGTAGCAATCCTGTAGGACCTATCAGTTATATGAGCCAACACTTCCCATTCTGTAAGAAGACAGTTTGAGTAGGGTCTTCTATAACTCACAAACAAGAGCCCTTGATAGTTATAGTATGTCCCGTGAGGTTTGCCTAAGATTCTTCATGTGGTGAATTACAATGTTATTCACCCATCCATCTCTCAGATGTATCAGTGGAGGACCCAATGCCATCGTGAGCCTCATGAGCAAGAAATACATGGCAAGTGGCAGAACACTCCTGGGCACAGAGCTAGAGCCAATTTCTCTTCAATATTTCTGGATACATCTCCTCCAGATGAGGCTGACAAGATAGGCTGAGTCTTGTGCGGGGCTTTGTTGTTCCTGCTAAGACTTTAGATTTTATTCCACATGTGATAAGAAAGAGCTGAAAAGTTTTGGTCAAGAAAATGACACTACCTGATTTAATGATGGCGAAGACCCCTCTGGCTGTTGTGTGAACAGATCATGGGGGCCGGGGCAGAAGTGGAGGCAGAGAGATGAGCTGAGAGGCTTCTGCAGTTGTCCTGGAGGGAATGAGGGTGTGGACTCTGGTGTTGGGTGGAGGTGGTGAAAAGTGATCAGATAAGGGATATGTTTTGATGTTAGAGCCGACAGGACTTGCTGATAGATTGGATGTGGAGTGCAAGGGAAAAGATGTGTCAAGGATGACACGTTTTTAGCCTGAGAACCTGGGAGAATGGGGTGCCATTTAAGCTATAAAGCACTGGGGGAGGAGAAGATTTTTTTAAAGTGGGAGCCAGGGAGGGAAATCAAGAATTCTGCTTTGGACATATTAAGTTTGAAATGCCTAAAAGACATTAAGAGTGAGAAGTTAGATAATCCAAGTGTGGAGTTCAGGGGAAGAGCTGAGCAGAAGGTATATGTTTGGGAGTTAGCATATGGATGTATTTAAAGCCACAGGCAGGACTGGATGAGTTCATCGTGAGAGTGAAGATAGAAGTTGGAGACAAGAGGATCCAGGGCAGAACTCTAGGAGCCCTCCAACAACGAGAGGTCAGGAGTATGTAGCAGTAAAAGAAACAGAGAAGGAGGTCCAGAGAGTTGATAGAAAGACTGGGAGAGGATGGGGTCCTAGATGCCTAGTGAAGAAAAAGGAGGGGTAATCATCTGTGCCAAATGCCACTGTGGTTCAAATAAGAATTGCTAGTGGGGGGGGGCTTCCCTGGTGGCGCAGTGGTTGGGAATCTGCCTGCCAAGGCAGGGGACGCAGGTTCGAGCCCTGGTCTGGGAAGATCCCACATGCCGCGGAGCAACTAAGCCCGTGCACCACAATTGCTGAGTCTACGCTCTAGAGCCCGCAAGCCACAACTGCTGGGCCTGCATGCCACAGCAACTGAAGCCTGCGCACCGCAACGAAGAGTAGCCCCCGCTCGCCGCAACTAAAGAGAAGCCCGCACACAGCAACAAAGACCCAATGTAGCCAAAAATAAATTTATGGAAAAAAAAAAAAGGAATTGCTGGGGGCGCTAAGGATTAGCAACCCTTTGGGTTGGTGACATGGAGATGGCTAGGGACCTTAGCGGGAGATGCTGTACAGATTTCTGTATAGCAGAGGTTTGGAAGCCTGGCTGAAGAGGATGACAAAGACAATGCATGGGCAGGGATTGAAGGCGGCAAGTAGAGACAATTTTTACAGGAGGTTTGCTCTGGGAAGACAGAGGAAAGAGGGTGGCTGCTGGAGGCAGATGTGGGTGCCAAGGTGATGGGAGATATTACAGGCAGCCTGTAGGCCTAGGGAATGATACAGTGAAGAAGGAAAGCTCGTTCACAAAGGAGCACAGGGGAAGAAAGATGTTAGCAAAGTCCCTGAGGAGAAGAGAAGCAATGCACAGATGGAGGTGCTGGCCTTAGGAGGATGATCAGTGGGGATCCGAGATCTGAGGCCTGAAAGTTAAAGTAAGACTTGGCAGCCTTGTCTGTGTCTTTTCTAGCCACAGTGAGCTGCTTAGGGTGGCAGGAAGTTGGATTTATTCAGGGCTGGGGTTTTGCCAGGAGGTTAGGACAGAGTGGGAGTGTGGTGAGGAGTTGAGGGTGTGTGCTGGGAGGGACAGCACGGATCACAGGGAGGGCAAGGAGGGAAGTGAGGAGCCGCGGGTTTTGAGCCAGGCATTATCCCAGCCCAATATGAATGCAGCTCAGAGTTGTGCCAACTTCCTGAGGAGTCCCTGTACCTCTGACTTTCTTCTGGGATCCGTGGGCCTTGTTGCCAACTTACCGAATCTAAATCTTTGGAGACGGGTCCAGTATCTACCTAGGAAGTAAGGGTCTCAGTGCTCCTAGCCACATTGGGGTCGAGAACCGATGCCTCTGGAGTATGAACTCGCTTTTAAAAGGAACCTTCACTTAATTCTGTGCTCTAGGTCAAATCAGCTGCTTGGTTTGGAGAAACTGCCAGGAAATTTTGATTCTTCCACCATTCTTCCTTCTAATCAGCACTGAAACTTTCCCTTATATATATATATTTTTTGATTTTGATTTCCCTTCCCTCCTGAAAAGCTACCATTGATCACTGCCCTTCCAGTGGAAATTCCTGAAATATGCTAATATTTGGTATCTGGAGGTTCCTGGGGTGTGCTGTGTTTGGCTAAAAAAAGCAGAGGTTTGTGGACTCATGAATAAACTCAAAGGACATATTCTAACTCTCCTTGAAAGTTTATTTCCCAACAGGAAAACCATCTGTTTTTCCACCACCGCCCTCAACTCCACAATATATGAAAGCTTGTTTGCCCCTTCCTTTTGGCTATGAACACATGGCATTTGGCTTCACAGAGGTATCCATCATCCTCAGAAAGTTATTTCACATAAGATGTCAAATTTTAAAATGAGGACTAGCAGGATACATGTTCAAATGAATTTGTTCCTCTTGTCAATGGGTCAATGTCAGTTGCGGTGAGAATCACAGTCTTTGTTCTACTAATGACCCAGCTCTCCTGGTATGCTTCAAGTTTCTTTTTCAGACAGGGCTCTTTTCTGCCCTAGGTCCTTTGCATACGCCATCACCTCTATTGCAAATCTCCTCCCTCCACTCCGATTTTATATGGCTGGTTCTTTTTCATTCTTCAGTTCTCTGTTTAAACATCACGTCCTCAAAGAAACTTCCCTGACTGCCATGTCTACTGTAGGGTTTCTGATCACCGCTATCAACCCCATTCCTTTTCTTGGGACCATATTTATTTCCTTTATTGTTCTTGTTAAATTTTGTGATTATCTCATTATTTATTTACTTGATCATTAGCCATATCCTCCAATAGACTCTAAGCAATAAGAGGGCAGGACTTAGTCTGCTTTTCCCCTCATTTTGTCCCCAGTGCCTGGCACATTATGGGTTCTCAATTTGTTGCTTGACTAATCTGAGCAAGCCCAACACAGGGAGTGGTGTGACTAAAACACATTTTGGTTCCTATTCCTTCTGTGCCAGTTAGAATTAGGTTCAGCAGCAGACAGAAAACTAAAAATAACAGAGGCTTGAACAATATAGGACTTTATTTCTTCCTCTGGTATGATGGTTCCATGGCAATCAAGGGCTCAGATTCCTTCCAGTGTTTAGCTGTTAGGCTATGGGTATGGCCATTGTACTCAAGGTCCAAGATGACAGCTAGAGCTCCATATTCTAGGGAGAAGGTCATCACATCCATATTCTGGGGAGAAGGTCACAGGAAGAGGTGAAACATGAGGGAAAAAAGAGCCTGTGCCAGTTGTTTTTTAAGAAAGTTTCCCAGAAGATGCCACCACACATTTCTGCTTTCATTTCACTAACCAGCACTTAGTCACATGGCTATATCTATCTGCAAGGGAGCCTGGGAAATGTAGTCTGTTTTAAGGACACATTTTTGCTCCAAATGAATTTGGAGGTTTTGTTAATAAGGGTGATGAGGAATATAGATACTTGGGTAGGCAAATCTCAGTCTCTGCCATAGTCTCCTTCTCAAAAACCTTCTATGGCTCCCTAGTACTTATGTCAACAGTTCTTAACCAGGGTTGTATATCAGAAACACTTTGGAAACTTTTCCTAAAGACATATGTTTGGGCTTCAACCTCTGAGATTTAGTAGGTCTGGGGAGAGGTTTGTTGTTGGGGCTTCAGGGGGTCAACCATACCTTTCCACAACTCCACCGCAAGCCTAAGCTCTGAACCATTTGAAGAAACACAAGAATCAGGCAAGCGAGGAACAAAAATTTGCCTTTCTTTTTGATGAGGCCGTTTGAAGAATGCCACTTTTAGCCGTACTGACCAATAGGCTTTCTAGTACTTCCATCACTGGATTAGACAGACTTAGTTGATTGCAGACAGAGAAGGATCACCATGTGCCTCCCTCGGGGGAGACCTTGGCCTCTGATGCCATGGCAGGGAACAGGCCAGCACACAGGTGCTCTGTGGACCGGCAGGTGCACGGGACCTAAGCTACCCACACCCGTTTCTTCCTCCCAAATCCAACTCACAGATCAGATGAGTTGTGCCTGTTTCCCATCCTCCTGCAGGGGCGGCATGGGTAAGGAGTGGGGTCAAGAGGCCAGGAGGGCTGCTCTGGGAAAGGTGAAGGGCAAGGAACAATATAAAAACCCCTAAACTACATCATCAGGCCTAAGTTCCTTGACAAAGCATCTGAGCACCTTTGTGATCTTTCTGGGACCTACATTTCCAGCTTTATCTCTTCCTTCTTTATGTTCCCTCTGCTCCAACATTTTCTCATCCCAATAACTTTGCTTGTGCTACTTTCCTGTCTGGACGGACTTTCCTTTTTACCTCTGCAGGTTGGACTCCACCTCCCTTCAGAGTCCAAAGCCAATGACAGGGGGTCTCCATCAACCCCATCACGCCACATCCAACTCCCTCTGCTCTGTGTTCCCACGGCACCTTGCCACTTACACCACCTTCTCATTTATTACACATGCTTCTATGGTAGACACTGCTAGTTGCCCAGCAGGGAAAAAGAGAGAGGCTCGCTTGGAAGGAGACAGGAGAAGTTGGAGGGCTGGGAGGCAGGGAGGAGATAATCGCAGGGCTGCATTTGTTTGCAGCACCTTGGTGGCTGCCCCAGTTAGACTGGATATGTGCTCTCTGGTTACCATTGGCCTCACCATGGCCAGCATTGCTTACACTATGTCTGCCTCACATGATAACATTACCTGCCTGGCCCTTGTAGGTGTTTAGCCTTGTGAGTCATGTTCTACAGCCTCGCCAGGAAGTAGCTGAGCCCACTTTGCCTGAAATGCCTTCAGAAACAGAGAAATAACCTCATATGGGTCAGCCCATGGCCTTGCAAACACCACCATTTGTCATCCTGAAACTTGCACTCAGTGGCCCCAGTCCTATCTTTTGGGGCTGCACAGATTGTACTGACTGTCTCTTGCACATGACAGTTCCTCTGACATTCAAAGTCAGACGTGTTGCCATTGTTTCAACCTCCTCTCAACAGTAAGCACTCAATAACTATCAGCTGTTTTTATGAACGATGTTGGCAATGGTATGACTGATTGCTAAATGCCAGACATGAGCACTTAACAGGGTCAGCAAAGGGAAACCAGAGTGTCATAATTTTATGGGTATTTTAGAAATCATTAGCCCAGGGATAACAGACAGCCTCATGTGTCCACTGATAAATGGAGAGTGGCTACCTGAAGCACGATGCTGATTCTCAGGGCACACCTGGGCTCACTGGGAAAGGATTAGTGATGGCTGCCAGGAAGAGGAAGGATGGGACGGTGGAGGGATGTCAGTCATTTGCCATCTCTGATTTTACCCAACTTCACAGGCCCAGAGAGGTAGACAAGGTGTAAGTGTGCAGTAAGGTGCAGTATGGGATCTAGAATTCCTGGCTTCTGGAGTCTTCCTTCTGCCCAAGCTGCCTCACTGCTGTTGGTGTCTTGCAGAAAAATTCAGAGGCTAATGAAATACTTATTAAGACCTTAGTGGTTTTTTTGATTGGTATTCCCTCACTTTCTTACCTGCTAGCTCTCTCAGCTACCTCCTCTAAAGGCTGCCTTTTACATTAATCTGCCTATGCATCCCTTTCCCTCGTTAAATAATAAAGAATCATCCTGCTTCTTCCGCCGCCATTCTTTTTGGAAAAGCACAATAATCAGTCTTTAATGAGCTTGTGACTCTGAACCGAAGTATAATAATTTTGGTGACTCTGCAGCTTCCGTTGATGGAAATATATTTATTTTAGAAGCTGATGACCTGTGGGAAAAGACTATTATTCTAAATATCATGATGAGGTCATGGGAGCTGATAGAGGGCTTGGGGAGAGGGGGAGGAGAGGGGAGGAGAACCACTGAAAATGAGAATTGCATATGAATGAAAATAGACTACTTTCTATTCTGAGCAAGAGATACTGGTTTAGTGATTCCTTAGGGGTGTTGAAGCAAAATGTACACAGATGGGAGAAGTTTCTTGAGGTTAGCTCAGCCCTTTGTCTAGGGTTCCATTAGGAGACATGAGAGATGGTAGCCAAGGTCAGTCTTAGGTCCTAGGACAGAAGGCTAGTGGGTGCTAGAACGTAAGGCTAGAATAGGAGTAGGAAATGGGATGGTCAGTGACCAGGCTTCATATCTTTATAATAGACTTGTTTCTGTGGTGAAATTTACATAAAGTACAACACTTTGTATTATATAAAAGCTAGATGAGCAAAAAACAAACTAATGAACAAACAAGAGTGCATAGTTACCCATAATGCCATCCTGCAGTCATTTCAACTAAGTGAATTTTATACACATACACACACACACACACATTTTGTAAGATGGGTATCTTAGGTGACATACTCTTTTTAACCTAATTTTTACTGTCAGTATGTTGTGATCATTTTCCTTGGTCAGTGAATCAGATCCGTGATGTCGTATTGGACATTCATTTGATTACCTTCCAAAGAGCTATTGCTGCCTTCTCATTTCTTAACAGAATGCAGAATTTCTAAGCCATGTGGTTTGGATACGTCATTCTACCCCTAGCTCCAGAGTAAACTTTGATTAGATTGAGCCAATCAGCTTATCTTATTATCCAGACCTTGGAGATTAGTTAAAGGATGGGCACCTGACCCAGTTTGGATCAAAGAAGAGACATTTGCTAAGGACTGCTAGGTTAGAAAGTTCCTCTCTCTTTCATGGAAGCCTCTGGAATTAATTCTATCTCTCACCTCAGGTAGTATGGCATAAGGTGGGATTAGAAGTCCAGTGGTCATTGTTACTAACAGGAAGGGGAACTAGCTGAGACTGAAGCTATATAGAGCAGAGTGGAGAGTATAGTAGAAAACATGAATCAGAGCCTGGACTCCATCAGGATCCTGTGGATCAAACCATGCCTGAGGATCATGCCACCTCTATACTTTGCAGTTAAGTCAATAAATTTAAGCTTCTTTGAGTCATGTTATCTATTACTGGCAACCCAAAGCATCCTAAATAATAAAATCATTTTACATAATAGTATAATATCCTATTACATGGATGTGTTAAAAGCATTTTCATGCCTACTATTCAATTTAATCTTTAAGCCATCTTATAAAGTAAACAAGTGTCTATTTGGCAAGCGAATAACGAAGACCTAGAGGGGACAACTGATCTATCCAAGATCACACAGCTAGTTAGTGCCAGAACCAGAGTTCCTGACTTTTTGAACAGAGCTTTTAATACTCAATGACACCTCAAGGCAGAGGGATTATGGACCAGTGAATAGAATAATTCTGAAGACTGAGGCCATATTATTAGGCTTTTAGGTGGGATGTGAACTGTCATGTCAATCAGATGCACCTCACATTTGAAACCTAGGATGTAAGCCTTACAATGTAAGGCATGAAAAGGTTGAGAGATTAGAGTAGTTGTTCTCAAACTGTGGTCTGGGGAGCCCTGGGGGTTCCTGAGATCTTTTCAAGAGGTTTGTGTTAAAACTATTTTCATAATAATGTCAAATGATATTTGCTCCTCTTCCATTCTCATTCTCTCACAAGTATACAGTGGTGTTTTCCAGAGGACACATGACATGTGACACACAACAAAATGAATGCAGGCGGAAATATGAGAATCTAATTATCTTCTGTTAAGCCAGACATTAAACAAATTTGCAGGGAGCTGAGTGGATCCGAGAGTTGCGGGCGGGCTCGACATACCCCACCGTGGGGTGGCGCTCTGACTGAGGCAACTGTTAAACGGCTGCCTCTGGGGAGGCAGCGAGGCACCACCGGTCCCTTAAACATCTTCTTCTGAAGTACATTCTATGCTAGGAGGAATGACTGCACTATTTTCCTGAGCTGCTGGCAGTCAGACCTGGGGCAGGTAACTTCTCTACAGAAACCTCAAACCTGCCAAGGATGGTTCAGATATTGGCAGACTGTCACTTCATCCCCACCCAACACCGATAATATCACTAGAGAGGGCAGACAGCAGAAGCAAGAACAACTACATTCCGGCAGCCTGTGGAACAAAAACCACATTCACAGAAAGATAAAGATGAAAAGGCAGAAGGCTATGTACCAGATGAAGGAACAAGATAAAACCCCAGAAAAACAACTAAATGAAGTGGAGATAGGCAACCTTCCAGAAAAAGAATTCAGAATAATGATAGAGAAGATGATCCTGGACCTCGGAAAAAGAATCGAGGCAAAAATCGAGAAGATGCAAGAAATGTTTAACAAAGACCCAGAAGAATTAAAGAACAAACAAACAGAGATGAACAATACAATAACTGAAATGAAAATTACAATAGAAGGAATCAATACCAGAATAACTGAGGCAGAAGAACAGATAAGTGACGGGGAAGACAGAATGCTGGAAATCAATGCTGCAGAAGAGAATAAAGAAAAAGGAATAAAAAGAAATGGAGACAGCCAAAGAGACCTCTGGGACAACATTAAACACAACAACATTCACATTATAGGGGTCCCAGAAGGAGAAGAGAGAGAGAAAGTACCCGAGAAAATATCTGAAGAGATTATAGTTGAAAACTTCCCTAACATGAGTAAGGAAATGGCCACCCAAGTCCAGGAAGTGCAGAGAGTCCCATACAGGATAAACCCAAGGAGACACATGCCGAGACATAGTAATCAAACTCTCAAAAATTAAACACAAAGAAAAATTATTGAAAGGAGCCAGGGAAAAATGACAAATAACATACAACCCATAAGGTTACAGCTGATTTCTCAGCAGAAACTCTACAAGACAGAAGGGAGTGGCATGACATATTAAAGTGATGAAAGGGAAGAACCTACAACTAAGCTTACTCTACCCGGCAGGATCTCATTCAGATTCAATTTTGAAAACAAAAGCTTTACAGACAAGCAAAAGCTAAGAGAATTCAGCACAACCAAACCAGCTCTACAACAAATGCTAAAGGAACTTCTCTAAGTGGGAAACACAAGAGAAGAAAAGGACCTACAAAAACAAACCCAAAACAATTAAGAAAATGGTAATAGGAACATACATATCTATAATTACCTTAAAGGTGATTAAAGGATTAAATGCTCCAACCAAAAGACACAGGCTTGCTGAATGGATACAAAAACAAGACCCATATATATGCTGTCTACAAGAGACCCACTTCAGACCTAGGGACACATACAGACTGAAAGTGAGGGGATGGAAAAAGATATTCCATGCAAATGAAAATCACAAGAAAGCTGGAGTAGCAATACTCATATCAACTAAAATAGACTTTGAAATAAAGAAGGTTACAAGAGACAAGGAAGGACATTACATAATGATCAAGGGATCAATCCAAGAAGACAATTATAAATACATATGCACCCAACATAGGAGCACCTCAATACATAAGGCAACTGCTAACAGCTATAAAAGAGGAAACTGACAGTAACATGATAATAGTGGGGAATTTTAACATCTCACTTACACCAGTGGACAGATCGTTCACACAGAAAATTAATAAGGAAACAGAAGCTTTAAATGACACAATAGACCAGATAGATTTAATTGATATTTATAGGACATTCTATCCAAAACCAGCAGATTACACTTTCTTCTCAAGTGTGCAAGGGACATTCTCCAGGATAGATCACACCTTGGGTCACAAATCAAGCCTTGGTAAATTTAAGGAAATTGAAATCATATCAAGCATCTTTTCTGACCACAACGCTATGAGATTAGAAATCAATTACAGGGAAAAAAACGTAAAAAACACAAACATACAGAGCCTAAACGATACGTTACTAATTAACCAAGAGATCACTGAAGATATCAAAGAGGAATTCAAAAAATACCTAGAGACAAATGACAATGAAAACACGATGATCCAAAACGTATGGGATGCAGCAAAAGCAGTTCGAAGAGGGAAGTTTACACCAGTACAAGCCTACCTCAAGAAACAAGAAAAATCTCAAATAAACAATCTAAACCTACACCTAAAGGAACTAGAGAAAGAAGAACAAACAAAACCCAAAGTTAGGGGAAGGAAAGAAATCATACAGATCACAGCAGAGATAAATACAATAGAAACAAAGAAAACAATAGCAAAGATCCATAAAACCGAAAGCTAATTCTTTGAGAAGATAAACAAAATTGATAAACCATTAGCCAGACTCATCAAGGAAAAGAGGGAGAGGACTCAAATCAATAAAATTAGAAATGAAAGAGAAGTTACAACAGACACCGCAGAAATACAAAGCATCCTAAGAGACTACTACAAGCAGCTCTATGCCACTAAAATGGACAACCTGGAAGAAATGGACAAATTCTTAGAAAGGTATAATCTTCCAAGACTGAACCAGGAAGAAACAGAAAATATGAGCAGACCAATCACATGTAATGAAATTGAAACTGTGATTTAAAATCTTCCAGCAAACAAAAGTCCAGGACCAGATGTCTTCACAGGTGAATTGTACCAAACATTTAAAGAAGAGCTAACACCTATCCTTCTCAAACTCTTCCAAAAATTGCATAAGAAGGAACAGTCCCAAACTCATTCCATGAGGCCACTGTCACCATGATACCAAAACAAGAAAAAGATACTACAAAAAAAGAAAATTACAGACCAATGTCACTGATGAATATAGATGGAAAAATCCTCAACAAAATACTAGCAAACAGAATCCAACAACACATTAAAAGGATCATACACCATCATCAACTGGGATTAATCCCAGGGATGCAAGAATTCTTCAGTATACCCAAATCAATCAATGTGACACACCATATTAACAAACTGAAGAATAAAAACCATATGCTCATCTCAATAGATGCAGAAAAAGCTTTTGACAAAATTCAACACCATTTATGATAAAAACTCTCCAGAAAGTGGGCACAGAGGGAACCTACCTCAACATAATAAAGACCATATACGACAAACCCACAGCATAACATCATTCTCAATGGTGATAAACTGAAAGCATTTCCTCTAAGATCAGGAACAAGACAAGGATGTCCACTCTCACCACTATTATTCAACATAGTTTTGGAAGTCCTAGCCATGGCAATCAGAGAAGAAAAAGAAATAAAGTGAATCCAAATTGTAAAAGAAGAAGTAAAATTGTCACTGTTTGCAGATGACATGATACTATACATAGAGAATCCTAAAGATGCCACCAGAAAACTACTAGAGCTAATCAAGAACTCGGTAATGTTGCAGGATACAAAATTAATGCACAGAAATCTCTTGCATTCCTATACACTAACAATGAAAGATCAGAAAGAGAAATTAAGGAAACACTCCCATTTACCATTGCAACAAAAATAATAAAATAGCTAGGAATAAACCTACCTAGGGAGACAAAAGACCTGTATGCAGAAAACTATAAGACACTGATGAAAGAAATTAAAGATGATACGAACAGATGGAAAGATATACCATGTTCTCGGATTGGAAGAATCAATATTGTGACAATGACTATACTACCCAAAGCAATCTACAAATTCAATGCAATCCGTATCAAATTACCAATGGCAGTTTTTACACAACTAGAACAAAAAATCTGAAAATTTGTATGGAGACATAAAAGACCCCAAAGAGCCAAAGTGGTCTTGAGGGAAAAAAACAGAGCTGGAAGAATCAGGCTCCCTGACTTCAGACTATACTACAAATCTCCAGTAATCAAGACAGTATGGTACTGGCACAAAAACAGAAATATAGATCAATGGAACAGGATACAAAGCCCAGAGATAAACCCACGCACCTATGGGCAACTGATCTATGACAAAGGAGGCAAGGATATACAATGGAGAAAAGACAGTCTCTTCAATAAGTGGTGCTGGGAAAACTGGACAGCTACATGTAAAAGAATGAAATTAGAACACTCCCTAACACCATACACAAAAATAAACTCAAAGTGGATTAACGACCTAAATGTAAGACCAGTCACTGTAAAACTCTTAGAGGAAAACATAGGAAGAACACTCTTTGACATAAATCACAGCAAGATCTTTTTTGATCCACCTCCTAGAGTACTGGAAATAAAAACAAAAATAAACAAATGGGACCTAATAACACTTAAAAGCTTTTGCACAGCAAAGGAAATCATAAACAAGATGAAAAGACAACCCTCAGAATGGGAGAAAATATTTGCAAACGAATCAATGGACAAAGGATTAATCTCCAAAATATATAAACAGCTCATGCAGCTCAATATTAAAGAAACAAACAACCCAATCCAAAAATGGGCAGAAGACCTAAATAGACATTTCTCCAAAGAAGACAGACAGATGGCCAAGAAGCACGTGAAAAGCTGCTCAACATCACTAATTATTAGAGAAATGCAAATCAGAACTACAATGGGGTCCTCACACCAGTTAGAATGGGCAAGGTCAGAAAATCTACAAACAACAAATGCTGAAGAGGGTGTGGAGAAAAGGGAACCCTCTTGCACTGTTGGTGGGAATGTAAATTGATACAGCCACTATGGAGAACAGTATGGAGGTTCCTTGAAAGACTAAAAATAGAACTACTATATGACCCAGCAATCCCACTACTGGGCATATACCCAGAGAAAACCATAATTCAAAAAGACTCATTCACCACAATCTTCATTGCAGCACTATTTAAAATAGCCAGGTCATGGAAGCAACCTAAATGCTCATCAGCAGACGAATGGATAAAGAAGATGTGGTACATATATACAATGGAATATTACTCAGCCATAAAAAGGAACGAAATTGGTTCATTTGTAGAGATGTGGATGAATCTAGAGACTGTCATGCAGAGTGAAGTCAGAAAGAGAAAAGCAAACATTGTATATTAACACATATATATGGAACCTAGAAAAACGGTACAGATGAACCGGTTTGCAGGGCAGAAACTGAGACACAGATGCAGATATAAACGTATGGACACCAAGGGGGAAAGTGGCTGGGGGGGCTGGGATGAATTGGGAGATTGAGATTGACATGTATACACTAATATGTATAAATGGATAACTAATAAGAACTTGCTAATAAAAAAATAAAACAAAATTCAAAAATAAATAAAAATAAAAAAACAAATTTGCAGCAATGTCAAACAATGCCCCTCTTCCTACTAATTTTTTTGTAGTGTGGAAAATATAGTTATTTTAAAAATGTGTTATTTATATTAACATGTTTTTATTATTTTTGAAAATAAAAGTATAAATAATTTCTTTTCAGTTTTAACTTTGAATACAGTAGGCGTGGATAGATATAACCTACACAGACAAACGTTGTTTGGGTCCTCAATATTTTTAAGAGCATAAAAGTGTTCTGGGGATATAATGTTTGAGAACTGTTGGGTGAAAGGATAACTATGATTTCCAATTAAACTTCTTTCAGAAAACTCATTCAGGCAAGCCTAGTTTCTTTTTGGCTTCTGACACCTAGACTCCAGGCACAAAGTGCAATATGAACTGGAGATTTAGCCATTGATGGGTACTATGATCAGCACAGTTTAAAACAATTTGTATAACTTTGGCCAAAAGTTCCTTTTGGGATCAAATGAATTTGTTGCCTATTTTGATCAAATTGATCAGAAATGGACTGGCTCTATTCGTTACTATGTAGATACATAAAGCAATTGGGATTCTGTGTAGTGAGAGGTATCATTCTGGTGGCAAGCAACAGAAGGTGACTCTGGCTAACTGGGCAGAGAAGTTGTTTATTAAAAGGATCCTGGGAGCTCTCACAGTTGTTAGGAGAAATGGAGAGCCAGGCTTCAAGCTGAGCTTCCAGAAGCAATGAAAACATCACTCCCTAGAACTGGACGGAGGGGGGATCACTGCCCCTTCTGTGGTGGAGGGACCACCAAGCCCCCGAGGAAACCACCGCTGCTGCTGCGCCAGGATCTCAACCTTACAAATGTTGTCATCCCAAAAGTCAGACCTCTTGCCACCATTCTGCCAGGAAAACGGATCTTCTGGAAATTTCTTTCCTTAAGTTGCTCTTTTGGAATCAAAGTGTATAGGAGTGTGTCCGATTGGTGGAACCTGAGATGCATGTCTTCATTCCAGCTGCAAGAAAGGCTGGAATTTGCTTTGAGATTTCTAAGTTCTGCTTAGGAGAAGTGGGATGCACAGAGCTGAAATTACCCCAAACATAGCAAAATCATTTAACAGGAGCCAAGAAGTCAGAAAACACAACTGATTTTTGCAGTACGTGGTATAAGAAATCATAGAGTTGTGGTTATGTAAGAAGCTGCAGGGTTAGGCAGATTTGGGTTCAAATTCTGCCCCTGTTACTGCCATTAGCTGTAGAACCTTAAGAAAGTCACTTAAATTCTCAAAGCCTCAATGATCTCACCTGCATCTAAGTTAATTTCCTGGATGAAATAACATGTAATATAATATTGTGTGTACCCAGTAGGCACCCCAAAAATGATAGCCATTAATATTACCAATCTTCAGGCTCTGCAATAGACAGACACATTTTTCCCTAAAGGGGTAAGGGGAAGCCGAGGCACAGGGAGGCCAAGGGACTTGCATAAAAGTTGAGCAAGAGCTAACTAACATCAGGACGTGCTTCTGAGCTCACTGATTCTGGGTCCAGCTCCCATCCCAGTTCCTAAGCCTCATCACCTCCTTCTGCAATCAAAATGTGGCACAAATAATAAAGATCTCATTTTAGCCAGTTATTTTTGGGTGGCTTTACTTATCCTTATATTTAAGGTGAGCTTTACTTATCTTTCTTATTCTTTTCCGCATTCTTTGAAAATTTACTAACGAGTACATAGTATTAAAAATTTTTTAAATAGCCATAAAGATGATTTTATTCTGGGGAACAAAGATCTGTTTCAGTTTGGGTTCCCCTCAAAGCTGAGCCTAAAATGAGGATTTGGGATTTGGGGGTAGTTTATGTAGGAGGTGAAAGAAGTCTAAGTCCTGGTTTTCTAATGAACTAGAGATATTAATCTAGATGACTATTTCCCAAGGGTGGATCAGTGATCAAGAGAGTGCTACCAGAGATTATCTAAATAATAGGGTTCCATGGGTGAAATTAATGTGGGAGATGCTGGGACAAAAAGGTATTTTTACCATAGGACTTCTCAGAGCCTTTGGCCTGCTAATGCACAGTCTCTGAGAGGGACTCATAGCACCACTCCCCACTGTTATCCCAAAAGGACTTTGTAGGATTGATACTCTCATGAGTATTTTGGGAAATGCTGCATGATCTCAGAGGTCACTTCAAATTATATAGTTAGTAATTTCTATAATCTCATTTAATCTTCCTCCCAAGTCAGCAAGATGAGGAACCGTGTTGAAAATCACTTGTCAACACCAAGAAGCCAGTTATGGGCATAACTGAAATCAAATCCAAATCTTTTGGGCCATTTTTTTCCTACAGAGTGAGAAGGGCAGGCATTATGGGCTGAAGTGTGCTCCCCAAGAAGATATGTCAAAGTTTAACCCCTACACCTCAGAATGTGACCTAATTTGGAAAAAGAGCCTTTGCAGAGGTAACCAAGTAAAACTGAGGTCATTGCGGTAGGCCCTAATCCAAATGACTTGTGTCCTTCTAAGAAGGGGAAACTTGGACACAGGTGCTCCTAGACGGAAGATGGTGTGAAGCTACAGGGAGAATGCCATGGGGGAGGCAGAGATTGGAGGTATGAGGTCACAAGCTGAGGAGTCTCCGGAGCTATTGAGGCAGGCTGGGACTTGGGACCCTTTACCGGAGTGCTTACACGTGGACAAACGTCTCCTCCGAGCAACAGAATACAAAGAAACTATAAGGGACTAAAAGTACTGCACGCGTCCACAGTTGGAGCAATTATGAACAATAAGATACACAAAGGTCACAAACCAACTATCACTTCTGAGGTGCCAGGAACAAAAGCAGGGTGCAACACAGGACCCCTGCACACAGGGGGTGGGCAGTCCACTGAAACCAGCCCTGCGGCCCAACCCATCCATCTGTCCCTACCCTCCTTCCACTTACGGAACCAGCCCGCCCCTCCTCAGGGCGTGAACAAAGGAAACTGCTACTTGTCTTTGCTCCCTCATCCTGTAGCACAGGTCCCAGTAAAGCCTTGCCTGAAAACCTTGTCTAGCCTATCAATTTCTATTGATTAAAGAGTCCAAGGACCAGAGTCAGTAACACTATCAGAAGCTGAAAGAGGCCAGAAGGATCTTTCTCCTTTTTATTTCAGAGGGAATATGGCCCTGCCACCACCTTGATTTTGGACTTCTAGCCTCCAGAGCTGTTAAACAATACATTTCTATTTCTCTAAGCCACCCAGTTTGTGGGTACTTTGCTACAACAACTCCAGGAAATGAACACAGCAGATGTGATAGGAGCCCTAAAATGATGCTTCTAGGCTTCTGTTAATCAGACCCAAGGCTGAGCTGCGAACACAGCAGAGCATAGCCAGCCTGTAGAGAAAGCTATCAGCCTCAGCCTGGGGGAGACAGTGCTTTTGTTTAACAGCTAAGAACAAGGAGATCCTCCATGCTTTCCTTGGACCCAGTCTCTCTCCTCCCTTGTCTTCTCACCTTGGCAACGAACAAGAGAACTTGGAGGCTCATAATACTTTTATAAACCAACAGAGCCCCTTTGATGTTCATTTTCCTTGTGTCTGAGCAGGGTTGTTTCCTGGTGCTGGGCTGCCAGGCTATGGAATGTGACTTCTCTCCATGGAAAGAGCCAAGAGCAAGCTTTGCCAGCAGAATTGGCTGGGTCAGAGCTGCCCCCCGGTGCAGACACCTGTTACTCCAGTCTACTTCTGGAGACCTCCTGGGTGTTCAATGCCTCAGGCAGGACTCGAACCTCTGACTATGTGTCACTTCTGCATCGACATAATAAGACCTTTCAATTATGTGTCCCAAACAGGTTTCTGAGGTATTAGGAGCAGAGGATTAAATTCCTACACTGACTATAAAAAAGGGAGGGCATCCCCATTTTATTGATAGGCAAACTGAGGCCCAGATAGCTTAAAGGACTTTTTCCAGGGTCACAGAACTAATTCATGGCAGAGCTGAGACTCCCCCGACAAATGAGCTGCATGTGGGAGGAACTGGATGTTTACGTGAAAAAATACAGCTGCAAGGCAATGGGTACTTGGTGGGTAGAGAAAGGGGCAGCTGCCCAAGGGAAGCGCTGAGAAATGGGAGATTGGTGGGCCACAGAGCCCCAGCTTCAAAGTAAGAACCAGCTTTGAATCTAGGTTTTGCAAAATACTAGCTGCAAGTTGCTCTCTGTGCCTCAGTTTATCTGATAAATGAAGAAAATACTTGTACCTACTTCATTAAGCTGTTCTGGCCATCAGATGACAGGACACATGTACTAAACTTGACATCCACCATGTGGGAATCGAGTCATTCGACAGATCACAAGTATTTTGGTTGTGGTGGTCATTAACAGCTCTAGTCATCCTTCATCTCTGCCTGGAGCTGACCTGGTAAATGCTGGTCCCCCTGTGGTAGGTAGGCTCAATTTTGGAAAGAAGATGACCACGCTGATGAGGAGTTGGGTGTGGCTCCAAGCCAGGAAAGGCCCTCCTCGGCAGCTCGTGGGAGCGGGGGAGCAACAGGAGATCCAAGACCGCGGAAGCCTATTCCCGCAGCTTACTCTGAGGGCCTGTGAACAAAACAAAGCAAAACCTGGTATGAAGTTTCCAAACAGTTCTCAACTGCTGCCAAGCCTGGATCTGTTTTCTGAGTCACAGCGAGGCAGCTTCATCCCCCACTCCTTCCAGGGGCAAGGCCTCATGACCCTTGGGAGCTGGAATCCCCCCTGAGCAATGGAGCAACTGATGGCCAGAGCTTGTGTTCCCAGGGAGGCTCCTGGCTCTTGCCCCTGCAGCTCTCACGCTGAGCCATGCCAAAAGGTGGAGACACAGGGTTGCAATAAAATCCAGAAGGTCAACTCGGCTGAAAGTGAATATTAGCCCCTCAGGTATTAAATAAGAGGGCGAGTCCTCAGACTCTTCACTCTTCTCACATAGAAATGTCTATTCCCTGCCTATACCCGAGCGTAGGTCTCACAGTGATACTTCCCTGCTTCTGAGCCTTCCATGGCTCCCTATTATCTGTGCCCTATAGGATAAACTTAAACTTCAAGACCCTTGAAGAACTGGCTTTGGTCTTCCTCTGGACCCTGCCCCCACCCCCGCTTTTTTTTTTAAACATCTTTATTGGAGTATAATTCCTTTACAATGGTGTGTTAGTTTCTGCTGTATAACAAAGTGAATCAGCTATATGTATACATATATCCCCATATCCCCTCCCTCTTACGTCTCCCTCCCAAACTCCCCATCCCGCCTCTCTAGTGGGACACAAAGCACCGAGCTGATCTCCCTGTGCTATGCGGCTGCTTCCCACTAGCTATCTGTTTTACATTTGGTAGTGTACATATGTCCATGCCACTCTCTCACTTCGTCCCACCTTACACTTCCCCCTCCCTGTGTCCTCAAGTCCATTCTCTACCTGTGCATCTTTATTCCTGTCCTGCCCCTAGGTTCCTCAGAACCTTTTTTTTGTTTTCTTTAAGATTCCATATATATGTGTTAGCATACAGTATTTGTATTTCTCTTTCTGACTTACTTCACACTGTAGGACACTCTCTAGGTCTATCCACCTCACTGCAAATAACTCAATTTCGTTTCTTTTTATGGTTGAGTAATATTCCATTGTATATATGTGCCACATCTTCTTTATCCATTCATCTGTCGATGGACAATTAGGATGCTTCCATGTCCTGGCTATTGTAAATAGTGCTGCAATGAACACTGTGGTACATGATTCATTTGGAATTATGTTTTTCTCAGGGTATATGCCAAGTGGTGGGATTGCTGAGTCATACAGTACTTCTATTTTTAGTTTTCTAAGGAACCTCCATACTGTTCTCCATAGTGGCTGTATCAATTTACATTCCCACCAACAGTGCAAGAGGGTTCCCTTTTCTCCACACCCTCTCCAGCATTTATTGTTTGTAGATTTTTTTGATGATGGCCATTCTGACCGTTGTGAGGTGATACCTCATTGTAGTTTTGATTTGCATTTCTCTCATGATTAGTGATGTTAAGCATCCTTTCCTGTGTTTGTTGGCAATCTGTATATCTTCTTTGGAGAAATGTCTGTTTAGGTCTTCAGCCCATTTATGGATTGGGTTGTTTGTACTTTTGATATTGAGCTGCATGAGCTGCTTGTATATTTTGGAGATTAATCCTTTGTCAGTTGCTTCGTTTGCAAATATTTTCTCCCATTCTGAGGGTTGTCTTTTCATCCTGTGTATAGTTTCCCTTGCTGTGCAAAAGCTTTTAAGTTTCATTAGGTCCCATTTGTTTATTTTTGTTTTTATTTCATTTCACTAGGAGGTGGGTCACAAAGGATCTTGCTGTAATTTATGTCACAGTGTTCTGCCTATGTTTTCCTCTAAGAGTTTGATAGTGTCTGGCCTTACATTTAGGTCTTTAATCCATTTTGAGTTTATTTTTGTGTATGGTGTTAGAGAGTGTTCTAATTTCATCCTTTTACATGCAGCTGTCCACTTTTCCCAGCACCACTTATTAAAGAGGTTGTCTTCTCCATTGTTTATTCTTGCCTCCATTATCAAAGATAAGGTGACTATATGTGTGTGGCTTTATCTTTGGGCTTTCTATCCTGTTCCATTGATCTATATTGCTGTTTTTGTGCCAGTACCATACTCTCTTGACTACTGTAGCTTTTTAATATAGTCTGAAGTCCGGGAGACTGATTCCTCCAGCTCTGTTTTTCTTTCTCAAGATCGCTTTGGCTATTCAGGGTCTTTTGTGTTTCCATACAAACTGTGAAATTTTCTGTTCTAGTTCTATAAAAAATGCCATTGGTAGTTTGATAGGGATTAAACTGAATTTGTAGATTGCTTTGGGTAGTATAGTCATTTTCACAATGTTGATTCTTCCAATCCAAGAACATGGTATATCTCTCTATCTGCTCATATCATCTTTAATTTCTTTCTATCAGTGTCTTATAGTTTTCTGCATACAGGTCTTTTTTCACCTTAGGTAGGTTTATTCCTTTTCCTTGCAATGGTAAATGGGAGTGTTTCCTTAACTTCTCTTTCAGATTTTTCATCATTAGTGTATAGGAATGCAAGAGATTTCTGTGCATTAATTTTGTATCCTGCAACCTTACCAAATTCATTGCTTAGCTCTAGTAGTTTTCTGGTGGCATCTTTAGGATTCTCTATGTATAGTATGTCATCTGCAAACAGGGACAGTTTTTCTTCTTCTTTTCCAATTTGTATTCCTTTTTTTTTCTTTTTCTTCTCTGTTGCTGTGGCTAAAACTTCCAAAACTATGTCGAATAAGAGTGGTGAGAGTGGGCAACTTTGTCTTGTTCCTGATCTTAGTGGAAATGGTTTCAGTTTTTCACCATTGAGAACAATGCTGGCTGTGGGTTTGTCGTATATGGCCTTTATTATTTTGAGGTAAGTTCCCTCTATGCCTGCTTTCTGGAGGGTTTTTAACATAAATGGGTGTTGAATTTTGTCGAAAGCTTTCTCTGCATCTATTGAGATGATCATATGGTTTTTATCCTTCAATTTGTTAATATGATGTATCACATTGATTGATTTGTGTATACTGAAGAATCTTGCATTCCTGGGATAAACCCCACTTGATCATCGAGTATGATCCCTTTAATTTAGTTATTCTGCTATTGATTCCTTCTAGAGAATTTTTAATTTCATTTATTTTGTTGTTCATCATTGTTTGTTTACTCTTTAGTTCTTCTAGGTCCTTGTTAAACGTTTCTTGTATTTTCTCCATTCTAGTTCCAAGACTTGGGATCATCTTTACTATCATTACTCTGAATTCTTTTCCAGGTAGGCTGCCTATTTCCTCTTCATTTGTTTGGTCTGTTGGGTTTTACCTTGCTCCTTCATCTGCTGTGTGTTTCTCTGTCTTCTCATTTTGCTTAACTTACTGTGTTTGGGGTCTCCTTTTCAAAGGCTGCAGGTTCGTAGTTCCCATTGTTTTTGGTGTCTGCCCCCAGTGGCTAAGGTTGGTTCAGTGGGTTGTGTAGCCTTCCTGGTGGAGGGGACTGGTGCCTGTGTTCTGGTGGATGAGACTGGATCTTGTCTTTCTGGTGGGCAGGACCGCGTCCGATGGTGTTTTTTGGGGTGTTTGTGACCTTATTATGATTTTAGGCAGCCTCTCTGCTAATGGGTGGGGTTGTGTTCCTGTCTTGCTAGTTTTTTGGCATGGTGTGTCCAGCATTGTAGCTTGCTGGGCGTTGAGTGGAGCTGGGTCTTAGCCTTGAGATGGAGATCTCTGTGAGATCTTTCACCATTTGATATTACGTGTGGCCCGGAGGTCTCTGGTGGACCAGTGTCCTGAAGTTGGCTCTCCCACCTCAGAGGCTCAGGCCTGACACCCGGCCAGAGCACCAAGACCCTGTCAGCCACTCGGCTAACGTTTTAGGAATAATCCTTTGAAGAGCTAATTTACTGAGGTTCCAGCCTGAAAAATATGATCTCAATCACTTCTTAGCAGAGATGTTCATGCCGCGCTCATCCTGGGGCCAACCTGGCTGTCGACCCCCGCCTGGACCCCAGCATAAGCAAAGGAAGCAGCCTGGTCCTTTTTTGGTCCCACAGGAACCCACACTCCAGCCATATCCAGGACGTGTAGTTGCTCAGATGCACCTGGGGATTCTATCCCACTGTGCCTTTTCTTGTGCCCATGAGAAAACTGATGTAGTGAAGACAAGGCAGGGACTTGTTATATATCTGTTGAATCAAATCATACTTTATTTTTCCCTCTTGTCGTCTTTAAAAAGCACAACAAAAATAAAGACACAGATCAACATAGCTATGAAAACCGTACCTTAAACAACAGGGATAACTGAAATAAATTCCTGATGCTGACTTGTCTATCTTGAGCCAGGATTGCAAGAGGCTTGTCCTAGCACTAAAAAGGGCAAATTGGAGCTTTTGTCTTATCCTTTGTCTGGGGGCTAATAGCCCTGGAATTGAATATCCCCCCTAGGCTCCATCACTCTTTGCCCCTTACCCCACATTACTTTTACTCAAGTAGAGAACCGGAGGCTACAGAAGAAGCCTGTATGCCACAGAATATGGAGGTAAAACAACATTTTGTAAGAGGGCATTTGTCTTTTCTCTATTGGGGACCAATTCATGCTGCCCCTAATTTGGTGGCTAAAACCATTTTGTATGCAGGATTCTTGGGTTAAGAAAGACTCAAGTCAGCCCCAGTAACCTTATGGTGTTAGCTATAGTAGGGTCTATATTAGTTCTCATCCGGGGGCATTTTTGTCCCCCAGGGATACTGGCAATGTGCAACATTTGGAAATGACTTGGGGTGCTCGTCTCCAGATGATCCCACGGACACAGCTCAACTGGAGCCTCCTCAGAGAGGTCTTCCCTGTCCATCTTACAATCACCATCTATGGTAATCATTTCATTTCATATTCTTCATAGCATTCAACAATATCTGAAATTAGCTTATGTATTTGTGTACTTGTCTAAATCCCTCACTAGAAAGTAAGTTCCATGAAAGCAGGACTCCCTCCTGTCTTGTTAACCCTTACATCCCAGTGCCTAAGGCAATGGTAGGCAGTAGGAAACTTTCATCCTTGGTAGATCAGTGAGTAACTGAAGCCACTGTTCCTTCCTGCCCATCCTCATCTATTCATCCTTCACTACTAGTCTAAAGTTCACACCGTAGGCCTATGTAACCCCTTCCTTTTTTTGACTCCTCCTAGCACTTTATAACTCTGATTGACTTTTATCTTACTCTGCTGTGCATTTGGATTCTGTGGCTGTTGTGTTGACCTCTCTGCCCTACTGTAATCTCCTCAAGGACAAGGAGTGGGCTTTACACCTGGATGTATTTCCTGGTATCCTCCCAGAGTCTACACTGTATAGAGTGCTGCTTAGATATTTGTTAGTGCCTGTTGCATTGAATTCCACTTGGATTGCCCCCCACAGGGCGGACAGGGAGCTTTCTTCTCCTCCAGCATCTTCAAGGTAGAGACACAGCCTTTAGCAAACTAGATTTCACACCTAGTGAATTTTCAAGCAGACGAGCAGTTTTTAAGGCAAGAGATTGTTGAGTCAGGCTATCGTTTGAGCTCCTCTAAGTGTATATTCTCAGCAGAATCAGAGAACTTATGAAAGGATAAGTAGAGCACTGCAAAACGTGCAAAATTCCATGCTATCGATGAAATGTGGTTTCTGATCTCCTCTCAACTGCTCTTTTAAGCTGGCCCAAACAATGCTGAGATTCTCTTTTACTAGAATAATTCCACTGAAGAATAGTAAGCATTACATTCAAGAGAGTTAGAGCTAGGACGGATCTCAGAAATAATCCAGCCTGACTCTCCTTATTAAGAGATGAGGAAGTTGAAGTTTCAGGAGTGGTTGTGTCCAACATTACACAGAAGTCCGGGGCAAATGCAGGATACCCAGGCAGGCCTCCTCACCCTTGGTCAGTGCTGTTTTCAACTCAAGTTTCATCCCTTTATCTCTGCAGCTCTTCTGATGCTGTCACGTAACATGTTTCTTCCCCCAAACTGCAAGTTTTAGTCTTTTCTGCACCCTGGATGGTGGAATGGGGACTTGCCTCCATGGTCCGAGTTCAAGGACATCGGGAAATCTTCTCTGTTTCCTTCCTGCCCCAGTCTCCCACCCTAGTCAGTCACTGCTGCCAGAACTGCACCATAAGAGACAAGCTACTTTATGTCTGGACATAATCTGTCTTTAGATCGAAGGTTCAACCTCAAATGCCTATGGGGGCTAAGAAGGTAATATGAATGGTAAGTTGGCACAGGTGGGGCTCTGGGGGGCTGGAGAGTACAGGCCATGTCCAGTGGGCCTAAAGAGGCAGCTGTGGCTCCACTCCAGCTGGAGAGGCCATATCTTCTGTGTTTTAAAAAGAAGCTAGAAACGAGGATTTTTTTCATTGGAACTCTTCTGAATTTTAAGCACTGGCAACAACAACAACAGAAAAATTAAAGTACTGTCTGGCTAAAAAACAAACAGAAAGACCTCTCCAAGCTGGACTTGATCTTTTACATAGGAGTGTGAAGCCATGTATAGATTTTTTCTAATGGACGGAGTTTGGGAGAGATCAGAGAAATAAACTATATCCTCAGGGACCAGGTTTAGGTAGCATCTGCAGGACCTGCAGTAGGATGGGGGGAATGACACACCCAGAGTGCAAAAAACACTGAACTTGCATGACCTGGAGAGTGATTGCCTCCTTCAATTTTGCACCCTGGGTCCCTCACTTACCTCGTCCTACCTGCAACCCTAAGCAAGGCAGGGGTGGGGTATAGCAGAGAGAGGTGATGTGAGTCAGGGGAAACCATATCTACGGGTCAGGCTGAGTGAAGCGGACAAAGTGGTGTGAAGGCCACTGAAGGCCAGTTTTGCAAGCTGTATGATGCTGCTCTGATTCCCCTGCTGTGGAGGCGGCTGGGGAGAGTGTGTCCTGTGCTAATAGCACCACTGTTTGCTTCCACGCTATTGCCAGACCTTCTGGAAGCCCTGACTCAGTCTTGCCCCAAGTGACCTCAGTGGAAATTGTGAGAAAGCAAGAAGCAGCAGTTGTTTTTATCTCCAAACCAAGCAGAGAAAACAGTTGTGGACACTGCCTGGATCTCAGGCCTCAGCCTTTTGACTCTCTGGGAGCCCCCAGAGCTGCTGGGGACCATTCCTGACAGGTAGGGAAGGAGGTATCAGCTAACTCAGAGGCCTCAGGAGCTTGCATAGGCCTCTACCTCCTGTGAGCCACCTCGGGGGCCGGGCAGACTTGTTGCCCTTGAGGTGCTGTCCTGTTTAATTGTGAAGAAGGGGAGGCTGGGTCTTTGCAGAACACAGCCTCCCTGCCTCCTGAGTGGAGCCCAGCAGGAATCTGGAGGAGCAAGACTCTGAGCAGCTCCTCCTGCTGCCTCTTTGGCTCCCCAGCCACACGCCTGTGGTTTGGGCCCAGCACTGGGGACAGCTAGGTTTGTTTTGGTGTTCAAACCAGGGGGGAGGGACATGATTTTAACATCGAAAAAATAAAGTGTTTTCAAGAGAGAGAGAAGGCTTCCAGTGGGAGCCTTTGAAGGCTCTAACCCTGCCTGCTCCCTCCCAATCTCAGAGAATTTAATGCCTGATGGGAGCCAGCAGTTAGCAGCAGCTGTAGGGAAATGAACAAGCAATGCTGTGGGAGTTGGACCAGTTATCCCCAAGATGTTGGGAGGGTCCACATAACCTTTACAGTGGGGGTCTCTGTGACCTCCTTGTTTACCTGAATCCTTGCTGCTACTGGCTGTTCTTAATAACTGCAGCACATATCTGGGTCTCCAAACCCTGTGGGGCTGCTTGAAGGGGTCCAGGGGGAGGAGGGATTTGAGGGGATAGGAAAGATGTGACAGCTGTCTGCAAATACTGGATGTTGGAGAAGCTGTCAATTGGAAATCGGAAAAAATAGACTTTTCTGGGAGCCCAGACTATAATTAGGACCCGACATGGAGCTAAAGGAGACTTATCTTCCTATTAATATAAGCAAAACAACAACCAGAAAAACCTCAAGTTTTCTTTTCTTTTCTTTTTTTTTTAAACAATCATGGATGTCTGCCAATTGTTGTATCTGGTCTCAGTCACCTCCTCAGAGAAGACTTTGACGAACTCCTCCCCCTCTCTTCCTCCACTACACTTGATCCTCCCTCAGTTATTCTGTGCCAGCAATCTGCTTGTTTTCCTCAAGTTACTTATCAAAGTCAATAAACATTGCACCTACTGCCTGCTCACTTGCTCAGTTTCTGTCTACCAGTCTGGATGACAAGCTTCATGAGGGCAGAGATCTTGTGCCTCATTCATCCTTGCTTCCCCAGTGCCTAGCATGTGGCCTGGCACATAGTAGGAACTCAATAAACATTAGTTCTAACCAAAGCAATCTACAGATTCAGTGCAATCCCTATCGAAATTACCAATGGCATTTTTCACAAAACTAGAACAAATAATTTTTAAATTTATATGGAAACATAAAAGACCCTGAATAGCCAAAACAATCTTGAGAAAGAAGAACATAGCTGGAGGAATCATGCACCCTGACTTCAGACTATACTACAAAGCTACAGTAATCAAAACAGTATGGTACTGGCACAAAACAGAAATATAGATCAATGCAACAAGATAGATAGCCCATAAATAAACCCATGCACTGATGTTCAATTAATTTATGACGAAGGAGGCAAGAATACACAGTGGAGATAAGAGAGTGTCTTCAATAAGTGGTGTTGGGAAAACTTGTAAAAGAATGAACTTAAAACATTCTCTAACACCATACACAAAAATAAACTCAAAATGGATTAAAGACCTAAATGTAAAGCCTGAAACCATAAAACTCCTAGAAGAGAACATAGGCAGAACACTCTTTGACATGAATCACAGCAATATTTTTTGGATTTGTCCTCTAAAGCAAAGGAAATAAAAGCAAAAATAAACAAATAAGATCTAATTAAACTTAAAAGGGAACCACTGACATAACAAAAAGACAACCTACTGAATGGGAGAAAGTATTTCCAAATGATAGGACTGATAAGGGGTTAATATTCAAAATATATAAACAGCTCACCCAACTCAACATTAAAAAAAAATCAAACCAATTAAAAAATGAGCAGAAGATCTGAATAGACATTTTACCAAAGAAGACATAGATGGCCAATAGGAACATGAAAAAATGCTCAACATTGTTAATCATCAGAGAAATGCAAGTTAAAACCACAATGAAATATCACCTCACACCTGTCAGAATGACCATTATCAAAAAGAACACAAATAATAAATGTTGGAGAAGATGTGGAGAAAAGGGACCCTTCATACACTGTTGGTGGGAACATAAATTGGTGCAGCCACTGTGGAAAACAGTATGGAGGTTCCTCAGAAAACTAAAAATAGAACTACCATATGACCCAGCAATCCCACTACTGGTTATATATATGAAAAAAATAAAAACACTAATTCGAAAGATACATGTACTCCAATGTTCATAGCAGCATTATTTACAATTGCTAATGGAAGCAACCTAAATGTCCACCAACAAATGAATGGATAAAGAAGATGTGGTGTGTGTGTGTATATATATATATATATATATATATATAATGGGATACTACTCAGCCACAAAAAAGAATGAAATTTTGCCATTTGCAACAACATGGATGGACCTGGAGAGTAATTATGCTAAGTGAAATAAGTCAGATATCACTTAAATGTGGACTCTAAAAAGTAAAACTAGTGAATATAACAAAAAGACTCACAGATATAGAGAACAAACTAGTGGTTACCAGTGGGGATATGGAAGGTGAAAGGGGCAAGATAGGGTTAAGGGATTAAGAAGTACAAACCCTTATGCATAGAATAAATAAGGTACAAGGATATATTGTACAACACAGGTAATATAGCCAATACTTTATAAATAACTATAAATGGAGTACAACCTTTAAAAATTGTGACTCACTATGTTGTACACCTGAAACTTATATATATATTGTACTATATACCTCAATAAAAACCAAACCAAACCAAACAAAAACCCATTAGTTGATTGATTGAATGAAGAGTGAACGAATACTTCAGGAAGAAAAGAACTCCCTACCACTGGAAAGATTTAGGCAGAAGTTGGGTGGTCAATAGTCAGGGATGCTAGAAAGCTCTCCTTCCTCCTATTTCCTGCACTGGTTAGTCAGGCTAGCTGCTGGGACAAACAGACCCAAACTATATAATTGTTCAACTATCAAAGTGAGTTCTTTTTGCTTATGCTTAGTTTTAGCTGGGCAATTCTGATGGGTAGGCAGCACCTCTCTAAGGGGTGGTTCAGGGACTCAGGACCCTTCCATCTTGTGGATCCATCATCTTCAATACGGTAGTTCTCCCCTTAACTGCAGTTTCATTTTCTGCGGTTTCAGATTCCGATAGTCAACCATGGCCCAAACATATTAAATGGAAAATTCCAGAAATAAACAATTCATAAGTTTAAATTGCATGCTGTTCTGAGTAGTGTGATGAAACCTCATGCTGCCCGGCTCTGTCTCACCTGGAACGTGTATCCTCCCTTTGTCCAGCGCATTCTGCCCATTATCACTTAGTAGCCACCTCAGTTATAAGATTGACTATCACAGTATCATAATGCTTGTGTTCAAGTCACCCTTATTTTATTTACCAGTGGCCCCAAAGTGCAAGAGTAGTGATGCTGGCAGTTTGGATATGGCAAAGTGAAGCTATAGTGCCTCCTTTAAGTGGAAGGGTAAAAGTTCTCTACTTAATACGAAAAAAAAAATCATATGCTGAGGTTGCTAAGATTTATGCTAAAAATGAATCTTCTATCCATGAAAATGTAAAGGGAAAAGGAATTCATGCTAGTTTTGCTGTCACAAACTACAAAACTTATGGCCACGGTGCTTGTTAAGTGCTTAGTTAAGATGGAAAATGTATTAAATTTATACACTAAGATAACAAGGTTTGGGTCATGGCCCAGGAGAGAGAGGGGATGAGTTTGGTTCATAATCTGTCAGGCTGCGCTGTACCTACATAGGCAGGAGGTGGGAGCAGATCTTTTCTGGAAGCCTCTCCAGTCCTCAGCATTTGTGTTTAGAAGTTTGTGTTTCCTTTTTGCAACAGCTTAGCACGTAAGGAAAAGTCCAGATATTTATCACCTCTCTTTCTTTTTTCACTTTTTAAATGCTTTTTCTTTTGCTCATGAGTTCCCTTAAGCATTTCTGGTGTGTCATTAGGGACAGTGAGAATATTTGCTTAGGCAACCACAAAAATGCCCAGGTCTAACAGACCTGTCTAGGAATCCCAGCTTTATCACTCCCTAGGTATGTGGCACTGGACAAGTGATTCAACCTCTCTGTCCCTCTACTTTCTCCCCTGGAAAATAAGGACAATAACATAATACTACCTACTCTGTAATGTTGTGAGTTTTAAAAGAGCAGAGGTATGTATCATTCATGGTGCATTCACTCCAGGTTGTTGTCTCAGGTGCTTTATTTTTATCATCTTTTTAAATTCTTCACAGGAATTCTATGACTTACAGACTATTGTTTGTCCTAGTTTTATAGAGGAAAACACGGAATCACTGAGAGATAAAGCAGCTTGCCTCAAGTCATGCAGCTAATAGATTGGGAACACAGACTTGCACAAAGTCATCCAATTTCAGAGTCCACAAGGTTTGTAAAAGATGATAGCAATCATGATTACCAAGAGGATGATTTTTTTTGGTTGTTATCATTTGCTCTCAAGCCAGTTCTAGGATTACTTATAATATTAGTCATGATTTGCAGAACATTTCACAGTCTATAAAGTGCTTTTGTGGCTCTTAGCTAGATAGTTCTTCACAATGACTCTGAGGTACAATCACTATGGTACCCCTTTGATAGGTGATAGAAATGAGCCTCAGAAGGCATGAATCACTGGCCCAAGGTCACACAGATAGAATATGGTGGAGGTGGCTCTCAAGCTCGAATTTTTGACAAAGCTGTTGCCCTGGTTAAATTCAAGTTAATATTTGTCAGAATGGTGCCTGGCACATAGTAAGCATGATATAAATGTTTGTTAAATAAATTAATTAAATAAATATCACACACCACTGATCTCCTCAACAAATATTTCTCTAGCACCTGCTACCATCTGGGAAGTGGGGGGGGTATAACTGTGAGCCTGGGTCTCTTGTCCCCCCACCCCACCCCCACCTCGTGTCCAGTGTCCTTAGGCTGCCTCTTGGCTGGGCTGGTCTGTTTCTGTTCACCTTCCGCCTTGCTCTGGTCTGCTCTTTTTGGCAGCTCCCTATGACCTGGGCTCCTCCCCACAATTAAAAAAAAGACTGGCTTCTCACTGTTCCTGTTTTTCAGGCCTCTGCTTGCTACAGTCTGACGGAATTGACTTCTAGAAGGTGTTGTTAACTAACAGTGATCTGATGGGTCATAGTGCCCTCTCACATAACTGATTTACAGTGGGCTTCAATTAACCTGAAGGAATTATTAGTGGTGGAATTACAGGCCTCTGCATAGGCCAAGGGGGAGAGAATTTGATGAGAGGGCCTGAAGTCACAGCACAGAAACCTGTGAAGCAGGAGGGCCAACGCTGCTCAGGGTTTTTACATGAAGTCCACTCTGACTGGAAGACTGGTGATGCTTCTTTCACTCTGCCCTCTTTCGTAAAAGTTCTTCCTTAAGTTGCTTCGGAAGATTCCTAACATTCCTTGTCAAATGGAGTCCCACATGATTTGTAACTCATGTTTTTTATGGAACAGACCCATAAATTCCCAAACAATGAGGAAATAGAATTGAGAAACATGTGTACACTTAGTCAACAAGTTTTATTGAGTCTCTGTTATATGTCAGGTACTGTTTGAGGTGCCAAGGAGGCGAGAACAAGCAAGTAAGCCATGGGTTCCCAAGAGCTTTGAGACGGCCTGTAAAATGTGTTTCTGCCTTTTAAACCTTGAGGGAGAGTTGCACCAGATGGTCCCCTAAAGTATCTTGGGCTTTAAGACCTATGATCACATGACATGACAACCTATTGCTTTGTTAGTTTAAAGAACTCCTTCCTTCTACAAGTAAAGACATCATGAAAATGGGGTGTGTCTGAGACTTCCAGTCATATCCTAGTATCTTTCTTCACCTGTAGTAACAGAACTTCTGATTTATAGCTGGGCATTTGGCTACAGGGGATAAAGACTGTATTTTCCATCTTCTTTTGCAGCTGAAGGTGGCCATGTGACTAAATTCTGACCAAGGAGATGTGAGCAGAAACACGTGTGCAACTTCTTCTGGCCGCACTCTTAAACTGAAGGGATATGCTCCCTCCCATTTCCTCTTCTGACTCTCAGAGAGTGAGGATGTGGTGATGAGCCATCAAGGGCCATGGGGATAAAGGTATACTCTGGGGATAGTGGAGCAACAAGATAGAAGAAGAGATGTAAATAGCTTTTTTTGTTGTTGTTTAAGCTACTGATATTTGGGGGCCTCCATCATAGCACCCAATTAGCTCTATCAATTAGTGAAAGAGTGGAGTTAAACTTTTCTATTATGATTCCTGATTTGTCTATGTATTTCTTTGATTCTGTCCATTTTCATGTCTTTTGAAACTTTTTATTAGTCATTTACCTATTTACGATTACATGTATTTTTGATGAATTGACACTGTTATTTTGAAATGCCCCTATTTATCTCTGGTATCACTTTTTTGCCTCAAAATATATTTAATTTTAATTTAATATAGCCACTCTAGCCTTTTTATTCTTATTATACACATGGTATAGTGATTTACTCCATGGATGTGCATGGGACATCCATCTACTTTCAACCTATATGTGTCTTTATGTTTGAAGTGTGAGTTTCAGGCAGTACATAGTCTAGTCTTGCTTTTACATACATTCTCATAATTTAGTTGAAGTGTTTAGTCCCATCACATTTTAAAAAATAAAATTTACATTTTAAAACAGTTTAAGAATTACAGAAGAATTGCAAACACCATCCAGAGAGTTCCCTCAAACTATCAGTACATATATAATTTCCCCTATTAGTAACATCTTACATTAGTAGCCCGTTACCTTTAATATAATTATTGATGTGGCTGGATTTAGATCTACCATTTCAATATTTGATTTCTGTTTTTCCCTCTGTTTTCTGCTCTTGTTTTCTTTTGAATTACTTTAATTTTAGAATCCTCAATTTCTCTATTGGCTTTTTAGCTATACATTTTTGCATTACATTTTTAGTGGTTACTCTAAAGGACTACAATATAAAATTTTCACTTTTCAAAGTTTGATTAGAGTTAATACTGTGCCACAGCACATAAAATGTAGAATACTTGTGATGATATAATTTCATTTACTTCCCCGTAATCTGCCATCTTTTATGGTATAGTTGTCATATATAGTCTATCTACCTATGTTATAAACCCTGCAAGACAATATTATAGTTTTTCCTTAGACTGTCATATGCATTTAAAGAAATTAAGAGTAAAAAACAGCTTTTATTTTTATCCAGATATTTATTATTTCTGATGCCCTTAATTCCTTCCTGAAGATTTGATTTTTTCCTCTGGTATCATCTGCTTTAAGCTTGATGAATTTTCTTTATCATTTCTTGTAATACAAGTGCTCTGGCAACAAAATGTCTTAGTTTTCTTTTAACTGAAAATTTCATTTTAGTCTCCTTTTTGAAGAGGTTGGGTATAGAATTATGTCCCTGGATATAACAATATGGATTGATTGTTTTTTTGCTTGTAACATTTTAAAGCTGCTGCTCCCCTGTCTTCTGACCACTATGATTTCTGATAAGAAGTTCATGGTCATTTGAGTCATTGGTCCCTTGCATATAATGTGTTTTTCTCCAGCTTCCTTAAAGATTTTCTCTTTTTATATTTATATATATATATAATATTTTCCCTTTTTATATTTATTTTCCAGCAACTTAACTATAATCTGTTAGGCATTGTTCCCCTTCTGCTTTGATTTTTCTATTTTCTATTTTGAATCTATAAATTTATGTCTTTCAACAAAATTTAGAAAGTTTTCAGTCATTATTTCTTCACATATGTTTTCTATCCCATATTTATCCACCTTCTCCTTCTGAGAATCTAATTACATGTATGTTAAATCTTTTGATCTTATCCCATAGTTTTCTGAGGCCATGGCCATTTTTTTAGATTCAGCATTTCTATTCCTCTGTTTTTCAAGTTTACCAATGCTTTTCTGTCAACTTCATTCTGCTATTAAACCCAACCAATGGCTTTTAAAAAAAAATTCAGGTATTACATTTTTCAGTTCTAGAGTTTCCATTGGGTTTAAAAATATTTTCCATTTATCTGTTTAGATTTCCTATGTTTTTATTCATTACAAGTATATTTTCTTTTTTCTCATTACATGGTTATATTAGCTGCTTTATAGTCCTTGTATAATTCTAACATCTGGGTCATCTTGGAGTTTGATTGTCCTTAGAGAATGATTCACATTTTCTTGGTTCTTCATTTGCTGAGTAATTCTGAATTATATCCTGGATATTACAATTGCTACATTGTGATGACTCTGGATTCTATCACATTCCCTGAAAGAGTATAGATGTTTTAGTTTCAGCTGGAAATTAACTTGGTTAGACTCAAACTGCAAATTCTTGCCTGTGGTTAGTGACAACTCAGATCTTGGTTCAGTTCTACCTGCAAGATGCTATATGTGTGATTTGCTCATGCATGGTGTATGAGTTAGCCAGACACTAGGGAAGAGTTTTGCATAGAATTTGCAGCACCCCTTTTCTGGTCCTCTCTTTTCTGAGTTTTGCTCTCACTGTCTAGTAGCTGTGTTTACCTAGTCTCTGTTCTCTAGTTCTTCAGGTTAGAAAGATGGTGGATTTTCTTTGGGATTTTAGCTGCTTCATGCTGTACTGCTACTTAGGTCTCACCTGAGGCTAAAGCTATAAAAACTGGAAATTCTGTACTAGTACCTTCTTTCAAGTTTTGATTTTCCTCCAAATATGCCTGCTTTTGTTAATTTTATGGAGCCGTCTGATAGTTGTTTTTAAAAATGTTCTCCAGGGGCTTCCCTGGTGGCGCAGTGGTTGAGAGTCCGCCTGCCGATGCAGGGGACGCGGGTTCGTGCCCCGGTCCGGGAGGATCCCACATGCCGCGGAGCGGCTGGGCCCGTGGGCCATGGCTCAAAAAAAAAAAAAAAAAAAAAAAATGTTCTCCAGAGTTTATAGTTGTTGTTTGAAGGATGGTCAGTCTGTTAGGAGTTTAATTTGCTGCACTGAAATGGAACTCTGGAACTCTGAATGTATTAACTTTTTATACTTATGTTTAAAATTATTTGAAAGAATCTAAAAATTCTGAACTTACGGAACATCAACTTAATGGCACATTGTGCAGACATTAAAATAGAGTTAAGACTAAGTAACAACTGAAAAAAATGGTACAAATTAACCTATTTACAAAACAGAAATAGAGTCATAGATGTAGAAAACAAACTTACGGTTACCAAAGAGGAAAGAGGTGGGGAGGGATAAACTGGGAGATTGGGACTGACATATACACACTACTATATATAAAATAGGTAACTAATAAGAACCTACTGTATAGCATAGGGAACTCTACTCATTACTCTGTAATGACCTAATTGGGAATGGAATCTAAAAAAGAGTGGATATATGTATATGTATAGATTTACTTTGCAGTACAGCAGAAACTAACACAACATTGTAAATCAACTATACTTCAATAAAAATCAATTTAAAAAAGACTAACAACTAAGAAACATTTATGATTAAGTGAAATTTTCATTATGTAAAATCATGTCTCCACTTTGATTACAGCTTTGTAAGAATTTGTGAATATGTGTAAAAAACAAATGGGAGGAAATGGGAAGAAAAGGAAAATGTTTTATTTTTAATGTATTCTTTATGTTTTAAAAAAGCATTTCTGTTGTCCTTGCAGTAAATTTCAATGCAGTTAAAAATAATTCAGGGAGAGAAATATTTGATTCCAATCCTATGCCAAATTTTGGACACAGTATTGGAGGAAAAGGAAGATGAAACAGATTATGATTCTGGGCAGCGAATGAAGTGTTTCTGGACTGAGGCTTCCAAGAGAGGGGTGGGGAAGCAGAGCCCAGCCAGGATTGGAAACCACATGCACCTTGGAGCTTGGAATTCATCCTCTTCCCTTTGAGGGTCAAGTCCAGTGCCCTCATGGGAAATGTAACTTCCTGCTCTAAAGACAAGTAGATCAGAGCAACTCCAAAAGTCATAGACTTTAAATGGGCCTTGCAAAACATGGAGATAAGTTTGAGGAAGTGAATCAGAAACATATGGACTATATTTTGCCTGAAACTACACAGAGATTTTAATACACAGAGAAGAACATTCTCAAGAGAACTAGCACATTTTAGCATTCCTTACCCAAATCCCAAACATTTGAGAGATGTTTTTGAATAACTTCTTTAAAAAACAGAATCCCAAAAGCCCCCAAACCCTCCTAGTTCCAGAACTTGAAAAGAAAGTTCTGGATTATTATGTCTTTTCCATAGCTTGTCCCAATCACTCTTTCTCTATATCAAAGGATTTTCCTGGTATAATACTGTCTCAGAGGTAAAAGGAAAAAGATCTGTGATCTGCCATTTACCATCTCTGGGAACTGGGGGAGTTTATTTTAGTGGCATGAGCTCTAGTTTCCTCATCTATAAAACAGGGCTATTATATCTTCTTTGCAGAGTTGTAGATGAGAGATAATATCTATATACAATGTCTCTGTATAAAGTGTCTGGCCCATAGTTAACTTTTGGTAAGCACCTAGCAATTATTATTACATTGCTAAATAAATCTGTCCATTCAACATAGGGTTTTTCTTATTCTCTAAACATACAGTAGTAATTTTTTTCTAGTTAAATTACTATTTAATTTATTGTTTGCATGAGAAGACAGGAGAAGATAAGGATTGAGCTAGAAAAGGGGTTAAATATGCTATTTTTACATCACTAGAACTGGGTTAAAAATTTGCCTCTACTAGATATGGGCTATATGACTAAGTTAAGAGATTTAAATTTTTTATCTACAAAATGGAAAAAATAGCATTTACCTCTTAGTGTTGTGAAGATGAAATAAGACAAGGGATTAGTCTCCAAGATTTACAAACAGTTCAAGCAGCTCAATATCAAAAAAACAAACAATCAAAAAATGGGCAGAAGACTGAAATAGACATTTCTCCAAAGAAGACATACAGATGACCAAGAAGCACATGAAAAGATGCTCAACATCACTAATTATTAGAGAAATGCAAATCAAAACTACAATGAGGTATCACCTCACACCAGTGAGAATGGCCATCATTAAAAGGCCTACAAACAATACATGCAGAAGGTGTGGAGAAAAGGGAACTCTCCTACACTGTTGGTGGGAATGTAAATTGGTACAGCCACTGTGGAGAACAGTATAGAATTTCCTTAAAAAACTGAAATTGAGCTACCATATGATCCAGCAATCGCACTCCTGGGCATGTATTGGGAGAAGATCATGGTTTGAAAGGATACGTGCACCCCAATGTTCATTGCAGCACTGTTTACAAGAGCCAAGGCATGGAAGCAACCTAAAATGTCCATCGACAGAGGAATGAATAAAGATGTGGTACATATATACAATGGAATATTACTCAGCCATTAAAAAGAATGAAATAATGCCATTTGAAGCAACATGGATGGACATGGAGATTATCATACTAAGTGAAGTAAGTCAGACAGAGAAAGACAAATATCATATGATATGGCTTACATGAGGAATGTAAAAAAAAATACAAATGAACTTATTTACAAAACAGAAACAGACTCACAGACTTAGAGAAGGTTACCGGGGGGAAGCAGCGGGGAGGGATAGATGGGGAGTTTGGGATTGACATGTACACACTGCTATATTGATTGATTGATTATTTTTCCCTGTTCAGCCTTGATCTTTATTTTTTTAATTTAATTTAATTTTTGTAGAATGTTTATTGGAATATAATTGCTTTACAATGGTGTGTTAGTTTCTGCTGTGTAACAAAGGGAATCAGCTATACGTATACATATATCCCCATGTCTCCTCTCTCTTGCGTCTCCCTCCCACCCTCCCTATCCCACACCTCTAGGTGGACACAAAGCACTGAGCTGATCTCCCTGGGCTATGCGGCTGCTTCCCACTAGCTATCTATTTTACATTTGGTAGTGTATATATGTCCATGCCACTCTCTCACTTCATCCCAGCTTACACTTCCCCCTCCCTGTGTCCTCAAGTCCATTGTCTATGTCTGCATCTTTATTCCTGTCCTGCACCTAGGTTCTTCAGAACTTTTTTTGGGGGGTTCCATTTATATGTGTTAGCACACAGTATTTGTTTTTCTCTTTCTGACTTACTTCACTCTGTATGACAGTCTCTAGGTCCATCCACCTCACTACAAATAACTCAATTTCATTTCCTTTTATGGTTGAATAATATTCCACTGTATATATGTGCCACATCTTCTTTATCCATTCATCTGTTGATGGACACTTAGGTTGCTTCCATGTCCTGGCTATTGTAAATAGAGCTGCAATGAACATTGTGGTACATGACTCATTTTGAATTACGGTTTTCTTGGGGTATATGCCCAGTACTGGGGTTGCTGGGTCATGTGATAGTTCTATTTTTAGTTTTTTCAGGAGTCTCCATACTGTTCTCCATAGTGGCTGTATCAATTTACACTCCCACAAACAGTGCAAGAGGGTTCCCTTTTCTCCAAACCCTCTCCAGCATTTATTGTTTGTAGATTTTTTGATGATGGCCATTCTGACTGGTGTGAGGTGACACCTCATTGTAGCTTTCATTTGCATTTCTCTAATGATTAGTGATGTGGAGCATCCTTTCATGTGTTTACTGGCAATCTGTATATCTTATCTGGAGAAATGTCTATTTAGGTCTTCTGCTCATTTTTGGATTGGGTTGTTTGTTTTTTTGATATTGAGCTGCATGAGCTGCTTGTATATTTTGGAGATTAATCCTTTGTCAGTTGCTTCATTTGCAAATATTTTCTCCCATTCTGAGGGTTGTCTTTTCGTCTTGTTTATGGTTTCCTTTGCTGTGCAAAAGCTTTGAAGTTTCATTCGGTCCCATTTGCTTATTTTTGTTTTTATTTCTATTTCACTAGGAGGTGGGTCAAAAAGGATCTTGCTGTGATTTATGTCATAGAGTGTTCTGCCTATGTTTTCCTCTAAGAGTTTTATAGTGTCCGGTCTTACATTTAGGTCTTTAATCCATTTTGAGTTTATTTTCATGTATGGTCTTAGGGAGTGTTCTAATTTCATTCTTTTACATGCAGCTGTCCACTTTTCCCAGCACCATTTATTGAAAAGCCTGTCTTTTCTCCATTGTATATTCTTGCCTCCTTTATCAAAGATGAGGTGACCATATGTACGTGGGTTTATCTCTGGGCTTTCTATCCTGTTCCATTGATCTATATTTCTGTTTTTGTGCCAGTACCATGTTGTCTTGATTACTGTAGCTTTGTAGTATAGTCATAAGTCAGGGAGCCTGATTCCTCCAGATCTATTTTTCTTTCTCAAGATTGCTTTGGCTATTCGGGGTCTTTTGTGTTTCCATACAAATTGTGAAATTTTTTGTTCTAGTTCTGTAAAAACTGCCATTGGTAGTTTGACAAGGATTGCACTGAAACTGCAGATTGCTTTGGGTAGTATAGTCATTTTCACAATGTTGATTCTTCCAATCCAAGAACATGGTATATCTCTCCATCTGTTGGTGTCATCTTTAATTTCGAAATTTCATCAGTGTCTTATAGTTTTCTGCATACAGGTCTTTTGTCTCCTTTCCTAGGTATTTTATTCTTTTTATTGCAGTGGTAAATGGGAGTGTTTCCTTAATTTCTCTTTCAGATTTTTCATCATTAGTGTATAGGAATGCAAGAGATTTCTGTGTATTAATTTTGTATCCTGCTACGTTACCAAATTCATTGATTAGCTCTAGCAGTTTTCTGGTAGCATCTTTAGGATTCTCTGTGTATACTATTATGTCATCTGCAAACAGTGACAGTTTTACTTTTTCTTTTCCAATGTGTATTCCTTTTATTTCTTTTTCTTCTCTGATTGCTGTGACTAAAGCTTCCAAATTTATGTTGAATAATAGTGGTGATAGTGGGCAACCTTATCTTGTTCCTGATCTTAGTGGAAATGGTTTCAGTTTTTCACCATTGAGAACAATGCTGGCTGTGGGTTTGTCATATATGGCCTTTATTATTTTGAGGTAAGTTCCCTCTATGCCTATTTTCTGGAGGGTTTTTATCATAAATGGGTACTGAATATTTTCAAAAGCTTTTTCTGCATCTATTGAGATGATCATATGGTTTTTATCCTTCAATTTGTTAATATTATATATCACATTGATTTATTTGTGTATATTGAAGAATCCCTGCACTCCTGGGATAAACCCCACTTGATCATGGTATATAGTCCTTTCAGTGTACTGACACACTGCTATATTTAAAACAGATAAAAAACAAGGATCTACTGTGTAGCACAGGGAGTTCTGCTCAATACTCTGTAATAACCTAAATGGGAAAAGAATTTGAAAAAGAATAGATACATGTATATGTATAACTGAATCACTTTGCTGTACACTTGAAACTAACACAACATTGTTAATCAGCTATACCCCAATATAAAATAAAAATTAAAAAAACACATGGGCTTCCCTGGTGGCGCAGTGGTTGAGAGTCTGCCTGCCGATGCAGGGGACACGAGTTCGTGCCCCGGTGTGGGAGGATCCCACATGCCGCGGAGCGGCTGGGCTTGTGAGCCATGGCCGCTGAGCCTGCGCGTCCGGAGCCTGTGCTCCGCAACGGGAGAGGCCACAGCGGTGAGAGGCCCACGGACAGCTAAAAATAAAAATAAAAAAAAACAAACAAAAAAAACCACACAAATATGTAATTGGCATAGCACCTGAATATAGTAATTGCTCTCAAAACAGTAACTGTCATCATCATCATATCAATATTCTATCAGTTGGCAAATATTCTTTCGTTTCCTTACTCTTCCCTATCTTAAATATCCCAATCCAGTTAGATACAAAAAATCACCATCTACAATAAAACACTACACACAAATATACTAGATTTTTGGGTTCTTCCATCCTTTTCTTCTTGGGTCAACTTTACTTAATATTATTATTCACAATTACCTCTTGGAAGCATTTGCAGCTATAGTTTGCTGGAAAGATGGTGTCTAACCACATCTTCTTTACAAGTAGATTCACTACTAGTGTGAAATTGAAAGTTTTGGTGACATAGTGAATGATCATTGAATGAGTCAATTTCATGTCTCTTAACTGAACCCCGAGATTCTCAGGCCCTCATTCTACAAAAAGAGCAGGCAACCCCAGGTATAATTTTACCCTCTGTATCTCCTTGAGGGGTCTGTTGGAAGTAGTTATAGCATGTAAATGTGGAAAGGCACTTTGGAGGCAATCTTTTGACCCATACTTATTGATCACTTGCTCTGTGTTCAGTACTGTGTTAAATGGCATAAAAAGGCATAAAAAGGAAAATCTTTAAGGTACAGTCCCTAACCTCAGTGAGCTCACAACCCAAGTAGGATATTAAAGGCTACTAAAATGCAAAATTTCCCCAAAGATTAATATCTTCAGCAGGGGACATTAATTGACTTGGCCTAGGGAAGAAAGGAGGGGGAGACCTAGTGGTGCTTTGCATGAATTATCTCATTTAATTCTTCTAACATCCTATGACACAAGCACTTCATTATCCCCATTTAACAGATGAAGAAGACCCAGAGAGGTTACATAGTCTCTCCTACTAGGACAAAACAAAACAGTGAGCTGAGTTTATGATTGTGCTGAAAGTCAGAGAGAAATGATCCTTCTAGTTTAGGGGGGAAAAAAAGGAGGACAAACCTTTCCAGTTTGCCCATCTGTAAAATGGGTTAATAGCTACTAACAAGCAAGGAAAAAGGAGACAAAGTGAAATCCTCTATGGGAAATATATATTTTTTTATGGTTAGAATACTATAAAAATGTTACAGTTCAATTCAGACCTCTAAGCTCTTTCCTCTTTTTGTGACAACTTCCCTAAATCGAGTTGGCTTCTGAAAGAGTGCTCTGAATGTACTAAAACATCATCTCACTTCACATAACAAAACACCATGCAGCATACATGCACATCATTTTTGCAATAATGTTATAGTGATAAAAATCGACAAGTTTCTTGTCAGAACATCTTGGTTATTAAAAATACATTAATAGCTCATTTTTCAAGATACTGTACTAATTCTGCTCATTTCCTATTGAAACCTATTGAATACTAAGAGCCTAATCAACCAGAAATAGTGTTCACAAAGAGTATGCTCCATTAAAGAAAAAAAAAGAATTATGACCAAAAAGGTAATTATAATACATTGTATTTATCTGGCACTGTGCCCCTCTAATGGTTGAAGGGCTTTATAATTCACATAGGAAAGGGTTGAAGATGTAAGGTGTCCAAAAGTAAAATTAAAGACAGCGGCAGGCAATAAGGTTTAAGAGCTTTTCAGAACTCTTCAGAAAAGAAGGTCTGCTTAAAGTGCTTTTGCAATGGGTTTTCCTTTTTCTGTTTTCTTCCCTCCACTATCTTAATATCTACATATCTAAATGATCAGAAACAACTACAAGCCGCCTCGAAACCAGAAATTTCCACTCTACTACATATTAGCAGTGTGACTTTGGACATTCTTAACACTTTATTTAGTCCAAACGACTATCAGATTTTAGGTGTCATTCTCTGGGTATCAGTAAAATCATACTGAAATAATATGTCATACCTTGCAGGGGTTGTGCTAAGACTTAAGATTAATGTATGTGGAATATAGGCACACTGTAGACACTCAATAAATTATGGTATTACTGTTCTTACTCCAAATAGATGAGACTTTTTAAGGGTGGGGATTATATTTTATTCAACTTTGGATCCACAGCACTAGCACCATGCTTGGCATACAGAAGATATTTAGGATATGTTTGTCACACTACACTGGAGTCCCAGATCTGAAGCAACGTTTGATCTTAAAATCCCTCTAAGCATCATGTTCTCTCTGGGTGCCCAATAAATGTTTGCTTTTGACTATTCAATAACAACTTAATGATTACTGATTAAATATTGAGCTTCATTTTTACCCTCAAGGATCTTAAAATTGATTTGGAAAAGCTAGGTTTATACATATGAAACGATGGGAGAACACAGCCTGCGATGGATCTTCATTTCTCTTCTCTGCCCAAACTCCATTTCCTCTTTTTCCTCTTTTTCTGGTAACACATCTTGGTTTTCCTTGCTGGAACTGATACTCCACACTCCATGCTATTAGGAGCTGTTCAGCATTCTCCAGAAAATATATACTATTAAAGAATCTAACACTAGAGTCATTTCTGCCATGTGGAGCTACTCAGGTCATCATGTGACTCAGGCCAGACTAATTGGAGCATCACATTCCTGTGGCTACAGCAATTGACCCAGAGATGAGTAGAAGGTCATCAGAAGCTTGTCAAAAATGTACCCTCTGAACTGAATCTTACAGAAGTTACAGACTACTCTGATAAGCTCAAAGAATATATTATCAGCAGAATACCAGGAGACCACAGGCTGTAGGATGTTCAGAGACTTCAGCTGCTTGAGATGCTTCAGCTTCCCATGGAAGATGCTCTTGGGTTGGTGATGATGGAACTGGGCCCATCAGGCACAAGGTCCTGACAGTCTCAGGAAATTCCCAGTGAGGCATCATACTGTAAAACTGTAGCTTCGTGGTTGCAAAAACTGACTTTAGCAGCTCTTGTCAATTTCTTCGTTCTCCATGAACACCAGTATGCTGCACTGTGCACAAGTCATGTAATAATAACCAAGTGTCCCTATGCTGGTGCCACAGTTATCTAGTGATGACAGTCATGGCCTGGGTCTAGGAGGAGGTGAGCACAGCAGACCAAACAAGCATGTGCCCAATCAGACCCAATGATACTCCTACATGGGAATCCTGTGGAACTGCTGGGAAAGAGGAAATCTGCTTCCTGCTGGTGTTATTAAGAGGACAAGATTCAACTTGGAGCTGCTGGCAGCTATCATGCCATTGTGAGGTAGAGATCTTGAGAAAGGAGCTCACCCAGAGGAAGAGGGAGTGCAGAAAATCAAGCTGAGCCCTGACGGTATCATTGAGCCTCAGGATCCAGTCATGCTTGAAGTAAGTTTACCCCTGGACTTTTCAGTTTTGCAGCAAACAAATTGTCTCTTTTTGTTTTTGCTTAAGACAGTTTAAATTGTAAACCGTCATTTGCAAGCTACCACACAAACAAATGCGTGACTCACATGACAAATGTGATTTCAGAGAACAAAGCAGAAATTATTCCTAGAATAACTAGGTTAACTTCTTGAAGCACGTGGAATATAGACTGGTTCTTTGCAAACTAGAGAATATTTGCGTTAGTACAAAAGGGAGGATTTCTACATGCTGAAACAGATTTTTAAAAACAACATAAAAGAGGATAAACGAAGGAACGGAATGTGGAAACAGTCTGATGACAGAAAGAGCACCAGAGGGTCAAGGTTCTAGTCCTTACTCGGCTATCAACCAACCTGATGGCCTTAGAAAGACTGCTTTTCCTCTTCAGGACTCATTCTCCCCTTATGTCAAGCACAGAATTGGACTCGTAGGTCTCTAAGATTCTCTCCGACTCTACCTTCTAAGGGTCTATGAAATCATAAAAGCTGTTCACAGTCCTGTATATTTAAACATCTCCACAGTCACTTACCCATTCTCGAAATATAGACTCTTCCTGGTCTTTTGTCTTTCCCTCCACCCCCCATTCCTTCATGTTCTGAATGAAATGGAAATAGACAAGCTACACTCCCTGAAAAGCCATGACTTTTAAGCTCTGAAAGCACTTGATTGTGCCCAGAGAAAGCTCCTCTCTGAGTGAGGGTGATGAAAGCAATGGGAAGGGGCCTCCTGGTTAATTGCACCTCTGTGGAGATTAAAGCATGAGCAAGGAATCTGGAGGAACTTTGCTCTTTCTGAGCTGTCTTCCTCTGTCCTCTTCCTTTTCTGTGGAGAGAGGCTTTGGCATCAAGGTCTAAATTAACATCCAAGCTGTGTTGTATGCAAAATAGATACTGAACTAGCTTATAACTGTGCAGCCTGTAGCATCTGCTAAAATAGAGTCATGTATCCCCCAAAGAAACATTTTCATGTTCATAATCCAATGAAGATTGACACCAATTCTCACCAAGGCTTGCACTCTTGGTTGGAATGTGTTCTACCTTAAAACCATTGCAGGTAGCACAGGGAGATCAGTTCAGTGCTTTGTGACCACCTGGAGGGGTGGGATAGGGAGGGTGGGAGGGAGGGAGATGCAAGAGGGAGGAGATATGGGGATATATATATGTATAGCTGATGCACTTTGTTATAAAGCAGAAACTAACACACCATTGTAAAGCAATTATACTCCAATAAAGATGTTAAAAAAAAAACATTGCAGGAAGATATGTAAAAATGATGAGAACTCTTCAGGCTGCATTTGAAAGGGAGGCTTACAAAGGCATATATCTTCGAATTCTAAGTGCCCAAGTCATTATCTAACACTATTATACAAATTTATTTGTTTACTTACTGTCTGCCACCACCTTGAAGGCAGTGACTTCATCTTGTTTACCACTGAATACCGGAGCCTGGCACAGACTAATTGATCAATAAATGTTTACTGAATGAGTGAATGATCAAATTTTAAGTAGTAAAGGATTTAGCTCTTTTAATTAACCAGAAACATAAACAGTTGTTATCAGAATTTGGTGACAAAACCACAGATACCACACAGACCTGATATAATTCTAGCTTAAAGCAAAGACACCTGACAATGTATGTTCCTTCACTGTAGATAAATGTGTAGTATTAATCTGGCTTTTGAAAAGAGTTCATGGTCCTGGGGTTCAGGGAACTCAGCCTGGGCATCTTCAATGTCTCTTAACCTCTTCATTTTGCATTTAATGTATAGAAAAAGACTTGTGTTCTCAGCAGATGCTCGAGACTCCCGTTTAAAGTAAACCCTGGCATTATTGAGACAATGCTTGGTTGGCTACACCTGCTTGGCCAGGGAGTCCCTGCAGTCAACGAATGTTGGCCAAACTCCAGGCTTTCAAGAAAGGGCCAGAACCGCTGCACCCAAGACATTTTGGGGTCCTGGGGGAAGGAGAGAGAAGAGACAGTTGGCCAATGGAGTGGGATGAGGGCAACGTTAAACTGTGAGCGGCGACTCCTCCCGTGACCTCTCATGTTGTTTTTAAACTCACTACACCCATGGATTCCTAGCTGCACTTTCCTTTTTTTCTTTTTTGGATGCATGGGACCTGAGTTTCTCATCTGAGAATGTTGGTAGGGGATGGACAGAGACAGGACTTGCAGATCCAAAGTCAAAAATGCCCATGATAAAGGATGCCCTTGAGGATTTGGAGAAATTGAGATCTGTCACAGGCAGTGGATGGTGAGATGTCTGAGTTGAGGTTATTTAGATGTCTGAGAGATGGCGGCTTCAGTGCCACTGGGGTTGCATGCAGTTGAGGAAGCCAAGGCAACAAGACATTGGTAAAAACAAACAAACATAACACAACAAAAAAGATTCTGGTTCTAGAGCCAAATGCCCTGTAATTGAGTTAGAATCCCAGCTGTCATAACTGTTCCAATGGGCCCTACTCAAGTCAAAAGCCCTTTGAGCCTCCATTTCCTTGGCCACTGCCTTAGAAGGTTGCAGGAGACACAGCTTATCAGCTCTTAGCACAGAGCTCAACAAGGAGTTCATATTATTTTGAATTTAGGAGATCTGCCCAAAGCATCCAGACCAGAAACGAAAACAAGGACAAGAACCTGGCCCTCCTGTCACCTCGTTTGCTGCCCTTTCCCCAAACTCTGAGGCTCCATCCCTATTTTCAAGGTAACAGCACAGATGGAAGCGCCAGCTTTGTGTTTTTTAAAGGCCCAGCTGCTTACTTGATGGAAACATCCTGCCCAATGTGACTTTATAAAAGTGAGAACAACATGACTACTTTAACTAACAGCAGTGAATTATGACTTCCTGTGTATTTATTAGGACAACACTATAAATGGGAAATTGTTGTGGTGTCCTTGGGGAGAGGAAGAATTTAATTCCATGGGAATCCCATTGTCTTTTCCCATTTGGGCTCTCTTTGCTGGGGAGAAGTCACATTTATCATCTGATGTCTAACATGACATTTATAGTCTTGTTGAAGTTGTTTGCAGTGTTGATGGGCTGCTGGCTAGAGATGTCTGAGCTTGGAGCTTCACTGAGACAGTGAACCAAGGAGGAAGTCTGGCTGGATGTGGAGCCCACCCGTCTGTGTCCAAGAACCAACTCGATTTTCTGTGCGGACATAGGAAGATAATTTCCCATCTCAGCGCCTCAGTCAATGCAAGTGAAAGGTTTAAAGGTTTGGCTTAGACAAATTTTAAGGGTCTTTCCACCTAATATCACATTATTCTAATAATTGAAGCCAATTTCATTGCCGGTCGAAAGGGAAATCATTCCTTTGCTGACATTTGCTTTGTGTGCTCTTTGCATTGGGTCTCCATATGTCCACATGCTGGCTGCACAGGAGACAGATTTCTGTTTTTAAAGTGAATTTCCAGGCAGCTGAGCTCTCTGTTAATTTCAAATTGTCAGCTTTGTCTAGCTACCCAGTATCCTTCTCTTCACCCTGTGCTCTGCCCTTGGCATCTGCCTGGGCTTGTCCAAGGGGATTCAGAATTATGTGGAATTCATGTTGTCTTCTTTGAAGATGACAGACTTCTTAGGGCTGCAATGAGGAAAATGTGGGACTTGGTGTATGAGAAATTGTGGCGGTTTTAGATGATGTCATCTTTCTCCAGAGAAAACTTTTATTTTCTTCTGGCCAGCAGTGAGAGGAAGAACAGATCCTGCCTATCCAATCAGGAATGGAGATGGGTCTCAACTGAGAGTTAGTAGGGGTTAGTCTACTTCCAGTTTGTCAATCTGTCTTTACTCTTGGTCTTAACTGGAAGCCCGGCGTGTTTAGTAGGGCTCCTCATTCTAACGTCTATGAACTTCACCTTTGTCTCTCCATCTCTGTGTGAGTTAGTTTTTTAGCTTCTGACCAGCCGCCTTCTGCTTGGTTTCTTGACCTTTCTCTCCCATCCAGTTTAGGATGCAACAAATTCCTTTAGGTAAAAAGCAGAGCAGAATATCAGGCTCACTTCTCTTAGAGTCTCTGTACCCTGGAATCTCGTGCCCTCAAGTCCTGGCTGCCGTGGTTGTTCTCTGATGCCATCAAACAGACTTTTTCTTGTCTTTGAACTTAATCTAGCTTTTATAGTTATTTTAATTAAGATTAATGGGAGGGTTGGTCTAAATCAAGGCACTCCACCATAACTGGAAGCAGAAATTATATAATGATTTAATTTTAACTATAACCTTCAAGAGGCAATTGTCTGCATGCTCTGGTTTGGAAGAACATCAGAGTCATACTGAACCCACTTTGAATGCCAATGATGACTTTCACTTATTCATTCAAGAAATATTTATTAAGTGCCAACAATATTCCAGGTATTGCATATCAGGCACTAGGGAGACAATGGTGGACAAAACGCGAGGTCTCTATTCTTATAAAGTCTTCTTGGGAAGTTTATACATTAAATAATACATAGATATAGATTATAGTAAGATCTTTGAAGAAAAAGAACATGATGCCTAGTCAGAGAAATAACAAGGTAAAAGTAATTTAGAGGGAGATGGTGCTCAGGGAAAGTCTTTGAGGAGTCACGCAGGTTGAAAGCTGAAGGCTATATTGCAGTTAGCAGGATGGAAAGTGCGGGTGCTGGGTGGGTGGGGAGCATTTCAAGCATAAGGACCAGCACATGCAAAGACCATGAGATGGTCAAGTCTGATGAACGAGAATAACTAAAAGTAAATGCATCTGGATGAAACACAGAGATCAAGGATGAGATGAGGTAGGACTAGGATAAGGACTAGGATTGCTGGCCTAGGAAAAAGTCCAGGTTGTACCCCAGGAGGACTGGGGAGCCACTGCAATGTTTTTAAGTACAGGAGTGATGAGGTATGATTTATTTGATGAAGATTGCCCTATTTTGAGTAAAATGGATTTGAGTTGGGATAGGGCAAGAGTTAAGGAAACCTGATACAAAGTGGTTATGATGATCCAGCTGAAAGATGATGGTAGCTTGAAGGACACAAATGGCAATGGAGATGGAAAGAGGTGATGAATCAGAAATATTAAGGAGGAAAAGCATCAGTAGGATTTGGTGATGGACCAGATTGGAGCAGAAGGGAAGGGAAGGAATCAATAATGATGCCCACATTTCTGACTTGAACAGCCAAATGGTCATGTGTGGATCCACAGTCACTAATTTGCCACGGCCACTATAACAACGTATCACAAACCAGTGGCTTAAACAAGAGAACTTTATTATGTCACAGTTCTGGAGGCTAGAAGTCTGAGATCAAGGTGTTGGCAGAGTTGGTTCTTTCTGAGGGTTGTGAGAAAGAATCTGTTCCATGCCTCTCCCCCAGCTTCTGGTGGTTTGCTGGCAATCTTTGGCATTCCTTGGCTTGTAGATGCTTCACCCCACTCTCTGCCTTCATCTTTACGTGGTGCTTTCCCTCTGGACATGACTCTATGTCCAAACTTCCCCTTTTTATAAGGATACCAGTCATACTGGATTAGGGCCCACTCTGATGACTTCATCTTACTTACCTGCTTACATTCCCAATGATGCTTTCCAAATAAGGTCACATTCTGGGGTACTGGGAGTTAGGGCTTCAACATGTATGTTTTGGGGGAAGATGCAATTTGACCCAAATAGTCATATAGCATCTCTGGGCCTCAGTTTTTTCACCTGCAGACCGGGGACAAAAATACCTCACAGAGCTCTTATGAGGAATAAACAAGAAGATATGTTTAACATGCCAAGAACAGTATTTGAAACATAACGGAATTGAGGAATTGTTAGTCCCTTTCTGCTCCGTTGCCTAACCCAGATAGAATGGGGAACTTCAGATCAGAAGGGAGGAAAATCCATTAGGGAGGCCTCCTGGGGCACTTGGGGGTCTCAAAGTGTCCCCTAAATCATGCTCTGTTGGTGAATACCTCCAAAACAGGGCAGGCTTGATTCCCTGGGACTAGGCCAGCCAAGAGTTGGAGGAATGACTGAGACTCGACTGCTCTGGTCAGGGAAAGAGCACTGGCCTGGGAGTTGGACGCCTGAGTTCTAATGACTGTGTGAGTAACCTTGGGCCCTCTGGGCCTGAGATTTCTATTCAAATTATCAGGCACTATTTATTTGTTGGCTGAACGCATGCTGAATGAGTAAGTCACAGAGCACTTGCTGTGTGGCAGGCCCTGTGATAGACGGTTTATATCCATGCTCTAATTTAATGCTATCAAGAGCCCCATGAGATTTCATAGGTGGGGAGCCTTGGCCTTAGAGAGCTCCATCACTTGTCTAAGCTGACACTAGGTCTGTCCTCCCTTACCGTCTGGGTTCTGAACTTCCCTGTTCCCAGGCTTTAATAGTTCAACATTCCATACATTCCCGCCAACATTCTCATGCTTCTTCCTCTGCCTCTGATGCCCCATGGATGAGGCTGGACCCTGGTACAGCTACAGGCACGTGACACCAGGGGGACCCGGAATGCGGCTGTTGCATAGTTTCCCAGCCTTGCCCAGGGAAGCCCATTAAACATGAAAGGAGAAATTACAAGCTGCAATCAAAGGCACATGAATCAGAGATTCCTTCCCTTTAAATATTTTGACTCACTTGCCACTTATTTGACTTCTAATCTACATTTTTGTCTCTGTCATTCTGAAACAGATTTCGAAAGGGATAGGAGAAGTGGGCATGGAGATGGAAGTTTCTCTTTCTGAACAGTTAGCTAGGATTGTTTACTGCAGGCTGATTTTTACCCTTAGGTAATTTCAGGCTTCCTTCTTCTTGTTGGTTCTAATAATATTAATTCTGATTTCTTCTGCTAATATTTGGGCTGTCCCTGTAATGATGAGGAATTGTGTGGTGATTCAGAGGCAGCAGCTGTGGCAGTGTCATTTGAATATTAGAACCTGAAATTTGCTCAGATGGGGTCCCTAGTATAGGATATGGCTTTGATGGGTATATGATCCTCATGGTGCTTTCTTTCATAATGTATGGAGGAAAGGTACAAATGACAGTAAGAAAAGGACAACCACTTGGGTCTGACCTAGAGTACATCAAGAGCTCAGATCTGCAAAGGGAAGGTAAACCAATCGGGAACTTGCCTTTTTTTTTTTTTTTTTTTTGTATTTAAAATATATTTTAATAGAAACACTTTCTCACCATCTTTAAATAAAGATGATTTGCATTTTTTAATCTGAAATGCTCTGGCATTAGGACTTAATTGCTCCCTGGTCCACAGGGTTTAGATGCCATGCACTACTAATTCTCCAGTGTTCACGAGGCAGGCATTACGCACATCCTCCTTTGCTGCAAGTCCTTGTGGCAACTTCAGGGACTTGATTCTTTTTTTGTTTGTCTGTTTGTTTCTAACAGCTTTATTGAGGTATAATAGACATACAACAAAATGCACACACTTGAAAAGCATATGGTGCTAAGTTTGACATACGTATACACCCATGAATCCATCACCTCAACAGGGACTTGATTCTTATCAAATGTTTAACCACTTTCTTTTTTGCCTTCACTGAAGGGATATTCTTGTGAACCTGAGGAATAGGTGCTTTTTCTAATCCAAGCATCTTTATCGTAACCTTTTTCCCAAATGGATGTCTTTTCCTAGTTCTTATTCTGGTAACAATATGCAGTTTATGAAGGTGCTTTGGATCCCCACCATATTTTTCATGGTCTGCAGGTGAAGGCTGAAAAACTTTATCTGGAATTCTTGACCTGGCAAATTTGTGATGAATCAAATCTGTACAGATGAGAGGCTCTATACCTTTTGTCACTGTTTGCAGTCTGCCTGCTGGCCGCTGACCCACAGAGTGCAAAATCCCTGCAGTGAATATGGTGATTATTCTCTTTATAGGCCACTGAGGGAAAGCCAAGCAAAAGAAGGACCTTGCCTTTGTAATACTAACAATAGTAACCACCTTTTGAGAGTTTGCTAAAGTAGGTACTGTCATCACCCCCATTTTGTATATATAAAAAAAAAAATGAGGCTCACTGAGGATACATAATCCCAACTCACTCCTTTGGAAAACGGCAGACTTGGGATCCAATCTCAAATTGTCTAAACTATAGCTCTTACACACTTGACCACTATACCTACAAACCCAGACTTGCAAAGTAAAGTCATCTAAGGTCCCAGGACTGCTGATGGGCATCTTGGGAAAACAGCCCTGCCCAAACCACAGCCATTCACAGGGCTTGTGATGAACCATCACTGTACTTAATACACACTTAAATGCATTCTTTCATTTAATTCTCACAATGTTCCTAATGAAGTAGGTACTATTATCATTCCCAGTTTATAGGTGAAGAAACTTGGGTTCAGAAAAAAAGAAGTGACATCCTTGTGCCATGCCACTAGTAAATGGTACAGCTGTATTTTATTTTACTTTCATTATTCTACTCTCAACATCAATGACTCAGAAACTTTTTACCAGCTGGAGATTTAAATTGGGGGCATTTTTATGAATCTAAAAGCAATGTTCTTTTATAAGAAAGCATTTGCCGTCTTCTCCTCTGTAGGAATATATTCTGAGTGAGTCTTTCTTTAGCATCTTAAACCCACATGGCCCTAATAATCATCCATTTCCTGGGCAGCTACAGAGCTTTTTGCTAACTCTAATTCTCTTCCCTTCAGGGCTCAGATCACATCATTCTGTCCTCAGATCCTGTGAGGACTGGCAAATCCACGTGGCTCAAATGGAGCCCTTTCTAGTCCTCTGCTCACCTGAACCCCAGGCCTTTCCCTCTTTTGAACAACCTTCCCTCCACACCAAACTGCCATCTACCCCCTTCCAGTTTCCCTCTCTGACTCTCACTTATGCCCTCCATCCCAAACGTCCTAGTCTCCGTTCTTCCTCCTGTAAATAGTTTTTAATGGTGCACTGGAAAGAACCTCATGGTCCCTTAAAACCATAGTCAGATTATTGCATTCTTGCCTGGGGCGGGTCTCTTATTCCCTTCCAAAGGAGCTGAGAAATACAGAAAAGAAAAATGGCGAAACACGCTGTGTGACTATGGATAAAAGGAAAAGTCAGCACAATCATTTCCTGATATACATGGCAAAACCTCGACTAAATGAAAACAGCAGAATGTGGAATTCTGGGTAAAGGAATTTTCTGGCTATTTCAGGATTAATCCTCTACAGTCTACTTTCCTGCTTCTGTCAGAGTAGCATGCCAGACAAAATGACCCTCTGTTGACTGAGGATTTTATACAGTCCTGACATCGTTGTTCTGGGCAGCCACGGCTTCCACAGTTCCTCAGGCAGACCCAAGCCTGCAATTCCCCTCCCCTTGTGAGACATGCTACATCTAAAGAATTTCGTCTTCTCTCTTCATTCCTGGCAACTGGAGATTTTCTTTCCTGATTTTCAGCCAATACATTTTGTGAAAAATTAAAAATAATATTTAGCTTGGTATTTCTAATGTTGAGGGGGCAGGGCTTCCTGCCTCTGTTCACTCTGCCATCTTCACGGGGACTGAAGTTTACCCCGTGTCTCCCAGTATCTAGTACTCAGCCATCAGGCCATTAACAATGGGGGAGAGCTCTCTTATTTGCCAAGATCTGTCCACTAGCCTATGTCACTGAGGTGAATCGGGAGGAGAAGGAAGGCACCTACTACTTACTTCTTTTAATCCTTACAAAAAACCAGAGACACAGGCATTTATTATCTACAACTTTAAAGCCTGGGGAAACAGAGGTTCGAAGAGGTTAAGCTGTCCAAGGTCAGTGAGGAAGTGGCTAAGAGAGGATTTGAATTTAGGATTCTCTGCCTTCAGTGCACTTGCTTTTCCCACTAGCCTCCACTGGCTGGGATACAGTCCAAATCTGGAAAACTAATTCCTCCCAATTTGTAGCAGTCCTTCTTCCCTTAGGCGGTGGCCTTGTGCAAGGGTGGGCTATTGGGTGCCTGGCAAAGGTACATTCTGGAGGCCTCACCCTCCTGTAAGCTCTAACTACACCTACACAGTCATGGAATGGCCCCATCGAGAGCATCCCTCCCTTTCCTGACCTCTTCCACCTGCCCTCCTCCCTCCCCAGCAAATAAACTTTCCTTTAGTAAGGTCAGCTGGGGAGCCATTTTCTTATAATCTCTGATGCGAGTTCATTTCCCAAACCAGTGATGCCTGGCTATGCAGCTTGGCCAAATCTGGTAACATTTCTGAATTTCATTTACCTCCTTGTATATAGGCACTCATAATTCCTCACAGTAATATACAGTGTCCCAAGAACATTACCATTCCTGTGGTTTTATTTTGTTTCCAGGAAGTTAAATTAATAGTACTTTTTTTTTTAAAAGCTCACAGTTACTGAGCACTGAAGTGCCAGGGGCCAAATCTGTTTATATTCATGTTCTCATTTATCCTCACAACTCTTCTATAGAGTATGCATTTCATTATTTCCATTTTGCAGACTAGGAAACTAAGATTAAGTAACTCATCCAAAGTCACATACCCAAGAAGTGAATGAGACTGTCTGAATTAACAGCTCAAATACGTGACTTCTATCTTACGTGACTTCTATATTCTGATCTTTATTAGATTATAAAGTGTTCTTTCCATTTTTCAGGTGTCAAGAGATATGTTTAAATTCACACACCAGCAGAATGAGGAGTAGATCTGGCCTGGGGCTTAGCTTTCTGGATGGGGCTTTTGTGACACAATCACATGGTCTCATAAGGATGTGGAGACTCGGAAATTTGGTAACTCCATGAAACGAACTGTGTTTGGATGAAGCCTCTAGGCACAGCCTCCTCCCTGCCAAGGTCTGGAGGCTGCCTGAGGTCTTTCCTCAAGCAGTTGGCTCTCCCTGTCCACTGCTCTTTAAGTGAGCTCGCTGGCTCTGTGCCCATTCCCAGGCCTGGGACTTACAGCCTGGGCTGCCCTCACACCCCTGGGGGGCCTCCCACCGCCTCCCGAGCCTGGACTGTGGCCTGAGGACCTGGCTCCCCCAGAAGGCATTGCTCCCTTTTGGCAAGGTGCCAACTGTGGGTGGGTTGGGCTAAGCCCAGGGCAAGGGAGGAATGAGTAGAGAGACAGCTTGATTTTGTGCCCTGAGAGATGCTTGGGGGAGTGTGAATCCCAGTGACCAGCCCCAGAAGCTTGCAGGGATTTTAAATTCCTGAGTTGGCCCTGAATAACCCCCTGCTGGATCTGCAGATGTCTCCATTGCCAAAAGGCCCAAGGATGACCCAAGTCCTCTCCCACGGAGACCTCCCATCCCTGAGCCCCCCTGGATGCATACACTGGGGCCCTCCACACAAGGACAGTGTGCCTCATTCACGGAGGTCAACTGAGGCTGGAAGGACAGCTGGGGTCAACAACACCCAACTCCCAAGGGTTGATGGTTTTGTTTTATGCTTCAACTCCCCCTCCTCCCCTCTTCCTCCAACTTCTTATCTCTTTTCTCTTCTCTCCCATCACAGAGCCAACACATTCTGGGTTCAAACACCAGTTCCACTTATAATCAGTCATGTGTCTTTTGGAAAACTACTTAACCTCTCCGTGGCTCAGCTTTTTTTACCTGTAAAATAAGGGTGATAAAATCTTTGCCATTTCTAAGAATTGGAAAGAGTGTGCTAAATGCCAAACACTTGATAAATGGTAATATGATAATAACTTACTATTACTATTATGCAGTGTGGTAAGGAAATTAGCTAAAGGGATTTCACTGTATCTCCAAGTATACCTACCAGGTGTGTATAACATTACAGCTCAAGACTTTTAGGAATAAGCCCTTAATCAAGGCTCAAAGGCTTTTAAGAATAAAAATATGGGCATTACAGCTACGGAAAACATTGCAGAGACTGCATGAGGATCAACTGCACGTGTCACCCTCTGTGTGCACAGATTTTTCTGTTCCTTCGGGTCTCTCTAGGTCCTCAGATACAAGTTCTTTTATCTGTCACTGCACAACACACACACACACTTACAGACCACTCCCACTTTGGGTCCTTCAATCTTGAAGAGAGCAGAAAAATGAACTATAAGTTCACTGCTCAAGAGAGAGCAAGAAATCTGCTGTGATGTTGGATGGGCTCAGCATCCCTGTCAGCAGAAGACCCTATGGCTGATGAAGCTGACCACGGGGACACGGTGGAGGAGGGCTAGCTCCACAGAGGCAGTCCTTGGGAAAGAATGGTGTCAAAAGTCTCTCGCAGGTAATTTACTGTCCCGGATTAGAGTCTACCCCACATCATGCCAAGCCCTCTCTTCTCCAACCAAATGGCTCTCTGTGTGTCACACACTAGGAACAGATAACCAGATCTAAACTGGGAGATCAGAAGGCTAGCTCTCCAAACTGGGAGACTTTTGCAGGGTCGGGGGAGAGTGCTAAAGCATCAAGTGCGGGAGGCAACAAACAGACTGCATGTTCTTAATGTTCAAGACTAATTATTCACTAGAGTAAAAAACGCAAGAGATAGAAAGAAAACAAGCCTCTGATCTAAAATATCTGAAACTGAAATCCTTCCCCTGAAGAAGCACACATCTGGAACTCATTTTCTGCTGCAGCAAGCCATGGACTAGCTCTCCACCAGAACCCTGCCCAGCCACTGCACGACGGCGACTGAATGCAGGCTGTGCTGCACGGGGGGCTCATAGAATTTTTCGCAGATAAGTATTCCTGCCAAAGTTAGTTTTCAAGCCACGGGTCATAAATATACAGTATTCCAGCAAAAAAGTACAGAATGTCCTCCTGGGGTTGACAAGCAAATAGTTTTATAAATAACCCTCTTGACACGTGCAAGATGTTAACATTTTTGAGGTTTTGGGTAGGGGCAGACGCAGATTTAATTGCTCGATTCAGACTGGAGCCACTCTGGACTTGGACCTTACGTCTTGGGGGCCTATGGCAATGTTTTTTTGGTTTGAGAGAGTTCATGTTGCTTGTCAGCACTGAGGACAAAGGCTTCTTCTCAGAAAATTCTGGGCCAGTGTGCTGCACAGGTGAGTCTGACCAGATCTGTAAGCGAGGGGACCTGCACTGGGGCGTCAAATAAATTGCAATCCCTTATGTAGGAGGAGGGCTAGGCTGAGCCACAGTGTTGACTGTTGTAGAGGCACTGAGTGCCCAGTCCAGGCAACGTGTACATGAAAAAAGGAAAATGTTCCAAAGAAGCCTCATATTTTGATAGTAATTTTATTTTCTTTTTTAACAGCAAATTTTGGGCAGATCCTGGAGTGGGCCAGATAAACACTGAGTCTAGGGGGATTTTAGTATCAGAAACACCACTGGATCTTAAATTAGTGCATGGGACAGATTGAGGTTTGTCAAATACGCTTTTCATACTGACCCTAACACATGGCTAGACTTCCCACCTCTGAAGTCCACTGGGGTCCAGCCTATTCACATGCAGAGTGTTATCTGGACTTAATGAGGACATTAAACTTCCGAGCATCTCAATGTCATTTATATGGTGCTTTCAAGTTTTCCAAGCCCTCTCACATCCACAATTGCAACTGAACCCCAGAGTAGCCCTGTGAGATAAACAGGGCAGGCACTACAATTCCCGTTTTACAGATGGAAATGCAGAAGCCAGGTGAAAGGAAGAAAATTGCCCAGGGATCCCAGATAGTAAATGGCAGAACAAGGATTCACATTTAGGCCCTTGGCCTCTTGAAGCTCTGTCAACAAACTGCTTGGTTTATCGGACATGCTAGGAAAGCAGAGAGCAGGGCCAGAAGGAAATGAGCACTAGGACAGCAAGGTTTTGATGAGGGACAATAAGAGGAAGGCTCATGCTGGGGACTCTGTTCTGATGGGAAGCCCACAGTGTTCGACTTTCATTACACCTTAACCAGGAGTTGGGAAGATAACCAGTCACATCAGTAACCTCTCGCTCCAACTCTGTGGCTGAAGCTGGGGACAGATACAACATCGCCATGATGTTCTGAGGTGTGAGAAGGGCCTTCGCAGCTCTCAATTACAATATATCGACAGACTGCACGGCAACCTGATTCTGCAGGTAGTTCTGAATTTGCCGGTGAAGACAGGAGCTTCCTAAATTTTTAAAAGCAGAATAAGAAATCTCTCCTTCCTCTCACTTACTAGGCGTACTGGGTTTCTGTACATTGACTAAAAGGTCTAAATCAGTTTGCAATGAATGTTAAGGTAAAGATAATAGTAGTAATCACTGTCATCTAACAGCTGAGCCAGGCTGCAGCGCCTCAGTTAAGCACTTGACATACGTACCCAATTTATTGAGTGGGCTGAACTCAAGGGAGGTACAACCAAGCAGTGGATGTCTTTTGCCTTCCAAATGCTGCACCCCCAATGCTCCGCAGACTCCCACCCAGCCCCTTGATGACATCTTGGACAGTTCCATCTGCTGCTTTCTCATCAGTTTAAGTTATGAAAACAAGTTCTGTTTTGTTTGTTCACACTCAATTCAGGTATTAAATGGTCCCCTTGAGGTGAGATCAGAACTTCAGTATCCCTTCTCATTCAGACTCCGCCTCCCCCACCCCAACCTCTCCAACTCTAATTACAGGGACCTGCAGTGGGGATTGTGGGGGACTGTAATCTCTTTTATCACTTAACTTTCTTACCTGTCCCTGTGACTGGCTGGCTTTTTCAGAGTCAGGGTAGAGGAGGGGATTAAGGGAAAAGGGACCCTCTTACAGGGCTGCTGGAATCAGTCATCAGTACTCTCTTTGGCAGGTGCCTGCTTGGTGGCCTCATGGGCACACTTGGAGATTCTCAGAGGCTCTGGTTGTACACTCAGGCTGACCTCTTGTGACATTCTTAGCTCCTGTCCTGGTTGTCTGTGCTAGAGCATCTTATTGCTGGGGGCCCATCATGAGGGCTCAGGCTCTGCTGGCTTCTGCAGCATCTCCTTGGCCCATGGGAAACTCATGCATTCTTGCCTTAGCAATGGGTAGGCTGTTGTCTACCAAGTCCTATCTCCTGGCCCCAGTGTGGTGTGTATCACCACCCAACCTCCTGTCTTTTGTAGACCAGCCTCTGTGGTCACGAATGTCACCAAAAGCATGCCATGCTATCCCAGGAGTCTTCCCACTGTTCTTGGCCCTAGCCCCAAAACAGCAGTGGATCCTGTGATCCTGCACCTTTGTGAAGATACAGCCAGGTGTAAGTGCCTGCCTCAGCTTCTTCTAGGCATCCCCAATCTCTGTGAATGTTTCTCTTGGCTGCACTCCCACCTCCAACACATTCGGGCTTTGAAGGGACACTCCTGAGCTGGGGAGGGGACAGCCAACAAAATCCCTTTCTAGACTCTTCCAACACCCTTTGAACCTCCAGTCTTCTTTACCATTGCTGGTTCATGGGGTTATTTTGCTGAAATGGTTCTGCTCTCCTATTTTTTAAATTAAATCTGCCCCAGGGAACTAGCACCCCTGTTTAGCATATGGGAGTACTTACCGTTTATTGTATTCTGTGTGGGAGATATAACTGAATTTTAGAGACAACAGGAGGAATTTAAATTTAACATCCTATCTATATACCTAAACCTTACAAAAACACATGCCAGCTAGCTCTAATTATTCCTAGAGCTAGGAATACTGAACACGGGGACACTGAGGCTCAGAGAGTTCAGCGAGTTGCCAGACCACACACAGCAAGGCAGTGGACTGGGTCTCACTCTGGTCTGTCTGACCCCAAAGCCAGTGCTCTTAACATGGAATGTGAGGATGGTGAGGAAGTCATTAGCCAAAAAGTCTGCAATCAGCTAAAGACAGAAGTGGGAAGGACAAATCTCAAACCTGTGTCCTGTTTATACTTGTGTTCTTTCAAATAATTGTCATGTGTTAGTCCAAACAACAGTATCCCAAAGCCTTGATTTTGGTTGTCTATAAGCCTTGATTTCGGTTGTCTATAAGCAATGGTGGGGCAGTTAATCTTGTGAAAACTCAATCACGCTGGCCTCAATTGACAAGCACAAATGGCTGTGACAAAGGTGAGGGAGCCAAGTGCAAATAACAATGCCATTAGAGTCGATAGCCGAAGTGCGATTAAAGAATGTGCTAACCAGAGTTCCCTGTGTGATGTCTGTCCTCTCACCATCTCCTGCTTGTAGTCAAATGAATAATTATACTCAACCTGCGAACATGGATTTTCCCTTTCAAAATGCATTCACAACTGTGACCGCTTTTTGTTTTTCCATTGGAGTATGGTTGCTTTACAATGTTGTGTTAGTTTCTACTGTACAGCAAAGTGAATCAGCTATACGTATACCAGTACCCCCCTTTTTTGGATTTCCTTCCCATTTAGGTCACTGCAGAGCATTAAGTAGAGTTTCCTGTGATATACAGTAGGTTCTCATTAGTTATCTATTTTATACATAGTATCAAAAGTGTATATATATATCAATCCCCATCTCCCAATTCATCCCACCCCTCCCTTCCCCCTTGGTAGCCATACGTTTGTTCTCTACATCTGTGTCTCTATTTCTGCTTTGCAAATAAGATCATCTACACCAGCAGCCCCCACACTTTTTGGCACCAGGGACCAGTTTCATGGAAGACAATTTTTCCATGGATGGAGGGGTGGGGGGGAGATGGTGCAGATGGTAATGCGAGTGATGGGGGGATGGTTCAGGCAGTAACGCGAGCCATGGGGAGTGCCAGGTGAAGCTTTGCTTGCTTGTCCACCACCCACCTCCTGTTGTGCGGCCCAGGGGTTGGGGACCCCTGCTCTATACCATTTTTTTACATTCCACATATACACGTTAGTATACAATATTTTTCTCTTTCTGACTTACTTCATTCTGTATGACAGTCTCTAGGTCCATCTACATCTCTACAAATGACCCAATTTCATTCCTTTTCATGGCTGAGTAATATTCCATTGTATATATGTACCACATCTTCTTTATCCATTCCTCTGTTGATGGGCATTTAGGTTGCTTCCATGTCCTGGCTATTGTAAATAGTGCTGCAATGAACACTGGGACCACTTTTAATGTGGCCCCTGCAATATGGCAGTTGGAGCCGGGATTGCATTATTGTCTGGTTGTCACATAAGAAAGCTGAGATCTGTGAAGATGAAGGCATCCCGAGTGCCCCCAGCAGGAGAATGGCAGGGTAAGGACTGGAGTCTTTTGCTCAAGTGACACTCTTCAACAGTATATTCAAAGAGGCCTCAAGGAAAGCAACTGTCCTTGGGGGCCTATGAAGCTGCATTCCTGCCAGCTGCTTCTGTGGGCACAGGGGAGAACCCTTTCCACCTGTCTGAGTCTTGCTTTTGTTCCACCTTGCTGTCTGCACCCTCATGGTATACATTCATTTCCATGCATTTTTTTATTTTTCAGGAGAAAACAGAAGACAAATCAAAGGGCTAAAAACACAGGCACAAACTTGATCCTGTCCTATGTATCTTCAGGGGACCCACAGACCCTGCCTCCTGAATTCCCTACCCCTCTGTCCGAGGGAAGCACTGGGATGAACAATAACTTCAGTAACAACTCCTGTCTGTTGAGCACTTACTTTGTGTTAGGTATGGTGCTCAGTGTCTTACAAGCGCTTTTTCCTTCCCTTCAGGTCCGTAGTGTCTGCTCTAAAATTTTGAGGCCAGGTGTGTTTCCGAAATCAGCTTTTTAGTTGTTGGAAAGCTAAATGGTACACCTGCCATATGTTATTCTAAGCCCAGCAGCGTCTGCAGCAGTGTTTAATTATCAAACCCATTCATATTTCTGTGATGAAACACAGAAATAGTCATAAGAGGCATAAAATAAAAGCTGTAAACAGCCTCATGTCAATATATGTCAGCTTTTCCTGCCAGGTCACAGTGTGCCAAACAGTGAAGAAACTTACAGTTTCAGAGCTCTTTGGATTGTGGAATCACAGATGACAAATGGTGGATCTGTATTATTATGCTCATTTTATAGATTAGATACAGATGTTCAGAGAGTTTCCATAACTCGCCCAAACCACAGAGCTGCTGAGGAGCAGAACTTGGATACCAACCCAGGCCTCCCAATTCTAGCACCTGCTCATCAACCTCCACATAGAACATTTGTCTGTGGAAGCATTAGACACAGACACTTCCACCAACGAGCAGCTGTAATTTCCATTCATCGAGGGCCGGGGCAGTAGAACCTTTGCAATCTCTCAATCCAGTTTTAAGAATAATCTACCATGTCTGGACACTGATCTAAAATCCTTGCTACTAAGGGATGGTCCATGAACCAGCAATATAGGCATCATTAGGAGCTTGTTGGAAATGCAAGATCTCAGGCCTCATCCAAGACCTTTGAATCACAAATACATGCTAACAAGCTCCCTGAGTAGTTTGCTGGCACAGCCTAGTTTAAGCAGCTCTGGCCTAAAACTCTTTTTTTGTATGATCTCATTTAATCCTCACAATAACCCCATAAGGTAGGTGCTATGGTCATCCACCTTATACAGCTAAGGAAAGTGAGGTCCAGAGAGATTAATAACTTGCCCAAGGTCACACAACTGGTAGGTTCCAGACATGAATGCGGGTTGGCCTGACTCCAGGGCCCAGGCTGTTCACTACTACACTGTCCTTTTTCTTGCAGGCAGGAAGTGAGGCTCAGGACACACTCAGGGACATTGGATAAGGCTGCTCCTCTTGATTAGTAAAGACAGAGATGAAAATCAAATTGCAAATTGTTGGCTCCAAGGAGACTTCCCTCCACTGTCCCCATCCGCCCTCCCTCAGCTCCTTTATCTGACTACAGTAGTTGGCAGAGTTGTTTACACCTTTTCTCATTCTCTGCCTCCTGGACACATGGTATATCTTCACTTCCTTATCCCACTTCAACACAAGCAGGGCCATGTGACTTGCACTGGCCAATGAAACACGAGTGAAGGTGCTATGCATCATTTCCAGGCTGGTGCATTCATTTGTCAGTGCCCAACAATGCAGCAACCCCTGACCCCTGTAGTGATCCTGGAAGCACTTGGGGAGATGAAGCCTTTATCAGCCTGGGTCCCTGACTGTTTACAAGGAGCAGAGCCCCTACTAAACCCACACTGGACAGGCAACAGGAATGAGAAACAAACCATTGTGCTTTGAAGCCTCTGAGATTTGAGGGGTTGTTTGTTACCCTGGCATAACCTAGCTTATCCTGGCTGATCCTCTGACTCATCTTCCTCTGCTCTGGAGGGACTGATTTACGCTGTAGGAATGCCAGCCAGCAGCTCTGTGTGTGGGAAAAATGTACCTGTTTTTAGGTACCCAAGCTAATAACCTCTTTCTCCTTATTTCTTGTGAGAGTTCGTCTCCTTCTTTCTTTCTTGGTGCCAAATTTATTTCTGATTTGTTTTCCTTGTTGAACCTCTACAACTCCTTATTTTCCAAGGCTATTTTTAGTGGCTCCACTCTACCCTGAAGGAAATAGTTCACATCTTGGTGCCCAGGGCTTTTTTAGCTCCTTTTAATGGGAGAGGATAGTACATATCAACAATTCTTTTAGCCACCATGTCATTTCCCCAAGAGGCTCAGAGAAGAACACAATGTCTCCATCAGATGAGTTGTGGTTATTAGTCGCCAAACTCCTCACTGTACATAGTTCTCTCTGGTACAAATGAGATATTAACTTTCCATTGCCTCTTTCCTTTTGGAGGTTAAGCCTATGTTCCTTCTACCTGGTGATTTGCTAGTCCTACTGAATCAGTCTTTGGGAGTGGGGCTCAAAAATCTGTGCCTTCTATAAACTCCTTGAGAGATTTATCTACAGACAATTTGGGGACAGGTGTTTGGGAGGCTTTGGGTTGACTACGTATCCTACTTACTGAGCCACATATGTTTGTTGGAACTCATCCTTGCTCATCTGGAAGTCATCATTGATTAGAAATATAATTAAAAACAACATTCCCCATGAATGTTTATAGCAACTTTATTCATACTTGCCAAAACGTGGAAACAATCAAGATGTCCTTCACCAGGTGAACGGATCAATAAACTGTGATACACCCAGACAATGGAATATTACTCAGTGCCAAAAAGAAATGAGCTATCCAGCCATGAAAAGACATGGAGAAACTTAAATGCATGTTACTAAGTGAAAGACGCCAATCAGAAAAGGCTACATACTCTATGATTCCCATTATATGACATTGTGGAAAAGGCAAAACTATGGAGACAGTAAAAGGATAAGTAGTTGCCAGGGGTCACAGGGGATGGAGAGATGAACAGGTGGAGCACAGAGAATATTTAGGGCAGTGAAACTCTTCTGCATGATACTGTAATGGTGGGTACGTGTCAGTATACATTTGTCAAAACCCACAGAATATACAACACCAAGAATGAGCCCTAACGTAAACTACAGACTTTGATGATAAGGATGTATTCATGCAGGTTCATCAGCTGTAGCAACTGTTCACTCTGGCGCAGGACGTTGATAGTGGGGGAGGATGGGCATGTGGGGGATGGGGGTATTCGGGAACCCTGTGTTTCTGTTCAACTTCGCTGTGAACCAAAAACTGCTCGAAAAAACGTCTATTAAAAAAAAAATAACATTCTCTTTCATGCTTCTGGAGGAAATTGTGTCCCTGTGAGCAAAGCTGAGGGGAGAAGTTGAAACTCCACTTCTACGGATTTGCCATTTTCAGTGTCTTCCATCTTACCAGGAAGGCCGGTCAGGATAAAAAAGAAGCATCAGAGTGTAGCTGGGATCATGTGAGGAAGAGCTTAGGCCATGGACTGGATAACAAGAATGAGCAAGGCCCTGCTTGCAGCAAGTTGTGACCCATTTCTTGTCCAGCAATTTTCAGCCAGACTGCTAAGTTCTGTCATTTCCAGGGGGTGTTGGGAAAGGTATGGCTCTATATCCTCTGTATTTCTTCTGTGGGGGGAGGTAGGGTCATGATGGCTTACAGAGACTAGGTAGGAAGCTAGGGGGAATCAGGCAAAAGGGCAGCATGTATTGAAGGAACATCTGGAGGAGAGAAATCCAAGCAGACCACGGACAAGGAGTCAAGAAATATATGGAATTCGGAAGGTAGGAGATCAGAAGCCAGGGAAATAGACCGGGTAATGGATAGGAGAAAGGAGCACCTGACCGGTGAGAAAGCCTCTTATCAGCTTTCTTCTACAGGGGAGCCGTGTGAAATGGAGACAGCCACCCTGGGGTACAGTGGTGGCTGCCATGGTGAAGAACAAGTAGGGTAACCTCCCTGTACAGGGAGGGAAGTGCTCAGAGTCAAGGATGCTACTGGCTCATCACTGGAACATGTAACAACGAGCTTAACCACTTTTTACAATGTCCTCCAAAATCAGCCACTGAACTGAGGGTCTCCCCTCCATGGGAAGGAGAAGAAACTGGTTAAGAGACAAAGACACTGTCTCTATTAGACCATTACTACCCCCAAAGAAATCCTTTCCTCTTAGTTCCAGTTCTGTTTAAGTTAACTAGCCATCAAAACCTTTCCCTTTGAGAGTTTGTGAATATTTTAACAGAACATCTGTTGACACTTAGTAAAAACAAAAGGATCAGCCTCCTTATGAAGAGCTGTGAAAACGTAATTGACACTTGAGCTCACATGTCACAAAGGAAGCTGAAATTTGCCAGGCTCACGTTTAGATAGTAGAAGCACACTAATGGTAATAGCAGTAGTAGTTGTTGTAATAATAGCAATAATAAAAAGATGTTAGTAACTGATGAACCGCTCTACTATGGTTCAGAGATTTGTGGCTGGGCAGGTCTGGATGGAGCCAATTATCTGGACTTTCCTGTGCTTTTCCAGCTTTCTTTCCTCTGTGTTATAATCCACCTTCAGCATAGGATCTGGTATAATTTACACTACCATGTTAAAAAATGTGATTTTCAATGTGATGCCTGTTTTAGGGGAGGTAGTCTCTAAATCTTATTATTATTATTTTTCTAAATCTTATTTTAACGTGGAATGAAAGCTTTAAATTTGCTGATGCTGGACTTTAAGGTTGAGGGAGTTGGGGTTAGGGGCAGTATTTGGGTGCGTGCAGCCTGGGTGATACTGGGGTTTATTAGGGGTTCTCCCACAGTCCTTGAAACTGTACTTTACATTAACAAGTGAAAACCTTTGCAAGCTGTAAAGGATCACTAGATGCCAAAACAAATTATTTTTCTTAGTACAGGTGACCAAGAGCAGATGCTGACACCAGGGTAAGACCAGAAGGAACTGGAAGAGTGATGGCCGAAAGGTGAATTACTAACAATTTCCAAGTATTAGAGTACAGCAGCTAAGAAACAGCTATTCTCTATAGCCACCAAAGCCAGAAAAGTAAGTACTAATGAGCGCAGGAGGAGAAAGTTAAGAAAGATATAGAACAATACTAACTACAGGAGGGGGTGGGAAGTAGGACTCATTCATGCAGTCATTCAGCAAGCATTTATTAAGCACCTACTACGCAGCAAGAACTGGGCTAAGTGTTGGGAGTATAAAGGCCAAAGCCTCTGCCCTCAAGTGCTCACAGAATCATGAGCTTGCCTGACTGTAAAGCTCCTAAGGGCAGGAGCACAGCAGTCCAGTCACTACATCCCAGATATATGTCTTCCTCCTAGAAGATACCTCATAGATATTCCTTGCATGAACAGCTGAACTAAGACTGAACCAGTAGGCAAGACAAGGAAGTCATTAGGTATCACAGAATCTTTTCTCTGGCCTGCAGCTGATGTATTTCTGCCTGAAGGCAGGAGGCTGGCTGACAGAGCTCTATATTCAACTGAAGCCTCCACTTATCTTTAGGCCTGATTCCCTGGAGTGCTGTTTTTGGAGAACATTGCCCAGTCTTTGGAAAAAGCTAAGTTTAACAAGTCAGACCTGAAACTTCACCAACCCTCCAAGTTGAGTTCTTGGGCCGAGCATTTATATTTAATTGTATGTTGTCACCAGTCATCTGCTGCTCCAAGAACACACAACACTGCTTCCAGAGCAGATACCATTTTTGGAGCTGCACTTCTTGAATCTTGACAACTGGAGTCAAAACAGCGCCTGGCAGCGTGAATGACAACTGCACATCGGCGAGCGGCTGGAGTCACTCAACTCTGAGAAAGATCTGGAAAATTTCCACCTCCCTGCCTGCCTCAATGCAAAGAGCTGGGCTAAGCATGGTTGCCATGAAATACACACCATTTGCATCTGGCTGGACATCTAATGGGTAGAGGCAGCAGCTTTGTCTGTGAATCCCAGCCTTCTCCCTTCTGTGTATCCTAAGCTGTCCCTGATTCCCTTGAAGCCCACTGGAAGACGCCCACACAAAGGCCTTTCTGCCTACATGAGCTCCTCCCTGTTGCTTTGCCTTCCTTTTTTCTAACATCTCAATAAACCCTTCTCATCTCATATTTATCAAATGCAATCACAAAGGGACCACTTAATTAACAGGCTGCCATTGTGTGGAAGATGACTTGGAAGCTTAAAGCCATTTAAGAAACCTCACGCTGTTCCTGACGACAAAAACAGTGGGACGCACCATCTGGGAGGGAGCTTCCGCCGAAACAGATGCCAGTGTTTCCATGATTAAGAACCTAATATTATAACATCATAGTATGTGGTGCCATTTGGTTAGGAGAGACAGCCTTGTGAGCGAGTGTTCTCAGGTCTCGCCTGCTTGGATGCAGCCAAATCATTCAACACCACAATATTTGCTCTGGCAAAGTGCCCCGGTTTATACTGATCTTGTTATCTATTCCCTAATAGACCCTATGTGGGGCTGAGCACACTGAAAAAGCTCAATTAAAACTTGCTGAGGCATTTGTTGTCTGTGACTAGCATACCCTGAGGTTATTATGGTCATTCTGCGCTATGATGGTGACTACAGGTGAATTAAGAGTTTCAACAGTTTGTTTCAAGGCTGATTGATTTTTGACATGAGGACCAGAAATTTGTTTCAGAATAAAGTGCCAGACTTGGCCTTCTATCATCCTTAATCCTATCTCAAATTATTTTATCGTTTAACTTATTTTATTGAGCACCTACTACCTTATTTTATTGAGCACCTACTATGTGCCTGGCATTGTGCTGGGCTCCATAGGACAATAAAAAATAATAAATACGATGTAGATGCTGCCTATGAGAACTGAAAAAGCTTATATGATCCCCTGAAAATATAACTGCTGGTACTTCCCCTATTTATGCAAGAAACAAATTTTCATCATGGAAAACTAAGAAAACACAGTCAAGCAAAAATTAAACAATAAAAATTACCCATAACCCTTAGAGATAAGCTTCTGAGAGCAAACTCTTTGTACTTTTCCTTCCAGTCTTTTATTCTGCATTATGTTCTATGCAGGCAGTTCCTGCATTGCTTCTCTTTCAGGCCATTCTTTGTTTCATCTCTATACTGCTGATGACTTGCCCTTACGGGGAAAGCCTTTTCACGTCCCTTCTGGCTATCCAAGTCCTACTTTATACTAACTTCTGGCCCCGTCTTCTGGGAGACTAATCTCATTCCCATTAGAAAGATCAGGGGTTACAGAGACTGTTGTTTGGGTCTTCTACTTAGTAAACTGTGGAGGAGGGCAAATCACTTAACTTATTTGAACCTCAGGTTTCTCATCAAGACACTGGAGATTAGAAACTGGCAGAGTTATTGTCAAAGTTAAACGAGGTCAGAGGAATAAAGAATGAAGTCAGTAAGTGATGTGTCTCTGTTTCCTCTCTGGTTCTCTGCACACCGAGAGCACTTGGGGTGTGTCGCCCACAATTTCGCCCATGTTATACGCACTTCACGACCTCTACTGTTGCTAGGACACACTCCCCAGTCGTTATGGTGGTTCATAAGACCCTGCTGCTCCACAGCCTCATTTTGTCCCAAGCTCCCCCTCATTCTCCATCCCAGTCACCCTTCCCTCCCTTCTCTGTCTTGTTACCTATTTACCTTTCAGACCCTGGCTCAGTTGTAACACCATTAATACTCTTGCCTGGGCTCTCCAGAATGGAATAATCCTCTCCCGCCTTTTCATGGCACCACATAACTATTCATGGGTCTTATTTATTTATTTGGGTCTTTTTTTTTTTAATTTATTTATTTATTTTGGGCTGTGTTGGGTCTTCATTTCTGTGCGAGGGCTTTCTCTAGTTGTGGCGAGTGAGGGCCACTCCTCATTGCGGTGCGCAGGCCTCTCACTATCGCGGGCTCTTTTGTTGTGGAGCACAGGCTCCAGACATGCAGGCTCAGTAGTTGTGGCTCATGGGCCTAGCTGCTCTGTGGCATGTGGGATCCTCCCGGACCAGGGCTCAAACCCGTGTCCCCTGCATTGGCAGGCAGATTCTCAACCACTGCACCACCAGGGAAGCCCCTATTTGGGTCTTTTTTTACATTAATATTTTCTCTTCCAGAATTAGTCTCCATGAGGGTAGCCCACGTCCTTTTTTGTTCTCCACTGGATTTCTAATGCCTAACACAGAAACTGCCACATAGTAGGTGCTCCATACATACTGTTGAAGACTTAAGCAATTCTGTTTTCTAGCTAGTTGCTGGCACCAACGAATGGTAGCCTCTTAAGGAACAGGGCTGTGTCTTCTGCTTTCATGGTGTCATTGTGGGCTACTTCATCCACACCATAGACCCCACACACATTCAGGCCTAGAAGTATCATGCTGCATTAGCCCTGGTTCTGTGAATATCTCTCTGGCCTTTCCAGAAGGTCTGTAAAGAGCTGGATGAGGTTCTATGTCATCCATCCTGCTTCCAAGATGATTCCTCTTGCTCTCTCCCCTTCCCCTTTCAACAGAAAGTCTATCAACCAGGCACAGCCTAAATGCCTCCTCCACCATGTAGCCTTCTATGGTATCCCTTTCCCATCAGCATGGCATTTTTTTTCTGCCCTCTTTGGCACAAACAGAAATGATATCAATCTGCTCCTCATAAAAGAAGCTGACTGTGTGCCGAGTTGTTAGCTCTTTTGCCCTCTGGCTGAGTCCCAAGTCCTTAGCAAGTTTCCCTTCCCCACCTGGCTCTTACTTCCTGTTTCTCAACACTCTTGCTTCTTTGCTCTCATCTCTGCAGGTATACTGAATGCTTTCCAGTTCTTCAAACCCAGCATGATCTCTCACATTTCTGGGCTTAGGCACACGCTGTTCTCTCTTACTGAAACTCTCTTCCCACCTCCTGTCCATATGCCTAACTTCCAATTATCCTCCAAGACTTGGCATCAAGTTTGCTTCACCAGGAAAGCTCCCTTGATTGCCTGGGTTAGGCTGGTTGCTCCCTCTCTGTGTTGTGTCCCTCTAGCCCTTGATGTGGCACTTCTTCCACCTTGTTCACCCATCTTCCCCAGGGGGTGTAAGCTCCATGAGGGCAGGAGCAGTCAGGGTTACCTTGCCCACCTGGAGCATAGTAGGTGCTGAATAACTACTTGGTAGATGAACAGATGAATGAATTAAGGCTGCCATAGTCACCTTTGTAACTGTCATTCTGTCCCCTCTGCCACTGAGCTCTGCACAGAGTAGGGCTCAGAAATGTTTGTGGAGTAGAAAGGGATGGAATTGAGTTCCCCCAGGTAAACACTTGTGGAAATGGCACAGAAAGAGCATCCGTGAGCTCCCCGCAGCGGGGTCCAAGCTCATCCATCTCAGTGCCACCAGCACAGGCCTGGGCATGCAGCAGGGGTTCCACAGTATCTGTCAAATTACAATTTTACTGAATATATTGAGAGACTTGGTTGTACCAGCTGTGTCATATCTAGCAAGTTCCTTTCTCTCTGGCCTTAGTATCTGATCTGCAAAGGAGAGATAAACAGGTCACCTCCCTTAAGGGCTGTTTTGAGGGTTAAGTGAATTAAGATCAAGAGAGTGCTTAGGAGAACGGTTGTGTGAGCCACCTACCATTTGCCACCTGCCACATGGGGTTCTTTATGCCACAAAGGCTGCCTCTGAGCTCGCAGCGGTAGAACCCAGGCTGGGCGGCCAGGCTGAGGCAGGGGAGTTGCTGCCGGCTCTGGGGACTCCCGGGCTCCCTCCCGACCCCGTGCCATGGTCCTAGCCACCGTGCTTTCGAGCCACACCTGGCCACAGCCCGGCGCCCCGGGCGCCGCCACAGGCCTGCATCCCCGCCCCTGCGCCGCCAGCGCTCGTGGAAGTTTCCGCTGTGAGTCACTGCCCTTTTTTTAGCAGCAGCGCTGGATGTGCATCATAACTCACGGCGGATCCCAGAGAGCCCGCGCCGCGCCGCCGCAGACGTCAATGCAGACGAGCAGGCAAGGGCCAGGCGCTCGGCCGCCGGGTGTGGGGCGAGCGGGTGGGCGGGGCACTGGAGAGGATGGGGGAGGCGATGCCGTCCCACGCCTCTCTGCACTGCCCCGCGGGTCACAGCACCACGGCCTGCGGGTCCTCAGAGCTCCGGGGCAGCCGGGATGCTCGTCAAGGAAGCTCACCCCTCGGGAGCGCCCTGGCAGGGTCGGTCTGCGTGCTTCGAGGCCTCAGAACTGAGGACGGATGGGCAACGGTGATGGAGGGGGAGAAAAGCAGCCTTCTGTGCGTCTGTCCACCTGTCAATCATCCATCCAGTTACCTGCCCAACTACCAGGCTTCCCATCTATCCGGGCCTTCCCCGCACACGAAGTCACCGAAGACTCTTCCTCCCATCCATCCATCCATCCATCCATCCACTCGCTCATCCACCCATCCACCCATTCCATCATTTATCCACCCTTCTGCTCCACCACTCAACCACCTGCCTTCCCAATCAGGCATCTGACATACTAAGTTACCTAAGGTCCTCCCTCCCCACATCCACCCACCAGTAATGCACTCATTTATTTACCTCCCACCAATCTGTCTCCGTCCATATTTCCATCCATCTATCCATCTACCTACTCATCAATTCAAATTAGCATCCACTATACTGGATGCTCAGAATTCAAAGATGATTTGAGCAGCATCTCCACTCTTGCAGAACTCAGAATCAGCATGGTTTAATGTGCCCCAGGAGAAAAACACTTGCCCTTATTATTCTCAGAATTAAAGAAATATATGTACTAGAATCCTATTACAGCAGGATGCTAATATAATAAAAATAGTAGCTAATATTTATTGAGCATGATTTGCCAGGCAATGTTCTAAACTTTTCACATGTAGTATCTCATTTGATCCTCATACCAACCCTGGAGGTAGGTACTATTATTACACGCAATTTTCAGATGAAAGAAAAGAGGCTCGCAGAAGAAACTTCTGCAGCTACACAACTGTTAAATGACCAAACATTTAGAAACTAAACTCCGACTCTGAAACCAGTACTTCTAGTCGCTTTACTGGCATTTGTTACCTGGGAGAGGTAACACATTAAAAGGAGTTGGATCAGCTTTGGTTTTCTTTTCTGTAAAAGTATTTTCAGAGATAGTGTATATATTCAGTCTAGTATCCGTCTGCAAGGACTAATGTATCTGAAAAATTGGTTACTAGCCAAGGTTAGAGAATAAGAGTGGGATCCAGGGGAAATGAGACTTATCTATTATTATCCATGATCATTATAGAACAATTAAAAGTAATTTTTAAAATCTCTTGTGATTCTATTATCTAAAAACCACAGCTGCTAACATTTGGTTTGTGTTCTTTAAAATGTTTGCTATCCATATACACAGATGCATGTGTATATATTTTTCTTTGCAAAAATTGGATATTTATACATATTTTTTAAAAATGTAGTATTTGCCATGGACATCTTTCCAGAGGTTCACCATACTTTTAAGAAATCTATAAAGAGATTTCTTTAATACATACACTGCCTTCTTGATTGCTGCTCCTCTTGTGCTTATTTTCCTCCTCCCCTCCTCTTTCTGCTTCTTCCCTTCCTCCTCCTTGATACTGGTTAGAGGTCCTAGTTGTAGGCAAAAGAACCCACTCTAGTAAGTTGTAATAGGAGGAGGTTTATTAATAAATAGATCAATAGTGTTTATTACTATTTTTGTTGTTAGGGGATTATTATTAAATAGTTCATATAATTATTGGATGGGCTGAATAGAGGACAACTCTGCAAATCACAGGACAGAAGTGGGCCTCCAACAGAGCTGCAAAATGAGAAACTGCCACTATGGCCACTGACCCTAGAAGCATGCTACCTCTGCTACCATTCACTTGCAAAATTATGTCTCTTAGTCTGTCCTCTCTCCTACATTCAGTTCCAGATCAAAGTCTTGTGCATATACATCTAATGGGCAGAACTTAAACCACATCTGAAACCTAGCTAAAAGGGAGTCTGTAAAGCATAGATTTTAGCTTTCCAGTTTTTGCACACTAGAGTGAGGTTAAAGAGGGCATCGAGTGAGCCAGTCCACAGGACCAGCTATGGGTTATTTTAGTAGAAGAGTTAGTAGGGCTCATCCTGTTGAGCACCCTCATTTTACCAATAGGGAAACTGAGGCCTATGGGGGGGCTTCCTCATAAGTTTATACTGAAAGATGGATAGAACCCAGAGTTGAAGCAGGATCACGTCATGGGACGTTGAGGACACTGGGGATCTATCATCTCCCTGGGCTCGCATCGAAGACTTCATATGATTGGATCTACCCTGTATTCCTTTTGTCACCACCCCATCACCATATTACCTGAAAATTCATCCTTAAAATCCCCAGGGTTGTCAGCATCAGGGGAGCCCATGTGTTAAATGATTGTCATAATTGTTGCTGACATCCTCGTTTCCCATCCTCTTTGTTTCTTTGCCAGGCTAATATCATGGGATGTCCATCTGTACAACAACTCCACAAGGTTGGTACTACTTTCCCCATTTTAAAGATGAGAAAACTGAGGATCGGAAAGATTGATTTAATTCCTGCAGGATAAAACCACTAATAAGCAGTTGAGTTGGGAGTAAAGCCCAGCTGTGCTAACTGCTGATTCTCATGAAGCTCTGCTCTTGTTAAACACATTTATCTGGCAGGCTCACTCCCAACCTCTGTCTTTGTGCATGCCTTTCCCTCTCGTTATACAAACTATCCCTTGCATCTAGATTGAACACTTGATCTCTTTCTCTTTGGGGGTGAGGGGGTGAGAGAAGGGCTTATTTATTTTGAATGATAAACAAAAGCATTTGTAAATTGCAACTGCCAACTCAACCATTATGAGATGGAAAAAAAATACCATGGTTGCTCTGTTACAATTTATTTATCAGATATTTATTGAGGGTCTCCTGTGTGTCAGCTACTATGCTAGGCACTGAGATACAAAGTTGAGGATGAATTAGACACAGACCCTGATCTCATGAACAGTGTGTGCTAGTAGGAAAGACAGTAATCAGACAGCTGCAATATAGTAGGATACCTGCTGAGCTATGACAGAGGTACACCAAACTTGACATAGGAACACAGAGAAAAGGCACCTAACCTAGTCTGGAGGTCAGGTGTATTAGTTATTTATTACCAAAATAATTCTGCATAACAAATCACCCCAAAACTCAGTGCTTCAACAAGCATTTATTTAGTTCATGAGTCTCTGGGTTAGCTGGCTGGTTCTTCTGGTCTAGGATGGGTTCACTCAAACCTCTGTGGTCAGCTCTAGGTCAGTTAGTTGGTCCAGCTGATCTTGGCTGGGCTCTCTCACACATTTGGGCATGGACTGGCTGTTGATTGGTCAGTGATGGCCTTGGCTGGGGTCTGCTCTGCTCTAACTCTGCTCTGTTCCAGGTACCTCATCCTTCAACAGGCTAGTCTGGGCAGGCACTCATGGTGAAAGCAGAGAACAAAAAAGTGCAAATGCTTTTGTAAGTTTCTCTTTGTGGGACAACTGTTAAAACCCCATTGCCATTGGCCAAAGCAAGTCACGTTGTCATACCAAGAATCAAAATGTGGGGAAGTAGATTCTACCTCTTAACTCGAGGAGCTATTCAGCCACCTTGTAAAGGGTGAGAATACAGAGAGGAGTGAGGATTTCAGGCCAGTTTTGCCGTCTATCACATCAGGAAGACTTTCTGGAGGAGGTGGTAACTGAGCTAGTTTTAAAGAACGAATTTTCAGGTGAAAAGCTTTTGGGGTGGTGGGAAAGGGTATGCAGGGGAGATGTGCCAGCATGTTCAAATGTCCAAATGCCTTATTAGGGAATTGCTAGTGGTTCCATGTGGTTAAAGGCTAAGAGAGCAAGAGGAGGGTATCAGGAGATGAGGTAGGCAGAGGCCAGATCACGAGGGAGCTTACGTTAAGGAGCTTGGACTGTGTACTGGTAGTGGAACTTTATGAGTTTTAGGAGAATTAATGTTTGTGTTTTCAAAAGAAAACTCTGGACAACAATTGGAGACAAGAGTAGCAGTGAAGAGCTTGTGGTAGTAATCCAGATTAGAAGTAATGATGGCTCAAACCAAGGTATCAGTAGTAGAGGTGGAAAGAAGTGAATTTAGTTGAGAGATAGTAAGAATCAATAGGACAGGCTCATTAACTGGATGGGGGGATGAGAGAAAAGGAGGAGTCAAGGATGATGCCATGTTTCTGGCTGGCCCAGTGGGGCGGATGATGGTTCATCACCAAGATAGAGGCATCTCAGTTCGAAAGAGGTTTGGACATGCTGAGTTTGACTGGTGTTGTAGGCAGAATAATGTATGCCCTAAGATGTCCACATCCTAATTCCCAGAACCTGTGACTATGTTACTTTACATGGCAAATGAGATTTTGCAGATGTGACTAAGTTAAGGATTTTGAGATGGATTATCCTGGATTATCTGGGTGAATCCAATGCAATCACAAGGGTCCTTATGAGAGCAACGCAGGAGGGTCAGAGTCAGGGGAGCTATGACCACAGAAGCAGAAATTGAAGTTTCAGAGTCACAAGCCAAGAAATGCAGGCAGCTATAGAAGATAAAAAGGTAAGGGAATGGATTCTCCCCTGAATCCTCCAGAAGGGACAAAGCCCTGCAGACACCTTGATTTCAGCCCACTGAGACTGATTTTGGGCTTCTGACCTCTAGAAATGTAATATTATAAACTTGTGTGTTTTAAACTATTATGTTTGTGGAAATTTGTTACAGCAGCAATAGGAAACCAATGCAAGAGGCCTGTGGGATATCCAGATGGGGATGTACAGGAGTTGAGAAAACATCTGGGATGCAGAACTGAACATGATGTGAGTCACTGGCAAATGGACTGGACCATAGCATCAGATCTTCCAGTAAGACAGCCTCAAGTGAGAGGTTAGGACAGCCTGGAAAGGGCTCAATTCAGGGGAAATCTTTGAAGGAAAGTGAAAAGGAGGACCTGGAGAAATATGAGAAAATCTAGTGATGGGAAATCGAGAGCAGAGTTTCAAGAAGGAAACCCTTCCTGTCCATCATCACAGAGCAAGATTGCTGGATCTGATCATCAAGAATACAGTCATGGTGTAAGCAGTTTAAGAGGCAGAAGAGGAGTGAAACCTGTCTGACTGCAGGGAGAAATAGTGGGGGGTGAGGAATTAAAGACATAAGGAGAGACAAGTTCCTTAGATCATTGGCTTTGATGGGGAAAGAGATAAGATAATAGCTGGAAAAGGATGGGGGATCAAGGGAGGACTTTATTTTTTAAGATGAGAGAGAGCTATAAGCTTAGTTGCTTCTGGGAAGGAGCCAGCTAGGGGGCTGGGGGATGGCTGAAGATGAAGGACAGAGGGAGAGTTTATGATGCAGTCAGGTCTCTGAGGAGGTACGTGTTGGGGGTGGGATCCAAAGTGCAGGAGGGATTAGCCTTAGATTGAAGGAGGATGATCCTTCATCAGGGAAGGAGGCAAAGACAGCTGTGGAGGTGTTATGGTGTATAAGTAAGGATCGTATGGGGGACAACTTTCCATGTGCTAGTTAAAGCATTCCAACATTTTAGGACAATTCCTTTCTGACTTGCTATAGTGAATTGCCACCAAAATTTCACTACTCAGATCAAGAAAGTAGAATTTAGATGGAACAAAGAGACTGGGCTAGTGGTCAGTGGATCAGCATAGAAACCAAAGTAATAGCTGAGAAAAATTTTTATCTTAAGAATCATAACACCATAAAATATAGGAATTGCCATACTGGGGCAGACCCGTGGTCCACTCAGACTGACAAGCTGCTGCCAACAGAGGTCCCATGGGATGGGCATCCAGAGGGCACAGTCATGCTGTACCCACTCTTGATCTTGCTTAAGAGACAGAGAAACCACTTCCCTCCTGACGTCAACCATAAAGGTTAGGTATATCCCAGCACCCATTTATGGCCCTGTCATGCATAAACATACCCAAACCCTCTCCAACTGCCTGCACCATCCCCCTTGGGGTTATGTGTTTCATTAGTTTATTTCCCACTGTGTGACACAGAATTTTGAAAAAAATCTATTTCTAGCTTATTTCGTTTGGGGTTTAAAGAGTGGCCATTTATCCCAGCAGGCATGAAATGTAATAGTGCAAATGAAGTACATTTAGCACATCATAAAACCTGACACATTACAGATGATTCATAAAGGCTAGTGATGATGATGATGATGATGATGAAGATAATGATGATGTTTCAATCCTCATTAACTCTCCTTGCTATGCATTATCTTCCCCTTTTACATAAGGGCAAACTAAGGAAGGCTCAGTGAGGTTACTAGACTTGATAAAGGAGATCGGGGAAGAAAAATATTGGAGATCAGAGAGCAGTTAATTGAAAAGTAGAAGCTTGGGGTGTGGGCTAGAAGCTTAAGGAGAAGCAGCTTGGAAACACCCTCTGCCGACTTCCTGTAACCCACCCACCCTCTGCCAGCCTGCGGCTGCATTTGCTGGTCAGCTTCCTTTACCATAGGTGGAAAGGCTGCACCCAGTTCAACCAAGCCCGGGGCCAACCAGCCTGACATGATCTTTCAGGTTCAGAGAGCAAAAGGATCCGGCTTATTTATTCTACCCTCGTGATGGAAACAGCCCCAGAAAATGTCCTTGTGCTTACCAAGCTATTTCCCCGCCAAAGCCAGCCAGAGAATGTTAATTATCTCATCCTTTTTTCCCCTCCATGATGAATTACTGACTTCCAGTGCACGCTGTCTTTAATTGTGAGGTACTCCAGAATGAGTAGGTTATCAAAAATGTGCAGAGGGGGAGAGCTTTGGTCCAGCCCTGGGAAGCTAAGGTGGGGAAATTTATCCTTATTTATTTACATGGTAATGCGATGAGATTTTGCCAGCTTGCTAATGGGTTCTTAAAGAGAAATAGGCTTCCTGTGGCCTAGTTAGAACGACTGGTTGCCTGCCACCACGTAAAACACCAAATCAAGAAGGCAGTGGCTCTTTTTTCTAGAACTGTCTTCTGTTGGGGGGACTATATGAATTATTTGCATGGGAGAGGGATGTGTAATTTATAGTGGTAGGCAGGGTGACAAGGTGGACACAGCTGCTGCATGGTTTAAATGCACCAGCCCTTGGCTCTGCAACCAAACAGGTATTTGGACTCAGATGGTGCATTTAATCACCCCTAAGTCTCAGTTTTTCTATCAGTCACATGGGGATGGTTATGATTTGCACTAAACCGACTTAGAAAGCTTGTTGTAAAGACAAGATGAAAATAAGTTGGTTTTAGGAGTGCTTAATGATTGTCTATTGTATCTCTGAGAAGCTCATGTGATTTTCCAGAAAGCAAGAGACAGGTCCTAATCACATTTAAAAATAAACCTTAGCATTTTCTAAGTACTTGGGCAATTACTCCAAATGATGTTCATTCTAGAGGCTGCTGGGGGTGGGAGGATGTAGGTGTGAGTCACGTGATGAATGTATGGGCTGGCCAAAAATTCGTTCAGGTTTTCCTGTGAGCTCTTACGGAAAATAGGCCAACCCAAATATTAGATTGTGGAACAGCCAGAGATGGGCTTTATAGGGTATCATTCCAAAATCAAGGAGGAAGGATCCAGGTCCACAGACAGCCCCAAATCTCTCTCACTGCAGCCACTGGTTTCTCTTCCCTAGAGATGTCTGGAAACCTCTCTGGGATCTTCCTACCTTGTCTTCTTTACCCCTTGGGTCTTTTCATTGATTCAGTATGTGTTTGTTGAGCACCTCCTATGAGCCAGGCACTGGGCTAGGCAATGAGTAGAGACACAGCCTGGGAGGAGGGAAGAATTTAAACTAACCCACAAATAAATATGCAATTACAAAGGGAGGTAGGACCATGGGCTTTCAGAGAGAAGGTAAGGGGCAGGGGCAGTTTACATCAGAGGGTCAGGGAAGGCCTCTCTGAGGTCGTTATATTTGAACCAAGGTGCAAAAGATGCACTGGTCAGAGGGAGAGCAGGGAGAAGGGCATTCTGGTCAGAGGGAACAGCAGCTATGAAGGCAGGTGTGAGTGGGGAAGAGCTTGGCACGTTGGAGGACTGAAAATGGAGTGGGTGGTGTGTGTGACTGTGTGTGTGCAGGTGTGTGTATCTGTGTGTGTGTGAATGTGGTGTGTGTGAGCATGCACATGCAGATGCATGAATGGACAGTAGTGAGAGAGGGAAGGGTAGGGTCAGGTGAAGCAGAAGGGGCCAGGTAGGCCTGGGTTTGAATCCTGGCTCTGCTAACTGTTTTCCGTATGATCCTTGGTAAGTCACATCAGCTCTTTGAGCCTCAGTCCTCTCCTTTGCAAAGGAGAATGGATGACAAGTAGCTCGTGAGTTACCTGAGGTTTTCAAAGGTCAATCAACCTGAGGTTCAAATGTCTCCACAATAGCCTACGAGGCCCTCTTAATCTGGCCTATGTTACCTCTTGGACCTTCTCTCTGATTAATCTTTCCCTCCCTCTTTCAGTTCCAGCCAAGTGGCCTCTTTGCTGCTCTTCATACACACTAGGCACATTCTACCCCAGGGCCTTTGCACTTGCTGTTCTCTCTGTTGGCAGTGCTCTTCATCTGCAAGTCTCACCCCTTCATTTCCTTCAGATCTTCACTCAAATACTGTGTTTTCAGCTAGGCCTTCCTGATCACTTTATTTAAGATCATCACTCTATTCTTTTCCAAACATCCATCCCTGCTCCCTGCTTTATTTTTCTCCATAGCACTTAGCACCATCCAGCCCACTAAATATTTATTTTGTACATTATCTGCCCTCCCCATAAGAAGGGGGGTTCTATGAAGGCATGGAGTTTGTCCATTTTGTTCACTGCAGTGCCCCTAGCACTAAAAGAGAGTGCCTGGCGTATATTAGGTGCTCAATAAATAATGATGAATGTAAAGATATGTGATAAGTAAATAGAACGGTTACATCACTTTTAGAAGCTTTGTTTGCTTCAAGGTCTCATTCAAGTCCCATCTCTTCCTCAAATCCTTCTTTTACTTCCTTCCCCAGGCCACGGGTATCTCTCCCTCCTCTAGTCACTTTCAGTACTTTCAATTCTTATCTCTTAAATGAGGCTTATTATTGAACGCTTTGTGACATCTCCCATTCTGTCATTTAACCTTTTGATATATAGGTTCTTCTATCTATCTTCATCTATATTCTAACCAAGACTTTAAAACCCTGAATTCTAGAATTTTAGAGTGGGGAGGGATCTTAGTGATCCTTTTCTTCAGTTTTACACAGCAGGGCACTTTCTGCAAGCTCCTTGACGCACAGGGTTTTATGCTAAATTTCTTGTAACCCTTTTATTAATTTATTTGGCAAGTGTTTGCTGAATGTTGCTGTGTGCCAAGTCATGGATTAGGTACCGTGCTATGCTGGTGAACCTGACACAGTTTGAACTCTCAATTTCTGACCTGTTGGAGCTCTGCACCCAGTAGATGATGAATAAATTTGTGCTAAAGGAATGAAAAAATGAATGAGTATTTATAGCCAATTTGAAGTTGACTGTGGTCAAATGACTTACAAATAATGAGGTTGCCTTTATAAGTTATAGGATGTCAGGCTTTCTAGAAGAGTAAATATTACTCCATTGAAGATTTGGGATGGATAGAGGTGTGGAGGGTACTTGAATGATATGGAGAGGTCTTGAATTAAGATCCTCAACAGGGCCAGAAGAGGGAGTTGAACTGACCTCCCTGTGGGAGACCCATCAAAGCTTGGAGGATGGGTGGGTATGGGGTGTGTGGTGGTTACTACTGCGTTAGAGGTGAATCGCCTCTTGATGTTAATAAGGTGAAGGTCAAGGATGCTACATTCTGGCGTCTACTTGGGAAGACCCTGAGATCTATCAGGAGGTTCTAACCTTCTCACTGGGGACCCCTTCTCTAGAGGACAGAATTCTCTTACTGTCTTGCAAGTGATTGCTTATGGAAAACAGTTTTATGCTTGGCAATAGCAAACACTGTCAAGTCCATTTATTTCACTTCCAGTTTCCTTCCCGAGGGGGACATTGTACTGCCAAGTGGTTCAGCCTATGTGCCAGGCTCCAGTGGCTTCCAGCACCTGGGGGTCTGATTTCCAGTGATGCTACACTCCATCACTCAGCCTGAGAACATCTTAATTTAGCACAAAGTGTGACTGCCAAGGCTGAAAGCTGCTAAGGGCAAAGCATTGTCATTGCTGGTCACTGCTAGTTGCAAATGTGGTCAATCTCTGGATCCTGGTTCCTTAGAGCCTGCTACCCATTTGGAGTTATTTCGCATTCCAATACCGTATCCTCCTCCTCATCATCCACCACCACCATCATTATCATCATCATCAATCACCATTACAGATTAAGCCCCATCAGATAGGTTTGTAATTATCCTATAATAGGGGCAATTTTCTGGGTGAAGAATCGCTAATCAACAAAATCTGCTTGGCCCTACCACAACCTCCAAAATGTTTGTCAGCCAAGAAGGTGCTTCTATTCTACCAAATTCAAACTAGGAATCACAATTCTGAGAACAAAGCTACAAAACTGGCAGGTGCAGAAATGAAGTGTTGGGGAAACATCGAGGAAGATTTAACAAAAGAACCTGAGCTAAGAATCAGAAGACCTCGGCTCTAGTCCAGGGATTTTGTTTTAATTTGGGGACTCCCACTGAGAGCGACAGTAACTCAGCTTCTTTGGATTAAAGTTAATGCTTTTACCTACTGGGATCAATAATTCTTACCCTATTTTACTTCAGAAAAGTGTGGTAAGAATTGAGTATGTTACTGGATGGCCAGGTTTAGGAAGAACAAGTAAAAATTGATAGTGTGAGATGTTCTTTGTGAAGCGTGTTAGATGTTATGGTCAAGATGTTATACTGAAGTGAGGCTAAGGACTTTAACACTAAGGACTCTTGGTTATAAATGACAGAAACTCAACTCACAATAGAGTAATCAAGAAAAGGGACTTGATTGGTGTGTGCAATTGAAAAGACCACAGGTGGAACTTGCTTTAGGCATAGCTGGATTCAGGACTCTGTTTCTGTGTGGTGCCATCATTTTCAGGCTTTGCGCGAAAGAAAGGGAGCTGGAGCAAGTGCAACCTCTCAAGTGCAAGCCTGGTGGGGAAGTGTGCATGCCTTTCTTTTTGGTCTTACAAGTGAAGTTCGTCAATGAACTTCAAGTGAGCCTGACTAGTTTGGTGTGGGTCACACACCTATCCCAAAGTAATCGCTGCGGCTAAGGAATGGAGTTGACTTAGACCTTGGTGCTGGGACGGAAGTTTTATCCTTGGAGTAAGAGATGGGGAGGCCCATATGTATCACCATATGAAAATTAAGGTAAATATAGTGATGTTGGGTGGTCAAAACATTTCTAATGTCCACCAGGATGACAAACCAATCAGGAACTCTTTAGAGGAAAAAAAAGTGTTGATCAGTCATTACTACCAGCAAATAGTAATGTAATGTAACTAAAATCTCCTTATTATCTTACTAATTCTGACAGGTGGTATGTTTGCATCTCACATATATGTGCTGTGCATTTCACATCTTAAGTTTTCTAGAATGGACCCAAACTCACCCAACATTTTCTCCTAATGACAGGAATGATCAAGGCTATAACTAATGTCTTCATGCTCTCTCCATCATTCTAATTCAAAGCACTCAGTTGGCAATTAACCATGCAGTGACTGTGATATAGTTTACATTATTATTTGTGTTATTTTAGCTCATATAATTAAAAAAACTTTTAATGGGTTCATGTCTTCCCATCCAGACAGATTTCCTTGAAGGCAGAGACTATACCTCATGCTCCTTTGCCTAATACCGTATGCTCAAAAAGTTGGTTTCCTTTAAATTTAATATTCTAATTAAAGCTATAGCCTCTAATAAACACAAATACCATGTAAATACCACTAGAATCTTAGGCAAAGAAGCTCATTTTCATATTAAAAGTATAACCATGAAAGCTTATTTGGTGACTATAGAATGGGATGGTAGTTATTCAAAAACCCTTGAGAAGATGGCAAAATTATCAAGGGTATTTGATAAGTGCTACTCATTTTTCCAGGTCCATGGTAGCCAAAACTAATTAATCATGTCACTCTTTAAATCTGGATGTGGTTTTAGAATCTGAATGCCGTTTTAGCACTTTAGGAGGGCATTACTAATTGATGAAGGTGTTGGCCCAAGAAAGAAACCTGTTTGTCATCATGCAAATCCTATTTTCTGTCCTGGGTTGTTGCCCTCTTTGCCCAAATTAAGAGCTTTAAGGGGAGCTAGATGGGATGAAAGGGACACTTGCTCAGTTAGCCAGAGAAGTCAATGCAACTCAGCAACTGGAGGTGACAGAGGACAGAGCCAAACCACCCGCACAGTTGACATTAAACTATAAACTCTTTATTACCATATAATCCTAAGTACTAAGATAAAGTATCTGGTAGTCTCTAGTAGGACCAAATTCTCTTTTATGTTTAAGAGTCCGATAAGATGCATTCATTCATGTGAGCCTGTCTTAGGAAACTCACTCGTTCATTGACAAATCTGAAGTAGAAATTACCATGTGCTACGTTATCCCAGGGAAACTCCTTTTGGAAGGGATCAGGGGAGCTGTTTTCAACTCGTCTTTTCAGGGTGTGTAAAACTTTTCCAGTGAAACACAGTATGTATGTAGGGAAGGAGGGGTCAGACTGTTGGTGTAGAGAGGATGGTAACATTTTTTTGTAATATTTGCAAAGGAAATACATGAGTATGACAAACAAAGTAGTTTGTGATTAAGGAATAATGAGTCATCAACTGTGGCTACGATGTAGGATTCATGACGAGATGTGTCAAGAGGTAAAGCTGAAAGAGTAGAGTGAGATCCTATTTTGAAGATCCTTGAATATCATGTTAAGGAGTTTGATTTATCCTATGAATAATAGGAGACACTTATATTATTAAGTAGGAGAGAGGAGAGAGTGGGAATTAGTAGATGGTCTTGGATGCAGTGCACAGTATGGACAGGAGGAGTTGCAAGACCAGGAAAATGGGCAGGGAGAAGCCACTGCACCTGTCCAGATAAGCAATTATGAGAATCTGAGCCAGGACAGTGATCACGGTATAGGGACAAGGGAAAAGAATAAAGAAAGTCATTGATGGGCTTCCCTGGTGGCGCAGTGGTTGAGAGTCTGCTTGCCGATGCAGGGGACACAGGTTCGTAGGCCCCAAAAAAAAAAAAAAAAAAAAAAAAAAGTGGGAATCAATTCTGGGCTTGATGATGCTTTTAATTGAGATAGAAAACACAGGAGGAGGATCACCTTCAGCAAGGAGCTAGTGTGGTTTAAGGCATGTGAGGTTAAGATTTTAATGTGACACCCCAGTGGAGATATCCAGTTACTTGTTAGGTGTGCCAATTTAGGGCTTATGAGGCACGATGAAATTGGCAGTGGATATCTGGAAGTCAGCATAAATGAGATGAAACCACAGAGTGGATAAGTTCACACAGAATGAGAAGAGTGCTGAAATGTAACCCTGGGAACACCAACATTTATAGTCCAGATTAAAACAGAAGAACTCTCATGGAGATAGAGAAAGAGTAGTTACAGAGGTAGGAAGAGAAATATAATGGTGTCCTGAGACTACAGAAGACTCCAAAGAAGAAGTAACTGCACCGAGATCAGATTAGAAGAGGGGAAAGTGGCTAAAGTTCTCAGATTTAATAATAAAAATACAGGACGCCCAGTTAAATGTTCATTTCAGATAAATTATATATATAATTTTATATACCTGTGTGTGTGTGTGTGTGTGTGTGTGTGTGTGTGCCCAAATAATGCATATAACTGGGAATTTTGTATTTTATCTGTAAACCCTACAAGTTGACCAAAGGATGACAGGAAATCACTGGCTTTGACAATCAGGAAGCTGTTGATGTGCTCTGCATGGGCAGTTTCACCACAGCAGTGTGAACAGAATCTGAAAGTTGGTGAGCTCGTGACAAGGAAACAAATACGGTGAGGAGGTGAGGTGGTGAGGAAGTGAGGTGGTAAGCAAGCAAGATTAGTGAGGGAGTCAATTCTGTGGAAGATTTTTGTGTCCAAGGAAGGTGAGAAATAGAAAAGTAGTCTGAGAAGAAGAGAAAATCAGGTAAGATGTTTTCTGTTTTGTTTTAGAAAAAGAGGGAAACTTCCACATTTGTAGGTGGACAGGGAAAAAAATGTAGAGAGAAAAATGAATGAAAGAAACAAAAAAGAGAAGGTAATTGCTGGAGTGGGATTCTGAAAGAGGATTAAGAGAACAGTGGAGAGGTCAGCCTTGGACAGGAGATGGAACAGCTTTTCCATGAGCTGAGAGGCAAGGAGGAAGGATGAACAATGGTATAAATAAATCTGGGAATATAGGAGAGAAGTTGGAGTTCATGTATGACAGTCTCTCTTTTTTTGTGTGATCTAGGAAGGTTCATCATTTGATGGAAGCTGGTAGAAGGGCTTCTGTGAGAGCAGGATTTTGAATCTAAGGAAAACAGTAAAAGAAAATGTCTTGAGTGCTGGAAAGGGGAAGGCTTAAAGGCATGGGTCTGAAAAATCAGTATCTGTCAGTGAGGCTAATGCAGACTGGAGTGGATAGACAGGAATGTGTGATGGATAAAAGGGCATCAAATTTGGAGGTATATAGGCCTGGGTAGGGATCCTGGCTCTATATGTATTTAGTAGCTTTTACTAGGGCATGGTGTATGACATGCAGCCCCCAAGTCTCAGTGGCTTACAAAAACATTTCCTTCTTTCTCATGTTGCATGGAAATGGCTGCAGGTCAGTTGTTACAGCTCTTCTCCAGGCAATGGTTAGGGTTCAAATCCATTTCATACTCCAGGATTCTTGTTAGCAGAAAAGCAGCTACTATGGCATGACTCCTCATGGCAGGGGACAAAGGAGCAAGAAACCAAACTGAACCAAACAATTGCATTTAAATGTCTTTTCTTGGATGATTTATGTCGTGTTTGTTCATGTTCCATTGGCCAAAGCAAGTCAAATGGCCAAGCCCCCCACCTCCTAGAGAAATGGAAATAAAAACAAAAATAAACAAATGGGGCCTAATGAAACTTAAAAGCTTTTGCATAGCAAAGGAAACCATAAACAAGACGAAAAGACAACCCTCAGAATGGGAGAAAATATTTCCAAACAAAGCCCCTGACAAAGGATTAATCTCCAAAATATACAAGCGGCTCATGCAGCTCAATATCAAAAAAACAGGGCTTCCCTGGTGGCACCGTGGTTGGGAGTCCGCCTGCCAATGCGGGGGGCGTGGGTTCGTGCCCCTGTCCGGGAGGATCCCGCGTGTCACGGGGCGGCTGGGCCAGTGAGCCATGGGCGCTGAGCCTGTGCGTCCGGGGCCTGTGCTCCGCAGCGGGAGAGGCTGCAGCAGTGAGAGGCCCACGTACTGCAAAAAAACAAAACAAAACAAAAAAAACAACCCAATCCAAAAATGGGCAGAAGACCTAAACAGACATTTCTCCAAAGAAGAGGTACAGAGTCCCAACAAACACATGAAAGGATGCTCAACATCACTAATCATGAGAGAAATGCAAATCAAAACTACAATGAGGTATCACCTCACACGGGTCAGAATGGCCATCATCAAAAAATCTATAATCAATAAATGCTGGAAAGGGTGTGGAGAAAAGGGAACCTTTTTGCACTGCTGGTGAGAATGTAAATTGATACAGCCACTATGGAAAACAGTATGGAGGTTCCTTAAAAAACTAAAAATAGAACTACCATATGACCCAGCAATCCCACCACTGGGCATATACCTTGAGAAAACCATAATTCAAAAAGAGACATGTATGTACCACAATGACACGGGGGTGGGGGAAGGGGAAGCTAGGATGAAGTGAGAGAGTGGCATGGACATATATACACTACCAAATGTAAAACAGATAGCTAGTGGAAAGCAGCCACATAGCACAGCGAGATCAGCTCGGTGCTTTGTGTCCAAATAGGGGGATGGGATAGGGAGGGTGGGAGGGAGACGCAAGAGGGAGGAGACATGGGGATATATGTATATGTATAGCTGATTCACTTTGTTATACAAAAGTAACTAACACACCATTGTAAAGCAATTATACTCCAATAAAGATGTTAAAAAAAAAATGGCCAAGCCCAACATGTATGGGATAGGGAAATATTTTCCAATATGGGGAAAGGGAAGTGAATATTTACAAATAATAATACAACTACCATATCATCTAAAGATTTTGTAACTCTGGTCAAGTTACTGCAGCATTCTGGCCTTCAGTTTCCCCATGTGTAATATGGTGATATTAGCATCTGTTTCCTATGATTACTGGGAGGATGAAATAAGATTAATGTGTCTAAAACCTACTATAGTGCCTAATACATAACAGATACTTTATATGTATAAGATTGACTCACCTTGGTGCTAAAATTCCATAAATTCATGATCATAGGAAATCAAATTAAACTTTCTGCTATACACTTTCCTTCTCCCAACTGATTGGGTGAACTGTAAGACCCTTTCTGGCTCTAAAATCTGTTCTAAAAATCTTATACCAAATAATCAAACAGTCCCTTACCTCCAAAGAACCCTCTGGCTTAAGAGGAAATTATAAGATTTGGTTTATATCTCATTTGGTTTATATCTCTTTGGCTCAGCCAATTACCAAGGGCAGAGAGAAGACTTGTTCAAATAAACATAAATCTATACGAACCAAAGTGTATGGTAGACCATCTCATCATCCATTAGCAACACTGTTTAAAGCTTACAGAAAGGGTGATACTTCACAGAGAAAGATCAAGATATACTCACTTCACCTGGAGGAGTTTAGCCACCTTGAATAATAAGCTCTGAAGATGAGACGTGAAACCTGACAGCAAGTGAGGAAATAGTTGAAGAGGAGGCACTGGAAATGCCCAGAGGCTTCTCAGGTGCCACCTGCTGCCTCAAAAATGTGTGAAAGCCTTGAAATGGTGTCTGGAAGAGCCCTAGAAACTACCCACCATATATCACTGACTGTTTCAGACTGGAAGCAGGTAGAGACATATCTGAACAATGTTTAAGTGACCAATTATATCAATTAGGATTGTGGGTGGCTACAAGGTACAGAGACCAGACGACAATGGCTTATATAAAACAGAGGTTTATTTTCCCAGCTAGCCATCCTTTGGAAGTAAACAGGCAACTATTTCACCATGGTATCAATGTCATGGGAATTTCTGGTGTGCATTAGTCTAGAAGAAGGTTGGCATGGAACGTTTTACTAGTTGGCAGGTTGAAATTCAAGCTCAAACCCAAGGATTTCACAGGTGCATTCCAACTTTAGTGTATAGCTTAAGGGGGTTGACCAGGTGCCCAATTTAAATACCTAGCTTTAAAACCAAGCAGCGTTAATTGGTCAAATATCTAAGTACCTACCACAGGTCCTATTCTGGTTTGGGTTTGTAAATAACAGAACAAAACACAAGATTCAGTCCAAGTTTAAAAGCAAGCAGACAACATACAGAGGAAAGAGATTATTACATTCAGGGAAAAGCTGGTTAAAAAATTATTACAATTTTTCTCCCATCTTTGTCCAAATCTCTATTATTTTTAGTGGAAAAGCTATCACATTCTATCTTTCCAGTCAATCTAGTCTCAACACAGCAGTCAAAAGGATCTTTAATAAACATCAATCAGATACAACTTCTATACTTAAATCCCTCCAATACTTCAATTGCATTTAGAGCAAAATCCAAACTCCTTACTCTGACATACTTGGTAGGCCAGCCCTTCCTCTCCAGTCCTATTCTGCACTACTGAATTCTCATCCTCTCTGTTCCAGCCACACTGCTCACAAGACTAGTTTCTGCCTCAGGGCCTTTGCATTTGTGATATCCTTCACCCCGGCTGCTCTTTCTGCAGAGGAGAGGGTTGGATCTTTTCTTTTTTTTCCTTTTTTTAAATTTGGGGGTTTTTTGGATCACTCATGTTCTATGTTCCTAAATGTTATCAAGCTAAACACAATTAATCTTCCATTTTTCATGGATGTAATGAACAAATGTCCAGGACCAGATGGCTTCACAGGCAAATTCTATCAAATATTTAGAGAAGAGTTAACACCTATCCTTCTCAAACTCTTCCAAAAAATTGCAGAGGGAGGAACACTCCCAAATTCGTTCTACAAGGCCATGATCACCCTGATACCAAAACCAGACAAAGATATCACACAAAAAAAGAAAATTACAGACCAATATCACTGATGAACATAGATGTAAAAATCCTCAACAAAATACTAGCAAAAGAATCCAAAAACACATTAAAAGGATCATACACCACGATCAAGTGGGATTTATCCCAGGAATGCAAGGATTCTTGCAAGGATTCTATACACAAATCAATCAATGTGATACATCATATTAACAAATTAAGGAATAAAAATCATATGCTCATCTCAATAGATGCAGAAAAAGCTTTCGACAAAATTCAACACCCATTTATGATAAAAACTCTTCAGAAAATGGGCATAGAGGGAACCTACCTCATCATAACAAAGGCCATATACGACAAACTCACAGCAAACATCATTCTCAGTGGTGAAAACTGAAAGCATTTCCACTAAGATCAGGAGCAAAACAAGGATTTCCACTCTCACCACTATTATTCAACATAGTTTTGGAAGTTTTAGCCACAGCAATCAGAGAAGAAAAAGAAATAAAAGGAATACAAATTGGAAAAGAAGAAGTAAAACTGTCACTGTTTGCAGATGACATGATACTATACATACAGAATCCTAAAGATGCCATCAGAAAGCTACTAGAACTAATCAATGAATTTGGTAAGGTTGCAGGATGCAAAATTAATGCACAGAAATCTCTTGCATTCCTATACACTAACAATGAAAAATCAGAAAGAGAAATTAAGTAAACAAGCCCATTTACCATCACAACAGAAAGAATAAATACCTACCTAAATGGGAAGGAAATCCAAAGAGGGGATATATGTATATGTTTAGCTGATTCACTTTGCTGTACAGCAGAAATTAACACAACATTGTAAAGCAAATATACTCCAATAAAAATTAATTTAAAAAAGAATAAAATACCTAGGAATAAACCTACCTAAGGAGGCAAAAGACTTCTACTCAGAAAACTGTAAGATACTGATGAAAGAAATCAAAGACAACACAAACAGATGGAGAGACATACCATGTTCCTGGATTGGAAGAATCAATATTGTGAAAATGACTATACTACCCAAAGCAATCTACAGATTCAGTGCAATCCCTATCAAGTTACCAATGGCATTCTATACAGAATTAGAACAAAAAATTTGTATGGAAACACAAAAGACCCTGAATAGCCAAAGCAATCTTAAGAACAAAAAACGGAGCTGGAGGAATCAGGCTCCCCCACTTCAAACTATACTACAAAGCTACAGTAATCCAGACAGTATAGTGCTGGCACAAAAACAGAAATATAGATCAATGGTACAGGATAGAAAGCCCAGAGATAAACCCATGCACATATGGTCACCTAATTTATGACAAAGGAGGCAAGAACATACAATGGAGAAAAAACACAGCCTCTTCATTAAGTGGTGCTGGGAAAAGTGGACAGCTACGTGTGAAAGAATGAAATTAGAACACTCCCTAACACCATACACCCAAATATACTCAAAATGGATTAAAGACCTAAATGTAAGACCACATACTATAAAATTGTTAGAGGAAAACATAGGAAAACCTCTTTGACATAAGCCACAGCAAGATCTTTTTTGACCCACCTCCTACAGTAATGAAAATAAAAACAAAAATAAACAAATGGAACTTAATTAAACGTAAAAGCTTTTGCACAGCAAAGGAAACCATAAACAAGATGAAAAGACAACACTCAGAATGGGAGAAAATATTTGCAAATGAAGCAACAGACAACAGATTAATCTCCAAAATATACAAACAGCTCTTGGAGCTCAATATCAAAAACACAAACAACCCAATCCAAAAATGGGCAGAAGACCTAAATAGACATTTCACCAAAGAAGACATACAGATGGCCAAGAGGCTCATGAAATGATGCTCAACATCACTAATCATTAGAAAAATGCAAATCACAACTACCAGTAACACCTCACACCAGTCAGAATGGCCATCATCAAAAAATCTACAAACAATAACTGCTGGAGAGGGTGTGGAGAAAAGGGAACCCTTTTGCACCGTTGGTGGGAATGTAAAGTGATATAGCCACTGTGGAGAACAGTATGGAGGTTCCTTAAAAAACTAAAAATAGAACTACCATATGACCCAGCAGTCCCATTACTGGGCATATACCCTGAGAAAACCATAATTCAAAAGGACACATGTACCCCAGTGTTCACCGCAGCACTATTTACAATAGCCAGGACATGGAAACAACCTGAATATCCAACATTGTATGTACCAACATTGTGGTACATATATACAATGGAATATTACTCAGCCATTAAAAGGAACAAAATTGGCTGATTTGCAGAGATGTGGATGGACCTAGAGTCTGTCATACAGAGTGAAGTAAGCCAGAAAGAGGAAAACAAATATAGCATGTTTACGCATATATGTGGAATCTAGAAAAATGGTACAGATGAATCTATGTGCAGGGCAGGAATAGAGAAGCAGACCTAGAGAACGGATATGTGGACACAGCGGGGGAAGGGAGGGTGGGACGAATTGGGAGACTAGGATTGACATATATACACTACCATGTGTAAAACAGATAGCTAGCAGGAACATGCTATAAAGCACAGGAAGCTCAGCTCGGTGCTCTGTGATGACCTGTGGGTGGGATGTCGGGGGTGGGAGGGAGGTCCAAGAGGGAGGGGATATAGGTGTACATATAGCTGATTCACTTCACTGTACAGCAGAAACTAACACAACACTGTAAAGCAATTATACTCCAATAAAAAAAATTCAGCTTTTGTGAGGTATAATGACATAAAATTGTGAGATATTTAAAAGTGCATCGTGGTGATTTGATATGTGTATGCAATGTGAAAGGATTCCCCCCAAGTAGTTAATTAACATTCATCACCTCACATATTCCCCTTTTCTTCCACCTCCCTCCCTCCTTTCCTTTTTAGAGAATATTTAGGATTTTCCCTCTTATCAAATTTCAATTATATAAAACACATTAACCATAATCACCATGTTTTACATTAGATCCTCAGATCTTTTTTTTTACATCTTTATTAGATTTATAATTGCTTTACAATGTTGTGTTCGTTTCTGCTGTACAACAAAGTGAACCAGCTATATGTATATCTATATCCCCTCCCTGTTGGCCCTCCCTCCTACCCTCCCTATCCCACCTCACTAGGTCATCACAAAGCACCAAGCTGATCTCCCTGTGCTATACAGCAGCTTCCCACTAGCTATCTACTTTACACATGGTGGTTTATATACATCAATGCTACTCTCTCAATTCGGGTTGGATCTTTCCAACACAAATGTCACCTTCCTAGAGATCATTTCCCCCATCACCTTATATGAAGCAGCCCTCTGATCCTCCTATCGTTCTATTCCATTATCCTATTTTTTAAATTATTATTATTACTACCTGACTATATCTTATTTGTTTGTGGCTTCACTATCCTTAGTAGACTGTAAGCTCTCTGCAGGTAGAGCCTGGCACATGTATACACTCAGTGAGTATGTGATAAATAATTTCATAATCAAGTGTTTCAGACTCTAATCATTCAGAAAAGAGGGATATTGTCATGATCCCTGAATCAGGGAACTTTTCATGGAGGAGAAGCAAATGGGTTGGCCTTGGAAGAAGGGAAGGATTTGGATTAGAGGTACCCAGGTGATGCCATGGGTGGGGTTGGTGGGGAGTGGAGGCATGGCCTTAGTCTGTGGCAATGTCATTTCAGAACTGACAGCAAACAGCGCCCACACCCCTGCCCCTGGCAGGTCAGAGAGGCCAACCTTTCTTAAGGAAATACGATCAAGGGCCTGGAAGCAAAATACTCTGATGACTTAATCAAAAGAAAACATGTGACTCTTGCATAAACCAAAATAAATTCCCAGACCGAGGGGGTGTGGCTGAGCAACAGTTCTTGAGCTGAAGAGAAAATGCAAGACCTTCCAAAGCATTCTGTGAAAAATGCTCTTTGGATATAACTGCAAGTTAAAAATAACTTCTGTTGGGTGTGGAGAGAACAACTCAAATATTGGGCCCAGAAACCCAGAATGAGGGCCAAATTTGGGCTAAGAAAATGCTAGATTCTTGAGATCTTTGGAAAGCAATTCCCCTCCCATCGTTTATTTACAATGAACAAAGTTTCTTAGAAACAAATATGAGGAAATTGAAAATTTGTGATTTTTTTAAGTGTGAAACCAATATGCTAATAAATAGATCTTCCAGTGTGATGAGGGAAGAAAAATAACTGAGAAAGACAGGTCTATGACCCAAGATAAACAAATATGACAACACTGGAGAACGAGATGGTATCTAGAATAAGGCCAAGGGGTGTGGTTCTGACCTTGGGAGCAAGGGACATAAGGCAGGCAAATACGGCAGAAATTGACAACTGTCATGGGAAGCAGGCTCACCTGGGGGAGAATTCACCTCTGCCACTCTTTCCGTGTGACCTTAGGTAACTTACTTCACCCCTCCTGCCTCAGTTTCTTCATCTGTAGAATGGAAAAATGTCTATCTACCTGGCAAGGATATTGTGGAGATTAAACGAAGTACTTCATAAAAACTGCCTCACAGAGTACCTAAACGTTAGAAAGCTTTAAAAATGTTGGAATTCTATTTCTGTCCTTTCTCCTGGGAGGGCTGGGGAAATTGGAGAGCTTCAGAATTACAATGGATAAGATATAAGACAAGATTTTTGCTTTCCTAGTTAGGGAGTATAATGCTTATCTTTTGCCACAATAATGATGTGGAACAAACCAATAGTAAATTCAGTGGCTTAAAACAGAGAACATTTACTTAGCTGCCAGTTGGCAGTTTTGTCTGGACTCAGCTGGGCAGTTCTTCTGGTTTAGGATCATCTGTCTGGGGGGTTGACTGACTATTGGTTGGTCTAGGGTGGCCTCACCTGGGTTAACTGACTGGTTGACTTGGCTTTCCTCCAGGAGGCTAGCCCAGGCATGCTCTCATGGTGAAAGCAGAGGAGCAAAAGCAAGCAAGCCCAGTTGTGTAAGTGTTTTTCAAGGCTCCGTTTATGTCACATCTGCTAACAAACTACTGGCCAAAGCAAGGCACACAGTCAAATCCAGAGTCAGAGCTGGAGGGCACTACAAGGTTGCATGTTACAGGATGCAGATATAGGACAGATAAAGAAATGAGGCCATTGATGCAATTAACCTACTGCAGGGAGACTGGACAGATGCATGCACAGATAATTAAATTTTATATAAATACATAATAAAATACATATATAATTAACACAAGATGGAAGATAATGGCTTGTAATCCCATAGCATTTCACTGATTCTAAAGAACTTTTTCCCAAAATCTTCTGCCTTAATCACTCCCTGTGATTAGGGAACAGGCATCACTGTCCCATCTTACAGACAGTAAAGAGAGAAACTTAGACGTGAACTTCTGATGACAAAACTCCCCTTTACTCCATGGCCTCTTAAACCAAGACTCAAACAAGTGGAACACACACAAAAGGGTCAGGGATCTCCACAAGCTTGGGTAGCCAAGAAGACTTTGTAGAGACCAAATCTACCTGGGACGTGGATATATGCACAATGATGAGTTTTCAACCTTTTAAATGCAGCAAACCCACTCTTTTTGGACAAATTTTTATGTAGAAATTGCCAACTGTACTGTATAAACTAAAAAAAGAGCTATTTCATTAGCATACATTTACTTTTAGATTCACATGTATAACATTTACTTATTACCAAATCAATATATAAGGATGATGAGGTCATTTTTGGGGAACTCAGGAGTTTGAAATCAGGGACTGGTATCAAGGGGAGACAGTGAAGTCTTGGGGGAGTTTGCTTAGTCTGCCCAGTAGGATGGACTTCTGTTGTTTTGCTGCCCAGTTCCTATTCCTCATTTCCCATCTCACTTCTGGTCAAGTGGCTCTAGAGTGGCTACTCCCACTCCCAGCTACAAAGGTGGGTCTGGGAGGCAGGGCCAGGGAATGCTGGAAATGGAAGTGCTTCCCAGAAACTGGAAGAGTGTCAGCCTGGAGTTTCTGGGGACTATTGCACACAGACAACCCTGTCAAGGAAGCCAACCCAGGGGAAAGCTCTGCTAAGAGAAGGAGGATGTGGTGTCACCATCAAAGTGTCTGGATCTAGCTGGAACTTAATCCAGCCTGACCCTTGGACTTTTCTGTTATGTAAAAGACAATAATATCCCTTTTGTCTTTCAGGCCAGTTTGACTTGGATTTCTGTCTCTTGCAACCAAAACATTTCTGACTATTATCCAGTATTAAGGAAATCTGATTCAAACAGATAAGTAGTTGCAAGAAGTAACGGTTTTAAAAGCAGTTCACCTTGCAATATCAGGACATTCCTTCTAAAAAAAAATAGGAGAAGCTTCATTCCAAATCTCTACCCACTCACCCATGAATGTTTAACCCAACAGCACAATTTTATATGATAGACTCAAAGGGCTAAAATTTAGTATATAGCACATTTGAGGAGATGTTTATTACATATTTTACAGTTGATTATATGTATTTAAAAATGAAACGATGAATTTTTTAAGGACTCAAGATGTCCTTTAAATTCCTTTGGTTGCCAGGATGTGGTTGAAAAACTATTGATAGAGCAGAACAGAAGGGGTCTATGAGAATATTCTAGGCCTCTGACAGTTGCCTTTTTAGCACCAGAATGAAACTAACAATGCCACCTAAGAAATATTAATTCACTGACAAGTCCCACTTAGTTGTTCTGATTGAAGCCAGAGCAGTTCTGTAATCATCTGGTGGACTGGATGCAGGGTGGTGGGGGACATAACCACTGCCCATGCCTTCACCTTTCTTTCATTTCACTAACTCTCATGTCCCATCCCA
>NW_020175444.1:492004-551677 GCF_003031525.2 Neophocaena asiaeorientalis asiaeorientalis | reverse complement strand
CTGGTTTCTAGCAGCAAGAGCAAGTGACTAACTGGTGTGGCTCTGACCCAAACCCTGTGAATCATCAAATAGGGGGTAAAAAGGCTGAATCTCCAGGGACGGGAACAACCTCGTAACCTGTGAGATTGTTCAGAAATGTCCAATGGTAAGTGGGTTCAGGTAGAGAAAGCCTCATGCTGTTCTCAGCTTTGCTATGTGATTAAATCCCATCCTACCTGGCCGTGGAGGCAGGTGGTGCATCCTCCTCACCTTCCCAGGGCAAGGCTAGCACCTGTCCGTCTCTTTCTTCCCTCCACCTGGTCTCTCTACACTCTCCTGTAGACAAAGTCTGGCTTCTCTGTTTCTCCTGCTCAGTGGTCCTTCTCCTCAAACCACTTTCCTGCTACTTAGCATCCCTACCCTGCCGAGATCTATCTGCCCTCCTGACCCCTGGATCCTTGCTTACTGCTTTTTCTTCACCAAAACTTAGCTCCCCTCTGTCCCATGCCCTCCAGGTTTTACTAGATGAGGGAAGTTAGTTCACAGTGCTTTCACTGATATCATGACATTTGATCAGCACACCAATCCTGAAGGCAGGTAAGGCAACTATGATGGTTTTCCATCCCACCTTACGGATGAGGAAATTGAGATTTTGACTCATAAGCCACAGAGCAGGGAAGTGAGAGAACTGACTCAAATCCCAAGTGTTATGATTCCCACCTCCCGCCATTAGTACAGATAATAAGACACTACGTACAAATAACCAGTTAATAGTCTATGTTTTTAGGATAGCTTTTTATAGTGAAATGGTACTTTGCATACAGTTGGTGGTCAATAAATATTTATTGTCTGATTCTAAAGATCGGCCACACCCTTAACTCATTAATTCAGTCACATAGCAAACTTTTCTGGAGCATTTATAATATCCTAGGCACTGTAATAAGCACTGGGGAACCCAAAACCTGGCCCATCATCACCAGTCTTAAGGAGGCACTAATCTGTTCAGGGGATGGATGGGAGTGAATCCCTAAAAGAAGAAGGAATATTAATGGAGCTCCCAGGAGAGAGAAATAAATCCACCCCATTTCCCCATCTCTAGGGATGGTATTGGTGACAAGGAACCAGGGGAGGAGTTCATGGAAAAGGTAACTTGTGAGTTATATTTGGAAGGAATTTCTGGAAGCAGAAAGGAAAATTCCTGGCAGAGGGCACAGCTTGAAAGAAGGAATGGAGGTGTGAAAGCACATGTGTGCTTTAGGGATGCAAGCAGCACAGAACGGCTACAGCACAATGTATATGGAGATGGAGAGTGTGGGGTGGCAGGAAATAAAGCTGAAAACGTAGGTTGGAGTCTGAGTAAGAGGATAACTGAATGCCATGCTCATAATACAAGACTTGACCTCCTAGGCAATGAGACCATTAAAGCTTTGCTTATGGTCTGCTTTTCAGAAGTAGAAAGTGGGCATGATTCTATCTGTGCTTCAAAAAACAAAAATTGTCCAGGTAGCAATACGAAGGTTATATGAAAGACACAGTGAGTGGAAAGGAGGCATGTGCAGGGAGAGAGAGAAAATATGCCCCAAGTCATGTATGCAGTTACTTTCTTTGCCCACCAACCAGATAGCAAAGTAACTGAGAGGCTGGAAGTAACTGTGTGGTTAGATGTGCTGTTACCATCAGACCAGAGGCTCAGTGATACCACTCCTCCTTACACACAAGGGTCTAGGTTAAATCGGAAACGCATGTACCACTTGATTATTAGCTGGTCTTGGGCCTGACACCCCTGCGCAAGCTCTTTGACAAATTGGGCTGGAACATTGAGCTTAGGCTCAAGACCATAGCTTTCTAGCACACATACAAGGACTTTGCCTACTGTTATTGAGACCCAATTAGCCTCCTCAAATGGGATCCATTAGATAATGCTTTTCTCCTGGAAAAAGGTGGACAGGGAGGTGCTGGTAGAAAAAGACTAAGACCTTCTCCTTCCCTCCTCCCCCCAAACCAGTAAAACCAGTGTTCTAAAAAGGTTTGACTTTTTTATTTTTGCAAAATATAGCTGGAAGCAGTGTTTTTAAGAACAGCAACAAAATCTTTGTTGCACAAGCTTTTCTTTTTCTTTTAAAATAAAGATACAGAAGTTTCTCTCCATTAATGCACACATCCAAAAGAGAAATTGTCTCCTTGAGGTGAATATTATTTTCGGGGTTCCTGAAGACTATGAGATGAAATAAATATAAAATCATGACAACCCATGCTGTTGACTCAGAGTATGAGTTCATGGAAAGCAGGAGCAATGATTGCCACTTTGGACAGTGTCTAATGCAGTCAAGAAAAAATGGAACTTCTTTTATAATACCATTTGCATGTCTATAATTATGAATATGTGAGTAGAGGATTCCAGTCTTGTTCTGGTGACCTCTGGAAGTCTCAAATTCAAAGGCATGGTGATTCAAATGCCAGGGATGCTTACTGCTATCTTAAGATAAGATTAATTAAAAGAAGCTGGGAGTTCTTGGGGAGTTCTTCCTGAGTCAGGTCTTAAGACACTAGAGATGGAAGGGATTTTAAATCTGTAGTCCAACTTCCTCCCACCATGGGATTCTTTGATCTCTTTACAGCTCTGTTCATTGCTAAATGTTTTAAAATGATCTCTTATGTTGAGGTAAACCCTGTTGTGAAGAAATATAGACCCATCTTGCCAGAGCATACCGACTGTTTCCACCCCCAGAGACAGAAAGTGGGGTTGGGTCGATCATGAGGCAGGCACTTGTGGGATACATTTGGTGGTCTTCCATGCATAAGGGAGAAGCCAGGTCTGGACAGGGTCCTGTGATCAAAGGAGGACTCAAGAGTTCTAGGGGATTTGGGAAGATGAGAGTGGTGATAGAATCATTTTGAATTTACCCCAATCTCCACATAAAAACAAACAGAGCAAATACATAACAAAATCAAACCAGAATTAGATGGTGTTCCCATGAATTCCAAAATATAAGCTATGGGGACAAAGCAGCAACTGCTCCCAGGCTCACATGGTAAAAGTGCCTGTTGGTGAGGAAGGAAGAAAGCGATGGGGTATCTGACAGCCCTGAGAATAGGAGAAATCCAACACAGGCAGCAGGTACTTACTGGAAAACACGTGAACCAATCTGAGAGTGGCAGCTGAACCTGGAAGGATTCTGCCCAAGCCAGCAGCGGAGGAGTACAAGGGGTCCAGAGACAGGCTGGAGGGCTGGAGCAGTCTAGCCATCATGGGCTCCCAAAATTGACCACCAGGGATCCCCTTCCAGGACAGGGACCCACATTAGAGAGAAACTGCTGGGAGCAGAACAAGAATTGAGCAGGAAATGGACAACAGAGATGAAAAAAAAGAAGTCTAGTTAAAAGCTGGGGGTGAGGAAAGAGTTGGGAAACCTCAGAAAACAAGCTAGAAAAATTGTAAGAGAAAGAACTGGAAGTGGAGGTGAAGTGGGGGCAGAAGCCTATAGATTAAAAGAGACAGAAAGCATCCTAACGTATAAGCAAAGCTAGCTATACTGTCTAGGGATGCACAATGGGTTAGAAAACTAAAAGGAAATTCAACAAAATTATTGCAATGGACCAAATGTTTGCATCTCAACCTCCCCCGCTCTCCAATTCCTATGTTGAAACGTTACCTGGCAATGTGACGGTATAAGAAGGTGTGGCCTTTGATACATGGTTAGGTAATGATGGAACCCTCATGAATGAGATTGGTGGCCTATGAAAAGGATCCCAGAGAGCTCTCTTGCTCTCTTTCCACCATGCAAAGACACAACAGGAAGTTAACAATTTGCACCCTGGAAGAGGGCCCTCTCCAGAAGCCTACCATGCTGGCACCCTGATCTCAGACTTCCAGCCTCCAGAACCATAAGAAATAAATTTCTGTTGTTTATAAGCCACCCAATCTATAGCACTTTGTTATAGCAGCCTGAACTGACTAAGACAGGTATTTCCACAGAAGTCAAGATCACAGTTACTTTTGGTGGGAATCTGTGATTGGATGGGGCCTGTGTGCTTTATTTATTTTATTTATATCTGTGCTTCATTCTACCATAAACAAGTAATAAAAGGAGAGAAGGATTACAGAATCTGAGGTCCCAACTAAATACTGAACATTAATACTAAAGCCAATGTAATTCTAGCTCATATCTATTGAACATGTTCTCATACGCAAGGTGCTGTGCTAAGTACTTCACCACAGTGGTTATGTGCACTGAGTCTAGATCAAGTGGCTTGGTTAATTTCCTATACTAGCTGTGTGACTTTAGGCAAGTAACTAATTCTCTTTGAGCCTCTGTATCCTCATCTGTAAAATGGGATAACAGTAGTATATCTCTCATAAGGCTGTTGGGATAAGTGAGTTTTGCTTGTAAAACCCTTAACACAGTGCCTAATTCATAGAACACGCTCCATCAATTGTAACCATTGCTACACCCCAGTGAGGTTGCTATTATTACTCTCATATTATGGGTGAAAAAATTAAGGCTCAGAGAGGTTAAGTCATAGAATTATTCAGCGTTGAAGCTAGGCTCTCAACCTTTTCCTTTTGCTTTCCCAACTCATTAACTTCCTTCAAAAGAAAGATAGTGAAATGGCAAATGACAGTGACCTGGTCTGGTTCCACAGCTCTGTTTTGAAGGATATCTGGGGTCTTGTTCCCTCCCTTGACCTAACACGTGATGTTGCAATTTCACTACAAGACAGAGAATCCAGCAGCACTGTCTGAAGCACGTCTTTCTGAAGCAATCTTGGAAAAGGGAGTAAGGGCGAGAAGGGTGCAGGGCTATGCGCCCCTTCAGCAGAGCCATAAACAATCCCCCATTTCCAGAGGGGGTCAGGAGCCCAGCGAGGCAGCTGGTTGGATGCGTCACACACATCATGCCAAAAGAGAAAATAAGCGGCATTCCTCAGTGCTAAAGTTTAAGTGTAAACAAGGAGCAAGTAGTTTTCATGATAATTACCAAATATTAGAAATGTATTGTTCCTTTCCCACTCCCAAGACACTTATAGGAGCTCCAGCTGTGCTAATAATGTTACGTGTACCATTTCTGGGGCCAGAAGTATTGTTCCAAGACAAAGGCTCTTGATCTGTGTTTGTTCTTGTTTTCCATCAACACTTGAAACCTAGTTCACCTAGATTTTCTTAGGGCTCTGTGTTTTGTTTGGTAAAACAAACAAACAAACAAACAGCATTTGGAGTTAAGATCTTAGTTTGGAGTTAAGGTCTTAATTTCTCTGATCCCCATCTATCAGAAGGGGAAGTAATATTTACGTGATAGAACTGACCAGAAGAGCCTAGCATATAGCTTGGCATATAGTAGACACCATAAATGAAGGTGCCTCCCTCACTCCCATGCCAGCACACCTTGAAAACAAGAGCCAGTATGGCAGATACGTAGCACATGTGCTTCTTTCCCCTACGGTATCCAGGGTAGACATTATTAATTGATCACAATATTTTTTCCTGCTTGGATTAGTTTGCTATTGCTGTGGTAGCAACTTACCACAAACTTAATGGATTAAAACAGCACAACTTTATTACCTTACAGTTCTATAGGTCTGAAGTCCAACAGTTCTCACTGGACTAAACTCAGTTTTGGCAGGGTTGCTTTCCTTTTTGGAAACGCAAGGGGAGAATTCATTTCCTTGTCTTTTCCAACTTCTAGAAGCCTCTCTCCAGTCCACGAACATAGCTCCCTACCTCTCGGAATCAGCAACAAGCCATCAAATGCATCTCATGCTGCTATCACTCTCTGACCATAGCCAGGAAATGTTCTACATTTTTAAGGACCCATCTGATTAGATTGGGCCCACCAGATAATCCAGGGTTATCTCCCCATCTCAAGATCCATAACCTTCATCAGTCAGCAAAGTCAGGAGTTGCCATGTCAGGAAGCATAGTACATGTTTCCGGGATTAGGATGAGGACATCTTTGGGGGCTACTGTTCTACTTACCCCACTTCTCAATGCACTGCAGCCACTACCTATGGATTAGAATTTGACCTGTGAGATCAAATCTATCTGACCTGTGAGATCAAATCTATTTATCCTGTGAGATCAAAATTGTCCCTACTTTAGAAATTCACCAGGAAAGAAAGAAAGAAAAAAAAAGCAAAGCCAATCAGGGGATAATTGGTATCAAAAGAAAGTACCTACCACATGCTAAATACTTAAAAAAAAAAAAAATCTGCCTGAATTCTCTTACTGCCACAGTCAGGAGTAGAAGCAGTAGCAGACCAGTCCTCAGCAGCTACAGAAGGGGGCATGTTCTTTTGGGGCTGCCTTTCTACCAATGGGGTCCTAGAGTGCCACCTCCAGGTCTCTCAGCTTCGGGTCCCCTTCATGTGGGATCATGCATGGTTGCACATTGGCCTAAACTTTTTAAAAAACAGCTTCACTGAGGTATAAATGACATATAACAATCTGTACATGTTCAAAGTATACAAAGTGATATGTTTTGACATGTCTATACCTGTGAAACTATTACCTTATTCAGGATTATGAACATATCCATCCTTACCAAAGTCTGCTTGTGCCCCTTTGGTATCCCTCCCTATCCCCATCTGTTCCCAGATGACCACTGATCTGCTACTGTCACTATAGATTAGTTTCCATTTTCTAGAATTTTATATAAATGATATCATATAATAAGTATCCTTTTTTGGCCTGGTTTCTTATAGTTAGTGTAACGATTTTGAGATTCATCCATGTTGTATGTATCAATAGTTCACTGTTTTTACTGCTGAGTAGCATTGCAATGTAAACTGCAGTTTTGTTTATCTTTTCACCAACTATCAGAAATTTTCAGTTTTGGGCTATTACAAATAAACTCTTATGAATATTCAGGTACAAGTCTTTGTATTGGGCACATACTTTCACTTTTCTTGGGTAGATATCTAGGAGTGCAATCACTGGGTCACACAGTAGGTATATGTTTAACTTTATAAGAAACTGGCAAACTGTTTTTCAAAATGGTTGTACCATTTTATATCCTCATCAGCAGTGTATGAGAGCTTCAGTACTTCCATGTCCTTGGCAGTACTTAGTATGGTTAGTCTTTTTAGTTTGGGCCATTCTAACGGGTGTATGGTAGTATCTCATTGTTTTATTTGCATTTACTTAATGACAATGATGTTGAGCATCTTTGTAATTTGCTTATCTGCCATCCATGTATCTTCTTCGGTGAAGTGTAAGTTCAATCTTTTATCCATTTTTCAAGTTAGATTGTTTTCTTATTATTGGGTTTTAGAGTTCTTTATATATTCTGAATACAATTCTCTTGACACATATATGATTTACGAATATTGTCTCTCATTTTGTGATTTGTCTTTCCATTCTCTTAACAGTGTAATTGAAAGAGAAGTTCTTAATTTTGATGTAGTATAAGATATTGATTTTTCTTCATGAATTGTGCTGTGTGTTATATTTAAGAAATCTTGCCCAAACCTGGATCATAAAGATTTACTCCTATGTTTTCTCCTAGGAGTTTTATAGCTTCAGGTTTTACATTTAGGTCTATGATCCATTTTGAGTTAATTTTTGTATATGGTGTAATGTATGAATTAAAGTTCTGTCTCCCTAACCCCGTACTCATATTCAACTGTTCTAGCACTATTTGTTGAAAAGACTTTCCTTTCTCCACTAAACTGCTTCTGCACATTTACTGAAAAACAGTTGTCCATATGTCTCTGGATCTATTTCTGGACTCTCTATTCTGATCCATTTATTTATTTATCATGACACTAACATCACACTGATGGTTAGTATATCTTTATAATAAGTGTTGAAATTAGGTAGTAATTCATCTGTAATGGTGGGCTCATAGAATGAATTGATAAGTATTCCTTCCTCTTCAATTTTTTCAGAGTTTGTATATTATTTCTTTATTAAATATTTGATAGAATTCCCCAAGGAAACTGCCAAATCCTTGAGTTTTGTTTTTTTTCTGAGAAAGTTGTTAACTACAAATCCAGGTTATTTCTTCCTGAGTGAACTATGGTAGATTATGTCTTTCAAGGAATTTGTCCATTTCATTTAAGTTGTCAAATTTATATGCATTTATTAGTTATTTTATAGGCATGTTCATAATATCCTCTTATTATTGCTTTAATAGCCATAGAATCTGTAGGGTTGTTACTTTTTTCATTCAAGATATTTAGCAATGTATGTCTTCTCTCTTTTATCCTATTCAATTTGGTTAGAGGTTTATGAATTTTATTGATCTCAAAGAATCAGCCTCTGATTTTAACAATTTTCTTCATTGTTTTTCTATTTCACTGACATGTTCATTTTTATTTATTATTTCCTTTCTTCTGCTTACATTGGCTTTAACTTACCTTCTTTTTCTAGTTTCTTAAAGTGGGAGCTCATATCATTGATTTGAGACCTTTCTTCTTTAAAGCATAGGCATTTTAGTGCTATAAATTTCCCCCTAAGCACTGCTTTAGCAGCTTCCTGTAAATTCTGATATGCTATGTTCTTGTTTTCATTCAGTTAAAAAGACTTTATTTCCCTTTTGATTTTTTCTTTAACTCAAGGGTTATTAAGAAGTATTTTATATAATTTCCAAATACTTGGGGCTTTTATAGATAGCTATCTGTTATTGATCTCTAACTTAATTCCATTTTGTTCAGAAAATATACTTTGTATGACTTGAATCCTTTTAAATGTATTAAGACTTGTTTTTTGTCCCAGAATACAGCCTATTTTTAAATGTTCCAAAGAGTACTGAGCACTTTAAATATTTTTTCATATATAATCTTCACAACAACGCTTACTGTTTTATCTCCATTTTAATGAAGAGGAAATAGGTAATACTTGATACCTGTTTTAAAGAGAAAAGGCTGAGGGTTAATCAATTTAAATAACAATTTAAGGCCAGACAGCCATTAAGTAGTAGAACCAGGATATGCTCTCAGGTCTGACACCAAAGCCAAGCTATTGGTATCACTCTTGTATAATTCCTCCATACCCATCCCTCATCCTGATAGGCAGGGATAACCACTTGTGGTCAAGAGGCTGAGTTTAGAAGTTAATTTCCTCTTTCTGAAAGTGTGGGGATCTATCTCCTCAATTGCTCCTTCCTAGCATAAACACAATTGCTTCAACTGTTAATGCAAACATAAAGGTGGGCTCTGTCTGATGGTAAGAAATGCCCCAACCCACAACTGCTAATCTGAGTCAGAACCTTGCTACTGAGACCTGCTGCTGACTGATGCTCAATCACTAGGTCATTCCAATAACAGCCAAAACCAAAGACTGACATCAGGTGCTTTTGCCTCTTCCCAGCAGATAGCAGGGGATGGCTGATTATCCTTCAGAGCCAATGATAACTCAGGAAGCCTCTGGACTAACAGACTCTATTTATATGTTTCTTGAATTTGCATAATAGTCTTCAAGTCAACCTGGATGGAAATGACTATTTCCTTACTCCTTTCTTGAATTTAACTGTCAGGTATCAAAGGCATGACCTTATTGCTAGTAAATGTGATTACAGTTCTTGTTCACTGGGACTGATGCCAATTTGGGACCTGTAATTCAATTCAACAAAAGAGTTTTTGATCAACTGCAGCTCCAATTATCTAAGTGATCCCTTTCTTCCCCCTATTACCACAGTCATTTGACTGGCCGGTTAATGATCTTTTTGGCTGCATCCATGGCCCTGCACAATGGTTATTTGAATAGATGTCTTCCAGGAGTTTATTCGTCTTACAAAGTCAATTTAACTTCCACAGTTATTTGCAGGATCCCAAATTGTCCATAATTGACTGCTTCCTAATGCCAATTAGCCTAAAATCTGAAAGGAAAAGAGTGTGCTGCCTAAGTGAGCTATTCATTCTGAGTGCCATTTCTTTACCACTTGAAATGCTAAATGGTCAGCACCAAAGGAAGTAAAAGAACTCCTGGGGATCTTCTTTGAGTACCTAAGCATCTAACCTTTCATTGAAGTAGACTGGCTTCTACATGCTAATTATTAGCCTGCAGATTACTAAGGAGTTAAAACTCTTTGGTAAGAGTATGCAGTCCCCAAAAGTTAATCTGTGGTGTGCAGTATCTGATTTTTTAAATTTCTTCTGATGAGTGATGTAAGGGATGTAGAATGGAAGAGTTCTGCAGCAACCTCAAAGCCTAAAGCAGCCACTATTCTGGTTGACAGATAATATGTAGTTGACAGATAACCGCTTAAGTCTCTACTTTCTCCTAAATGGAAACTGCATGGTTAAAGAAATCTTTCCATAAGATTCTGCAAACCTTTGACAAACTACTATAGTTAGAAATAGCAAATCAGTTTTAACTTATGTGTCAACTGATTGGCTGGTCTTAGATTCTTGGGATTCTGAGACCACACTCTTTTTTTAAATGAAATATAGTTGATTTACAATATTATATTAGTTTTAGGTGTACAGCATAGTGACTTAGTATTTTTATAGATTATACTCTATTAAAAGTTATTATAGGGGCTTCCCTGGTGGCGCAGTGGTTGAGAGTCCGCCTGCCAATGCAGGCGACACGGGTTTGTGCCCCGGTCCGGGAAGATCCCACATGCCGCAGAGCGGCTGGGCCCGTGAGCCATGGCCGCTGAGCCTGTGCATCCGGAGCCTGTGCTCCACAACGGGAGAGGCCACAACTGTGAGAGGCCCGCGTACCGCAAAAAAAAAAAAAAAAGTTATTATAAAATAATGGCTATAATTCCCTCTGCTATACAATATATCCATATATATATCCATGTGTGATTGATATATATATATACGGATATATATATCACATCTTCTTTATCCATTTGTCTGTTGATGGACACTTGGGCTGCTTCCATAGCTTGCCTATTGTAAATAGTGCTGCTATGAACACTGAGGTGGCATATATCTTTTTGAATTAGTGTTTTCATTTTCTCTTGATACATATCCAGGAGTGGAATTGCTGGTTCACATGGTAGTTCTATTTTTAGTTTTTTGAGGAACCTCCATACTGTTGTCCATAGTGGCTGTACCCATTTACATTCCCCCCAACAGTGTACCCGGGTTCCCCTTTCTCCACATCCTCACCAACATTTGTTATTCGTATTCTTTTTTTTTTTTTTTTTGCGGTCCGTGGGCCTCTCACTGTTGTGGCCTCTCCCGTTGTGGAGCACAGGCTCCGGACGTGCAGACTCAGCAGCCATGGCTCACAGACCCAGCCACTCCGCGACATGTGGGATCTTCCCGGACCAGGGCATGAACTCGTGTCCCCTGCATCGGCAGGCGGACTCTCAACCACTGCACCACCAGGGAATCCCTGTATTCTTTTTGATGATAGCCATTCTGACAGGTGTGAGGTGATATCTCATTGTTGTTTTGATTTGCATTTCTCTAGTAATTAGTGATGTTGAGCATCTTTTCGTGTGCCTGTTAGCAATCTGTATTTCTTCTTTGAAAAAATGTCTATTTAGATCTTCTGCCCATTTTTTAATTGGGTCATTTGTTTTCTTGTTCGAGTTGTTTATATATTTTGGATTTTAACTCCTTGTCAGTCATATCATTTGCAAATATTTTCTCCCATTCAGTAGACTTTTTGTTTTGTCAATGGTTTCCTTCGCTGTGCAAAAGCTTAAGTAGGTCCTATTTGTTTCTTTTTATTTCTTTTGCCTTAGGGGAGAGATGAAAAAAAATACTGCTGTGATTTATGTCAAAGTGTGTTCTGCCTGTGTTCTCTTCCAGGAGTTTTATGGTTTCTGGTCTACTTTAGGTCTTTAATCTATTTTGAGTTTATTTTTCTATATGGTGTGAAGAAATGTTCTAGTCTCATTCTTTTACATGTAGCTGCCCAGTATACCCAACACTTTTTTTAAAAATAATTTATTTATTTTATTTATTTAATTTTGGCTGTGTTAGGTCTTCGTTGCCATGTGCGGGCTTTCTCTAGTTACAGCAAGCGGGGGCTACTCTTCGTTGCAGTGAATGGGCTTCTCATTGCAGTGGCATCTCTTGTTGCAGAGCATGGGCTCTAGGCATGTGGGCTTCAGTAGTTGTGGCTCATGGGCTCTAGCGCGCAGGCTCGGTAATTGGGGTGCATGGGCTTAGTTGTTCTGTGGCATGTGAGATCCACCTGGACCAGGGATCGAACCCACGTCCCCTGCATTGGCAGGCAGATTTTTAACCACTGCGCCACCAGGGAAGTCCCAACACCACTTATTGAAGAGACTGTCTTTTCTCCATTGTATATTCTTGCCTCCTTTATCGTAGATTAATTAACCATAGGTGCGTGGGCTTATCTCTGGGCTCTCTATTTTCTTCCATTGATATATGTGTCTATTTTCGTGCCGGTACTACGCTGTTTTGATTACCATAGCTTTGTAATACAGTCTGAAGTCAGGAAGGGTGATACCTCCAGTTTTGTTCTTTTTTCTCAAGACTGCTTTGGCAGTTTGGGGTCTTTTGTGGTTCCATATAAATTTTGGGATTATTTGTTCTAGTTCTGTGAAAAATGTCATGGGTATTTTGATAGGGATTGCATTAAATCTGTAGATTGCTTTAGGTAGTATAACCATTTTAATAATATTAATTCTTCCATTCCAAGAGCCCAGGGTCTTTCCATTTCTTTGTGTCATCTTCAATTTCCTTCATCAATGTTTTATAGTTTTCCAGAGTGTAGGTCTTTCACCTCTTTGGTTAAGTTTATTCCTAGGTATTTTATTCTTTTCAATGCAACTTTAAATGGGATTTTTTTAACTTTCTCCTTCTGATGGTTCATTATTAGTGTATAGAAAAACAACATATTTCTGTATATTAATCTTGTATCCTGCAACTTCACTGAACTTATTAGTCCTAATAGTTTTTTGGTGGAGACTTTAGGGTCTTCTATATAAAATATCATGTCATCTGTGAATACTGGCAGTTTTACTTCTTCTCCTCCAATCTGAATGCCTTTTATTTCTTTTTCTTGTCTGACTGCTGTGGCTAGGACTTCCAATACTATGTTAAATAGAAGTGGTGAGAGTGGGCATCCTTGTCTTGTTCCTGAATTTAGAGGAAAGGCCTTCAGCTTTTCATTGCTGAGTATGATGTTAACTGTGGGTTTGTCATAAATGGGCTTTATTGTTGAGATATGTATACCAACTTTGATGAGAGCTTTTATCATGAACGGATGTTGAATTTTGTCAAATACTTTTTTTGGATCTATTGAGATGATCATGTGATTTTTATTCTTCCTTTTGTTAATTTGGTGTATTGCATGGATTTATTTGCGAATATTGAACCATCCTTGGAATAAATTCCGTTTTATCACAGTATATGATCCTTTTTTTTTTTTTTTGCAGTACGTGGGCCTCTCATTGCTGTGGCCTCTCCCATTGCGGAGCACAGGCTCCAGACACGCAGGCTCAGCAGCCATGGCTCACGGGCCTAGCCACTCCACGGCATGTGGGATCTTCCCAGACCGGGGCATGAATCCGTGTCCCCTGCATCGGCAGGTGAACTCTCAAACACTGCACCACCAGGGAAGCCCTATGATCCTTTTTATATATTGTTGGATTTGGTTTGCCAATATTTTGTTGAGTATTTTTGCATCAAAGATACTGGCCTATAATTTTCTTTTTTGGTAGTGTCTTTGTCTGGTTTTTGTATCAGGGTAATGGTGGCCTCGTAGAATGAATTTGGGAGTGTTCCGTCTTCTTCAATTTTTTTGGAATAGTTTGAGGAGGATAGGTATTACCTCTTCTTCATATGTTTGATAGAATTCCCCTGTGAAGCTCTCCAGTCTTGGCCTTTTGTTTGCTGGGGTATTTTAATTGCCAAGTCAGTTTCACCGCTAGTGATTGGTCTGTTTAAATTGTCTGTTTCTTCTTGATTCAGTCTTGACAGATTGTATATTTCTAGAAATCTGTCCATTTCTTCTGGGTTTGTTGGCATATAATTTTTTGTAGTAGTCTCTTATGATTTTTTTATATCTTGGTATTGGTTGTTATTTCTCCTCTTTCATTTTTTTTTCCTCTTTCATTTTTTACTTTGTTTATTTGAGTCCTCTTTCTTCTTCTTGGTGAGCCTGGCTAAAGATTTATCTATTTTATGTTTTCAAAAAAAACAGCTCTTGATTTTATTGATCTTTTATATATATATATATATATATATATATATGTCTCTATTTTATTTATTTCCTCTCTGATCTTGATTATTTCTTTCTTTCTGCTAACTTTTGGGCTTTTATTGTTCTTCTTTTTCTAATTCCTTTAGGTGGTAGTTAGGTTATTTCTTCTGAGACCATAATCTTGGATCAATGGAAAAGTAAGGTGATTGATCAGTGATGCCTGCCACAAACAGTAATAAGGAATGTGTGCTAGACACTATGCCATAGCAGTGAACAAGATGGATTCAGCTGATGAACTCACAAAGCTACAGGGTGGGAATGATAAAGTCACTTTTTATTTTGTTATTCTAAAATCTGATGGTCCTTGTTCTGCCCACCACTGTTAATGGATTATTATAAAATAGCCACAATGTCAATTAAGACCTCTTAGTACAGTTCTTGCAGGAAAATGTAACAAGAGGAAAGGTGTTTATCACAGCAAGTAAGATGTGTCTTTCAGTTGTATTTTCTTTCTCTTCAAGAGCACACTGGCCAAGAAGACCTTCATTTTCATGAAGATGCTCCTTGCCAAACCAGTACATTTCTCCATGGTGGTAGGTAGCTGCAATCCTGGCCAGGGTCAACTCTTGCTAACGGAGAATGGAAAAAAATTAGGAAAAGATCAAGTGCAGGGGTGGAATGGTGAAGTACTGTCTTTTCTGGGGCCACGTGAAAAGGTAATTCCTGAGACAGAGCAATCAGATTGAGCAAAGGGCATTCACCTTCTTGCTAACTGACCAGCAGCTGTCCCCAGATGTTCCCCCATGCTGGTTATGTAAAAGGTGTTCAGTCACATGCAGAGTTCCTCTTAACCTAGTCAGCAGATGCCATCAATGGCTCTTCAGTCTGGCGGGGACAGGCTCTCTCTGTGCGGACCTCATAAGTGCAACTCTGAAATGCTAGCACCAAAGTCAGAGTCCTGAGTTTGCTGCAAAAGGCCCCCCTCCATGCACAGATGATGCAATGGATTGGTATCCTTCTCACCATGGTGACAGCAATTGACATGGAAACAGTTGTTCCTGCTTCTACACATAATCACTGTACCTTACTTAGGCTTGCAAAATACCAAAAATATTTGCCTGCCCAGTACCCATTTCTTCTATCTCTCGGAACCGTATAAAGATTATCTTTTGGGAACTCATCCTTTCCGAACATCCAAACCAGTGGTGTTGGATAATATCTGTCCCACCCTATGCCTAAGCCCAGCAGGTAACCAATACCTGATCAAGCTGAGTCACAGGAATTGGTTTAGGTAGAGACATGTGGCCCATTCTGAGTCTATGAGTATCAGGTCCAGATTCTGTTAAAATGATTGGGAAAGTGACAGTGTTTTGCCTTTTGTTGTCAAGCTGACAGAGCATAAGCCTGAAGCTGTTGGCAGCTCCTTGCCACCAGCTGTGTAGAACATGCTTGAAAATTTAGAAGGAAAATAGAGTCAAGGGACTGAGAGAGACGTATTCCTGCTGATAAAATTTGAGCACTTGGATCCAGCTTTACCTGAACTTAACTATACCTTTGGACTTTTTCCGTTATGTGAACCAATTTCTGCCCTTTTTTGCTTAAGAAAGTTTGAGTTAGGTTTCTGTCACTTATACCCTCAAAAGTCTTGATGAATATATAATTTTTTTCCTTTAGAGAGATTTTCATAGCAACTGGGCAAAACTATAGACATGCCTCTGAAATTTCTAGCATTTGAACAACATATATTTTTCTGTAAGTATTGCAGATGAAATATAAGCCTGAAGCTGTTAAGCCTGATATCAGTTCATCAGCACACGACTAGTTAACAACAGTTACATGCCAACCACTATGCTGGGTACCATGGTGGGGAGGGAAGAAGTCAGCCAGGGTCCCTGTCCTCACAGAGTTTTTACAGTCTAGCCAGGAAGGCAAAACTAACACAAGTGAAAACTTGAGCAGAAGTTCTCACCTTCAGGGCCACAGTGCACTGGTGAGTCAGCATATATTATGAGGTCGGCCACAAGGAATGTGTGACTCATGAAGCTACAGTACCAATGTTGGCAGATGATTAAAAAATAAACATGAATTAGAGTGGATTCAAGGTTATCACAATAATAATGTCACATTCATTCACTTAGTTCCCCAGACTGTTTTCCTCAGGGGAAGAGAAAGGGTTGGTATAACAGCTAACACCCACACACCCACATCCCCAGCAGTGTGTTGTTCCCAAGGATGCCACCCACCGTGTGTCCCCAAGCAGCGACAATAATATCGATGTGAGGAAGAGGAAGAGAACTGCCAGTGCTTACTGTGCACTGATTAGGTGCCAGGTACTGTGCTGAGTGCTTATAAGAGTTGTTCCATTTACTCTACGTGAAAAACCTTAGAGTAGTCATCTTCCCTGGTTGGCAGAGTAAAGAATAACTTCAGTGCTAAACAGTCTGAGTCTGTCTCTAGCACAACCTGAGTTCAGAGAAGGGAGAGATCAGCACAGGATGGAGTTGTTGGAAAAGGTTCCAAGTAGGGCATGAGGTTGAACAGGACCGTGGAGGACAAGTAGGTTCCACACAACCAGGCGAGAAGGGAGGGCATGCAGGCTCTGGTATAAATGAGACAAAGGCACTACACTGGTGCCAGTCTCACATTCTGCACACCTCTGAGCAGGGACCAGGGTGTTGCAAGACAAATGCAACTGCCCAATACCCACTTGGCTATTCCATGCACTGCATCCTACCTCTGGGCCTTTGTCTGTGCTCTTTCCTCCACCCTTGTCCCATTCAGTTAAGTAGCTCCCAAGGGATACTCTGGAAGCTCTGAGGTCCTCTCTACCCTCTCTTGAGAAGAGAAACTGCTTCCCTGAGACAACTAAAGCAAACTATTCCTCCCTTGGCTGCCAACAAAGTTCAGCTTCCCTTCAGGCTCCCCCGTGCAGTGCTGCCCGTAGGCCCAACCCCACCTGCAGACTTGTCCCCATCCTTCCCCTCAGCCTACCCCAAATTCTGGACCAGCTCCTCCTAATGCCAGAATGCAGCCACCCTGCCTTCCACTCCCTCCGTTTCCTTCACTCAGCCAGGCAGCCTGTCTGGGTAGTCACAAGCGGTATCCTGAAAAAAATAACCCACCAACAAACCAAGCACCCCTCAATTTAATCACTTCCCTTACCAAAACATTTATAGTTAATAATAAGCATTTATTAACTGCTTAGTGTGTGCCCAGCACTGTTCTAAGCAGTTGTATGCATTACGTTATGAAAATTTTACAAGGAGGCTGTGAAATAGGACAAGTGCCACCTGCATTTTATAGACCAGGAAACTGTGGCTCTGGAAGTAATTTCAGTGATGCCCTGAGCGAGGACAGCAGCATGAGGCCAGGCAGACCAGTGCCACTAAACATGCTGCTCTCCTGCATCAGCCGTGGCCTTCAGGATCAACCCTCACAGCCTCAAGCTGGCAGTTCAGGCCCTCCACCACCAAGACTGGGTTGAGTTCTCTAGTCTTAAATTCCCACCATGTGGCCTCACAGCGTGTTCCAACCACCAGACCAGATAACACGTAGCTGCTGGGCATACTCTGCCTTTCCCCATCGCCATGCCTTTGCTTATGCTGGGTCCTCTGTCTGGAATGCCATTCCTCGTTACCTCCACGTGTAGATTCACCCTTTAAAAGCTGCCTATTCCTCAAGGTTTTTCAATTTACCCTATCGCCTCATTGCCATCAAAATTAATCCCTGCCTTTCCCATGTACATCCTTCATATCCCTTTCATAGTGCACTTCCCTTGCCTTACTGTTATTTGTGTGAAGTTACTTTATCATGAATCCCTGATATGCAGGAACTGGGATTTCTTTTAGTGAGTTCCACCTGGGCATTTAGATCAGTGCCCTGCATGTGGGAGCTGCTCAAGAAAAGTTAGCAGACTTAAGCTGAATGGCCACAGTTCTACCTTTCTCCAAACATCTTCCCACAGCAGCCTACCAAAATGCATGAAAGTTCCACTGTTAGAGTCACTCCCTTGATTTAAAACCTTGCCTCCAGAAGGTCTCTGCTGAAATGTAGATATAATAGCTAGAAATGTAATGGATTGATTCATTAATACCTCAGGTTATTAGTTATTCAACCACTGGATTTAAATCAGCACTGGTCTGGAAAGAATGGACTCATTTTCCAAGGTAAGCAATGCCTCATTTCTTGGTGGTGGACACAGGTCAGGAAACTCTCAAACCTGCCTCCTTCACCAGCAAAATTATTCCCAAGTGGCTGTAGGCTTCTAGCGCATTCCCTGTGATGATTCAATAGCTATTTACAGAGAGACAGCATGATCTTTCTGGTTCGAGAGGTGATACAGGTGAAATAAGGGGGATGCAATGCTCTCCAGGTTCTGACCATGAAGCCTGCTATATCCCACTCAAAAGTCTTTGCTCAGAAACCCTGCAATGGAGGAGAGAGGTTAGGAAGGAACTGTAATGAGTTGAATAGTGTCCCTCCCAAATTCATGTCCACCTGAAAGCTTGGAATGTGACCTTACTTGAAAAAAGGTTCTTAGCTAATATAATTAAGATGAGGACATACTGGATTAGGATGGGCTCTAAATCCAATGACTGGTGTCCTTATAAGAATAGGAGAGGAGGGACTTCCCTGGTGGTGCAGTGGTTAAGAATCTGCCTGCCAATGCAGGGAACATGGGTTCAAGCCCTGGTCCGGGAAGATCCCACATGCTGTGGAGCAACTAAGCCCGTGCACCACAACTAATGAGCCTGTACTCTAGAGCCCGTGAGCCACAACTACTGAGCCCACATGCCACAACTACTGAAGCCCACGCACATAGAGCTTGTGCTGCTCCGCAACGAGAGAAGCCACCACAATGAGAAGCCCACACACCATAACAAAGAGCAGCTCCCGCTCACCGCAACTAGAGAAAGCCCGCAAACAGCAACGAAGACCCAACACAGCCAAGAATAATTAATTAATTTAAATCAAATAAAATTAAAATTACTGGCTTAAAAAAAAAACGGAGGAGAGGACATGCAGACACATGGAGTAGAACAGGTGGAAATGCAGGCAGAGATCACACGGATGCAGCTAGAAGCCAAAGAATGCCAAGCGTTGCCTACAACTAGTTCTCCTTCAGAAGCTAGAACCAGGGGCAGGGAACAGATTTTCCCTCTGAGCCTCCAGAAAGAACCATTTCTGCCAACACCTTGATTTTGGGCTTCTGACCTTTAGAACTATGAGAGAATACATTTCTGCTATTTTATGCCACCAAGTTTGTTATGGCAGCCCTAGGCAACTAATACAGTAACCAACTTGCAGAGATGGCCTAACATGTACCAGGCACTTTACTTTGGTACTACAAGACCCTCAAGAAGGGAGTTGTTACCACTTTTTTACAGACGAGAAAGACTGACACCCAGAGAGGTTAAGAACTTGTCCAATGTCACAAAGCTGGGAAAATGGCAAATATGGGTTTTGAGTCTATGAAGCTGTATTAGGTTGTAGGTGGTCTTCTTCTGTCACTGACACTCTCTTCATTTCTTTCCCTGAGGGCTTACTAAGTGCCAGGAACTCCTCCAGAAGGCCTACATGTTGGCTCCTAGCACAGGTGTCTCGACCTATTTTGTTCACAGATGTATCCCAAGTGCACAGGGCAGCTCCTGGCACATAACAGTTGCTTAATAAATATTTGCTGAATAAATGAATCCTCTCCTAAATCCCATGGGATAGATATAATTATTATACTCCTTCTGCAGAAGGTGAAAATGAGGCACAGAGGGGGTCAGGGACTTTCCCAGAGTCCTGACCCTTGGTATCAGATAACGTGATATGATTCATTCCCTGACCCACAACCCAAGTGACATTGACATTTATAAACCCAGTTCCTTAGAATTAACTGCACTTCATCATCTTCACCATACCATTTATTGAGCCAGCCCCAGGCTAGGTGCACAGGTTAGGTGTTTTGTAGACAGTCTCACCTTTAACCCTTATTATACTCCTATGTGCCAGTTACTATTAGCATCCTGATTTAACATACTGGAATCTGAGACACAGAGAAATTAAGTAATGTTTTTGGTGTCACACAACCAGTAGGTGACAGGATCAGTGTTCAACGTCAAGTCCCTCTGATTCCAAAGCCTGTACTCAAAGCCATTAAGTAGACTGCCTCTCTTAGCAGGAGCCCCACCCAATGTCAAAAGAACGGAAGCTGACACTGGTGATGGGCTCCGCTGCCCTGCCCTCCTGGCCTCCTCCAGGTTTCCTTCTTCTGTGGTCTGTGGATGGGACCTCCAACTCGAAGCAGCTCTGAATTTTCTCTGCTCACTCAATTTATCTTGGATTGGTTCTGTTCACCCTCTGCCAGAAAGCATGAAGCTCTTCGCAGGACTTCTCTCTACCTTCCTTCATCCAAAGCTAAGGACTGTTCATTTGCTTCTCTGTCAAACAAAGATGGGCTTAAAGATAGAAGAGGACCGTGGATATACCAGGAATATAGCAGTGAAAAGACAAATGCTGTTTCTCCTCCCCAGAGACTTCATCTAATGTTTTCTCCCTGCTAGCTCCCAAAAGCCCTTATTTATTTCCCTTGGCAACTGCCAGCTTCACACCACAGTGGAAGTTTTTTAATGCAATCCCAAGATGCATTCCTCTTTAGAGCTAAGGATACTTAAAGCTAAGATTCTGTGATGATATTGCATTTTAACATGGATTCAGTCTTCCTAAATGATTATAATTTTGGAGAGTTACTGTCATCAGGAAGGAGGAAGGGCCTCCCATTCCTGGAATTACACCATAGAGGTGGATGTCTATCCTGCTTGTAAGAAATCCTGGCTTTGCCTAGAATGACCCTGTACCCCCTTCCATCTGTCTGAGTGTCTAAGAAGATCTCTTGAATATGATAGTGATAACAGTAAGGAAACCCAGAGAACATCGTGACCAGCCTTCCCAGTTCACTCATGGAGAAAATGGGACTCCCCAGAGGGAAGTCACTCTCCCAGCTGACAAGCACCAGCTGGCCTGAATCCCAGTACCTTCCCATACACACTATTGGGCCACCACATCACTGGTCTTTCTGGATGTCCTTGAAATGCTCCACAGTAGGAGGAAAGAGTTTGTCCTGTGAGAAGAGAAGGGAAGCAGGTTCATCCAGGCCCTCTCCTAGAACTTGCCATTTAAAATCATGTCAAGGTGACTTGTCATGGACTTGACCCTGGGCCCAGGAATAGGAATGTGAGGAGGAAAGAGAGTCTGGGAAGGGGCCTTAGTGAAGAGCAGGCAAAGGCAGCAAAGGTGGTGTTGAGTGACGCAACGGCTTGAGGATTTATCATCCACTCACAGGCAGACAACAGATTGAGCAGAGGGCCTCAGCAGTCCTGAAAAGCATGGGAGCCCTCAGGGCAGGCTTTTACCACTGAACTGTGCATTCTCTGGAAAGAACCACCTAGCTTAAGAACAAAGCCAAGTGGTGTGCCTAGTCTAGGGCCATGTGGTAGGAGGAGGGGGCACTCCTCATCTCTCATGACCCCACTTTGGACTGAGTCTTGGAGATTCTAGAACCTCCTACATGCATCCCTACATCCAGGGTGAAATAGTGAATGTTCAATCAATTTTTATTGAGTGAATGAGTCCCTTGGGAAGGGTAATATATTAACATATTATCTGCTGCTAATAGCTTTGTGCAAATTAGTTTAAAATTAAAATGAACACTTCTTTAGTACTTTGCATCTTATTAATGTAGCACATGCAGAATCCCATTTAGTTTTCAAAGTATTCTTGGGAAAGGTGTATTTGTGACCTTGGGTAAAATATTTAACCTTTCTTTGCCTTAGTTCCCCCATCTATAAAATGAAATTAATAGTACCTACCCCATAGAGGAAGAATTAATGGATAATACCTGTAAAGCATTAGAGTCTTTCCATAGGGACTGTTATTTCTATGTACTGTGGCCTGTTCTCTATTTCTGGGAGACAGGCTATTTAAATGGTACCTTGGGATGTGGGGACAGAGCTGTGACTAATGTCAGCTGCTTCTCAAGGTCGCCATCCTGGACCCTGACCACTAGCAGACAGTTTCCCACCAAGACAGAATGTGGACTGGTGTCCACTCTGGCCTCACAACTTTAGCCCACAATTTTGCTTTGGAAGGCATCAGAAATTCTTTCTTTGGTTGTTTACTTATTGTTCTCAGATCGTATGGAAAGCTCTCTGGAACCTTCGGACAATGTTATCATGAGACTGGAGAACTGATGAGGGAGAAGCTGAGAGGAAAATAAGAGAAGAGCATGGGGGTTGCTGGGGCCCCTGCCTTGGTGTTTATTTGCCACATTTTTCTAAGCTGGATCTTTGTAAGTACTCAGGGGCTATGGCCAAGCCAAGTTCCCTCACTGTACTCTGTTGCCTTCCACCGCAAGCCCCCAGCCTGAGCCTGGTAACCAGGTCTCCACTCTTCCTTGCCCCACCTTTCTTCTCTCCACTAACTCTGCCTTGCAAGGGAATGCAACTCTGTAAACATCAGAGCACAGAGACAGCAAAAGAGAGAGAAACTAAACTAAAAAAAAAAAAAAAGGAGTACATGCTGGGCTGTGTGTGTGTGTTTGGGGGGTGGGGGGATGGGAAGGGAGGAGGAGAGTAAGACAGGAAGATGAGGTCCCAGGAGGTGGAGTGGGTTCAGCCATCGATAAGGACTCTGAGCCAAGTCCACTTAACATCAAGTTTGCAAATAGCCAGCCTATGGGCTGAATCCAGCCCTAAAAAAGTTGGGGGTTTTAAAATTTGAAAAATTTCCCATAAAAACCCAAATATCCAGCTTGAACAACCTGGTCATGCAGGGTTCACATTTCATGGCAACAAAGGACTGGAGCTACGCTCTCTCCTCTAGAAGGGGCACATGCCAGCCCTATTTGCCACATTCTCCACCACTCTACTGTGTGGCATTCAGCCTGGTTCACTTACTTAAATTATCTAAGTCCCCGTAGGTACCTGAGTTTGGAAGCCTTAGTTTTTTTGTGTGTGTTTTTTTTTTGTGTGTTTTTTTTTTTTTTTTTTTTGCGGTACGCGGGCCTCTCACTGTTGTGGCCTCTCCCGTTGCGGAGCACAGGCTCCGGATGTGCAGGCCCAGCGGCCATGGCTCACAGCCCCAGCCGCTCCGCGGCATGTGGGATCTTCCCAGACTGGGGCACGAACCCTTGTCCCCTGCATCAGCAGGCGGACTCTCAACTACTGCGCCACCAGGGAAGCCCGGGAGCCTTAGTTTTTATGTATCATTTTTTAGTACCAGTTGGTGAAACCACCTCCTTCTTACCCAGCTACCCCCAAAACACAGACCTGAGGGCAAAGGCAATAAGTGAAAGATGGTTTTGAAAGGCAGAGTAGAGAAGGGTGGAGATGGGGAGTAGAGGTGAAAAGGGAGAGAAAATTTGCAAGTGGGAAAGGAAAAAAATCCAGGATGAGGAGAGGAAGGTTTGACAAATGGAGAGAGGGAGGAGTCAGAATTCTGCTTTCTCATCTGTCCCCACTGGCTCCCTGGATTTCCTTAAACAAGGCACGTAATCTTTGTGGGTCAGTAACTCTCCTCATTAGCACAAGGTTGCATCACCATGTTCATCATCAAATAATGAAATTTCCATGGAGCTCCTCTGAGAGTAAATCAGATGGTGATTCTTAAATAAATTAATCAACGATAACATACTGTTTATATTGGCTTCCCTGGATGATTGATTTAATATTTATCAAGCCTAGAATTTGTGCACCCGTATAAATGTTACCATTACTACCTTCTTCCAGTTTGCATTAATTTCACAAAACAAGGCATTTGGTCTCAAGCATTTCTAGGTTAAAGCTTTCAAAAGGGTAGTCGAGTTGTGTGGGTGGGGTAAGGAGAGAGAGAAAGGTGAGGTTTATTGTATGTTGTTTCATTAAGGCATCGATCTTAACCACGCTTTAAACAGCTCTCATCTCCCTGACTACCGGTGTTTGCCAATACTGCAGCTGATTTGCTGTAAAAATGCTGAAATTGTATGCTATTTCTGAAAGAAAGAGCTCTTATGCTAGAGAGATTTAAGGACTTCCTGTTTATTTGTTTGCATCTATCAGTATTAACTCTGATCGGTTTTTCCTAACCCAGACACCAAGTTGGTCTAGATACCACACATTTCATTGATTCACTGAATAACTCTTGAGCACCAGCTACATACCAGGCATTGTTCCAGATGCTGGAACAAAGCAGGAGAGGCCTTCCTCTCATGAAACCTCCAGCCTAGAAGGTGGAGACCGGCATTAAATACACCCACACAGGTCCAGATTAATTCCCAGTGAGGGCTGGGAATGCAGTAGTTTAAACCAAGCCGAGTGAGGTAGTGTGAGGGGAGAGGGCTCTTTTAGCAAGGTGCACACTGAGGAATGAACATGCCCTGGCACCAGTAATGAGAAGGAAACTTCTCTGTGAAGATCTGGGGGAGGGTGCTCCTGGCAATGGGAACAGCAAATGCAAAGGTCTGGAGGCATGGAAGAGCTTGCTCTGTGCAAAGAAATGGCAGCACCAGAGCTGGGAGACATGGGCTTGCTGGAACCAGTGAGAAGATCAATTGCAAAATATTTTAAGGGACATGCAGTGTTGTTACTTTTAAGCACCAATACTATTTGGAAGCAGGCTAATAAATAACTGTACCATAGAAACCCCTTAGGGAACCTACTTTAATGAATAGAGAAGAAGTGTTTGTAATTATCATAACAGGGTTCCCTGTAAATAAATGCTTCTAAAAACGCCTAATTTGACATTTTAAAAACAATTTGTCCTTTTAAGTAATTTAAACACATTGTTTCCCAAATGTTAAGACCTTCCATTTGCATTCTAACTCTTTGGTCTCTTCTTTCCCTCTTCCCCTCAAATAAGTTCTGAAGAGCTCTTAAGAGCTTAGAGTTCTTCTTAGTTTTTACCTGACCTATCACAAATTTTTAATTCATAAAGTCTAGACTTTTTGAGGCATTCCTAGAGTGGTAATAGTTGATAGTTATTATATTAGTTATATTGATTTACAATGTGGGTATATTATTAACTCCATTTTGCAAATGAAGAAAATGAGGCTTAGAAAAGTTATGTTACTTCATCAAGGTTACAAGGCAAGGAAATGGAAGAGTCAAGATTAAAACCCAGGTCCTCTGAACTATGTACACATAAGTATAGTAAGTATCCTGTATTAGAAGTTAAGTGGCCTAGTTTCTAGTCTCTGCTCTGCCATTAACTAGCTCATGACCTTGGGTGAGGTGCTTAACCTCTCGAAGGGCTTAGTTACTTTATGGGGAAAAATGCTGCTCATGATACCTGCTTAGTCTAACTAGACTGCATCCATTCCACAGATGTCTCCTTGTGCCATGAAGTGTGCTGGGGGCTGCAGATAGCAGGGAACCAGTGTAGAGAAGCTGGCTTCATGGAGATTACCATCATGGGAAAGGAATATATACTATTCAAATGATCCCACAAATAAGTATAAAATCACAGTGAAAGCAGGTGTTCTGAGTCCTTACATTGGTGGCCCTGCCTTGCCCAAAAGTCCAGTCATGGCGACCTGAGTCTGTGACTTTAGAACTAAGAGCTGAGTGTTAAGTGCAATTAGATAGATAAAGGGCAGGTTGTACCAGTGGTGCGCTGCAGGATGTTCCAGGAGCTAAGACAGCTTGTGCAAAAGGCCCTGTGGAGGGAAGGAACTTGGCCCTGAAATAAGGCAAGTGTGTCTAGGGAACAGGGTGTGAGGGGGTGTGAAGGGAGAGGAAGCTGAAGAATTAGAGGTCAACCATGCAGGGCCTTGAAGGACATGTAAGAGTCCTTAGGTATCTAACATTTTCCTGATTTTATGACTTCTTTGTGTTGACTTCTGCCGTTCTCCTTTCCAAGGACCCGGTTCCCCTAACCCTGCTTTCCTCTTTTCTTTCAAAAGAATGGGAAGGCCTGACTAAAAGGGTACCATGCTGAGGGCCTTGGCATAGCTTCAGGCCAATCTTCATTGCAACTAGTCAACAACCAGCACATACTAGGCTCCAACCTGGCATCTGGTGTCTCAGGAACCTGCTGCAGGCCAGGTGAGACAGCACATTCCCTTCTAAGACAAGAAAGACCCTGACATTTGTTCTTTGGCAAAAAAAAGCCAGACCTGTCAGGAAGACTCAGTGGCCAAGGCCTCAAATGCTGGAAAGGAAATTCGTTTCAGCAAAAACACAGGGCTGAACATTAGGCCTTTCCACTACCTGCCTCAGATGCTAATCTGGCTGGTGACAGTGGTCCACAGGAGACAAAAGGTCCCATAGATACTCTGTAATGTATGCCTCCCCCCACCCGCCAAACACCTTTTTTATTTCTGATGGTGTGATGAAGGACTGGGGGTGCTGGGATCCTGCGTTAATCAGATTCATTCTACTCTGTTAGGGAGGGCTGTTCTCTGGTGTCTCTGAGGAAATAAGGATGATAAATAGAGGGAAGTCTCATACTTTATTAGCATGGATGGGCAGAGAGATCCCAGTAGTAATTAATCCCAGGATGTTTACAAATTTTTTCTTCTTTGTCAACCAAGAGTCATAGTTTGCAGGTGTTGCCATAAAGGAAGAATGGAAGCTAAACAACCGTGTCCTCCTCATGGAGTTGAAAAGAGAGATGGCAAAATACTGATTAACCATCCCATGATGCTTAACAAGTAGCAGTGTCCTACAAGTCAAGACCCTAGGTACTTAAGGAAAAACAAGTTTTAGGCATGCAGGACCCTCTTAGGACAGCTTAGAAAATCCTGTGGCTTAAGCCTGAGTTAGCAAAGACCTTTTTTTTTTTTTTTTTTGATAGGGCAAAAGGGGATACAGAGAATGTAAGGGCCCCCCAAATGATGCAAAACAGCAATGAATGCTTATGGAAATTGGGCTGTTTGGGAACTTTTGTGTGTAATTAAGGGTGAAGCAGAAAATCCTTTTGCTCCAATCCTGGGATAGTTCAACATGTTTCCAGAATGTCCATGTTCTCTTTCTTACCTGTTCTCTTTCTTACCTGCAGTAAGGACTGCAGAATGGCTAAAGGTCAGTCATTCCAGGACAGTCATTCTGGGATGATCTAAGCTGTTGTGAGGCTTTGGGAACAGTACTGTGAATATTAATTCTTTTTATGCTCTGACCTGAGAACAGGAGATTCAAGTTTTGGTTCTGGCTCCATAAAGCATGAATCATGTGACCTTGGGTAAGTCACTTCACCTCTCTGAACCTCAGTTTACTCATCTGAAAAATCAAGGTATTATGCTCTGGATAGCTTGAATTTTCTATGTTCCTGACTTTAAAAGTCTGCACTTACAGCAATTTTAGAATACTGGGCTGAGTATGTAATCAAACCAGGACAGACACCTCTCAGGCATTTAAAATATATTTTAGCTGTGAGATGTATATTTGTGGAGTGGTGGTGGTGGGAGGGCATTTATCTCTTTCTTCTTAAAGATTTTGGGGAATCACTAAAAATAAACAACTAAGTATCTCTCAAACTCTTCCAAAAGATTTAAGAGAAGGGAACACTCCCAAAGTCATTCTCTAAATCCACCATCGCCCTGATACCAAAACTAGACAATACCAAAAAAGAAAACTACAGGCCAATATCTTTGATGAATATACATGCAAAAATTCTCAATAAAATATTAGCAAAATGAAGCCAACAACACATAAAAAAGATCATACACCACGATCAAGTTGGATTCATCCCACGGTCACAAGGATGGTTCAACATATGCAAATCAATCAATGTGATAACCGTATCAACAAAAGAAAAAACAAAAATCACATGATCATCTCTAGATGCAGAAAAATCATTTGATAAAATTCAGCATCCATTCATGATAAGAACTCTTACCAAAGTGGGTATAGAGGGAACATATGTCAACATAATAAAAGGTATTTATGACAAACATAATACTCAACAGTGAAAAGCTGAAAGGCTTCCTGCTAAAATCTGGAACAAGACAAGGATGTCCACTCTCACCACTTCTACTCAACAGAGTATTGGAAGTCCTAGCCACAGCAATCAGACAAGAAAAAGAAATTAAATATATCCAAATTGGAAAAGAAGAGGTAAAACTGTCATTGTATGCAGATGACATGATACTATATATAGAAAACCCTAAAGACTCCACACAAAAACTACTAGAACCGATCAATTCAGCAAGGTAGCAGGATACAAGATTAACATACAGAAACCTGTTGCATTTCTTTATACTAACAATGAAATATCACAAAGGGAAAGTTTAAGAAAAACCCTTTTAAAATCACATAAAATATATAAAATACTTAGGAATAAACTTGACCAAGGAGTTGAAAGACTTATATGCTGAGAACTATAAAACATTGATAAAGGAAACTAAAGATGACTCAAAGAAATGGAAAGATATCCCATGCTCTTAGACTGGGAGAATTAATACTGTTGAAATGGCCATAATACCCAAAGCAATCTACAGATTTAATGTGATCCCTATCAAATTACCAATGACATTTTTCACAGATCTAGAACAAATAATCCTAAAATTTATGTGAAAGCATAAAAAACCCAGAATTGCCCAGCAATCCTGAGGAAAAAGAAAGCTGGAGGCATAACCCTTCTAGAATTCAGACAGTACTACAAAGCTACAGCAATCAAAATGGCATGGTATTGGCACAAGAACAGACATATGGATCAACGGAACAGAATACAGAGCCCAGAACTAAACCCACACACCTAGAGTCAATTAATCTTTGACAGAGGAAGCAAGAATATACAATGGAGAAAAGACAGTCTCTTCAGCAAGTGGTGTTGGAAAAGCTGGACAGACAAATGTAAATCAATGAATTTAGAACACACCTACAAACTGTACACAAAAATAAACTCAAAATGGCATAAAGACTTAAATATAAGACATGACATCATAAAACTCCTGGAAAGAGAACGTAGGCAAAATATTCTCTGACGTAAATCATATCAATGTTTTCTTGGGACAGTCTCCCAAGGCAATAGAAATAAAAGCAAAAATAGACAAATGGGATCTAATCAAGCTTACAAGCTTTTGCACAGCAAAGGAAACCATAAACACCACAAAAAGACAACCTATGGACTGGGAGTAAATATTTGCAAACAATGGGACAAACAAGGCCTTAATTTCTAAAACATACAAATAGCTCATACAACTCAATAAAAAACAAAACAAAAGAAAGAAAAACAAACAACCCAATCAAAAAATGGGCAGAAGACTGAAACAGACGTTTCTCCAAAGGCAACATACAGATGACCAAGAGGCACATGAAAAGATGCTCAACAACACTAATTATTAGAGAAATGCAAATCAAAACTGCAATGAATTACCACCTCATACTGGTCAGAATGGCCATCATTAAAAAGTCTACAAGTAACAAATGCTGGAGAAGGTGAGGAATTCCCTCCTACACTAATGGTGGGAATGTATATTGGTACAACCACTATGGAACACAGTATCGAGGGTCCCTAAAAATGAAAAACAGAACTACCATATGATCCAGCAATCTCACTCTTGAGGAAACTATAATTTGAAAAGATATGTGCACCCCAAGGTTCACAGCAGTACTATTTACAGTAGCAAAGACATGGAAGTAACCTAAATGTCCACTGACAAATGAACGGATAAAGAAGATGTGGTACGTATATACAATGGAATACCACTTAGCCATAAAAAAGAATGAAATAATGCCATTTGCAGTAACAGGGATGGACTTAGAGATTATCATACTCAGTGCAGTAAGTCAGAAAGACAGACAAGGAGATTGGTTCAAGATGGCAGATTAGAAGGATGTATGAATACTCCCTCTTGGAAGAGCACTGAAATCACAACTAACTGCTGGACAATCAATGACAGGAAGACACCGGAAGTCACCAAAAAAGATACCCCCCCCAAAAAAAGATACCCCACATCCAAAGACAAAGGAGAAGCTGCAATGAGATGGTAGGAGGGGCACAATCACAATAAAATCAAACCCCATAACCACTGGGTGGGTGACTCACAAAATGGAGAGCAATTATACCACAGAAGTCCACCCACTGGAGTGAAGGTTCTGAGCCTCATGTCAGGCTTCCCAATCTGGGGGTCCGTCAACAGGAGGAGGAATTCCCAGAGAATCAGACTTTAAAGGCTAGTGGGATTTGATTGAAGGACTTTGACAGGACTGGGGGGAACAGAGACTCCACTGTTGGAAGGCACACACAAACTAGTGTGTGCATCAGGACCCAGGGGGAAAGAGCAATGACCCCATAGGAGACTGAAGCAGACCTACCTGCTAGAGTTAGAGTCTTCTGCAGAAGCGGGGGGTGGCTGTGGCTCACAGCGGGGACAAGGACACTGGCAGCATATGTTCTGGGGAGTGGTCCTTGGTGTGAGCCCTTCCAGAGCCCAAAGAGCCTGCAGGCTCCAGTGCTGGGTTGCCTCAGGCCAAACAACCTACAGGGAGGAAACGCAGCCCCACCCATCAGCAGACAAGCAGATTAAACTTTTACTGAGCTCTACCCACCAGAGCAACACCCAGCTCTACCCACCACCAGTCCCTTCCATCAGGAAGCTTGCACAAGCCTCTCAGACGGCCTCATCCACCAGAGGGCAGACAGCAGAAGCAAGAACAACTACAATCCTGAAGCCTGTGGAATGAAAACCACATTCACAGAAAGACAGACAAAATGAAAAGGCAGAGGACTATGTACAAGATAAAGGAACAAGACAAAGTGCCAGAAAAACAACTAAATGAAGTGGAGATAGGCAACCTCTCAGGAAAAGAATTCACAGTAATGATAATGGAGATCATCCAGAACCTCAGAAAAAGAATGTAGGTAAAGATCGAGAAGATGAAAGAAATGTTTAACAGAGATCTAGAAGAATTAAAGAACAAACAAACAGAGATGAACAATACAATAACTGAAAACTACACTAAAAGGAATCAATAGCAGAATAACTGAGGCAGAAGAACGGATAAGTGACCTGGAAGACAGAATGGTGGAACTCACTGCTATGGAACAAAATAAGGAAAAAGGAATGACAAGAAATGAAGACAGCCTAAGAGACCTCTAGGACAACAGTAAATGCATGAGCATTCACATCATAGGGGTCCCAGAAGGAGCAGAGAGAGAGGAAGGACCAGAGAAAATATTTGAAGAGATTATAGTCAAAAACTTCCCTAACATGGAAAGGGAAATAACCACCCAAGTCCAGGAAGCACAGAGACTCCCAGGCAGGATTAACCCAAGGAGAAACATGCCTAGACACATGGTAATCAAATAGAAAAAAATTAAAGACAAAGAAAAATTATTGAAAGCAACAAGGGAAAAATGACAAGTAACATACAAGGAAAGTCCCATAAAGTTAACAACTGATTTCTCAGCAGAAGCTCTACAAGCCAGAAGGGAGTGGCACAATATATTTAAAGTGATAAAAAGGAAGTACCTACAACCAATATTACTCTGTCTGCCAAGAATCTCATTTAGATTTGATGAAGAAATGAAAAGCTTTACAGACAAGCAAAAGCTAAGAGAATTCAGCACCACCAAACTAGCTCTACAACAAGTGCTAAAGGAACTTCTCTAAGCGGGAAACACAAGAGAAGAAAAAGACCAACAAAAACAAACCCAAAACAATTAAGAAAATGGTCATAGGAATATACATATCTATAGTTACCTTAAATATGAATGCATTAAATGCTCCAACCAAAAGACACAGTCTTGCTGAATGTATACAAAAACAAGACCCATCTATGTGCTGTCTACAAGAGACCCACTTCAGACCTAGGGACACATACAGACTGAAAGTGAAGGGATGGAAAAAGATATTCCATGTAAATGGAAATCAAAAGAAAGCTGGAGGAACAATATTCATATCAGATAAAATAGACTTTAAAATAAAGAATGTTACAAGAGACAAGGAAGGACACAACATAATGATCAAGGGATCAATACAAGAAGGAGACATAACAATTATAAATATATATGCACCCAACATAGGAGCACCTCAATACATAACACAACTGCTAACAGCTATAAAAGAGGAAATCGACAGTAACACAATAATAGTGGGGGACATTAACACCTCACGTACGCCAATGGACAGATCATACAAACAGAAAAATAATAAGGAAACACAAGCTTTAAATGACACAATAGACCAGATAGATTTAATTGATATTTATAGGACATGCCATCCAAAAACAGCAGATTACACTTTCTCCTCAAGTGCACACAGAACATTCTACAGGATATATCACATCTTGGGTCACAAATTAAGCCTCGGTAAATTTAAGAAAACTGAAATCATATCAAGCATCTTTTCTGACCACAATGCTATGAGATTAGAAATCAAGTACAGCGAAAAAGACGTAAAAAACACAAACTCATGGAGGCTAAAAAATACGTTACTAAATAACCAAGAGACCACTGAAGAAGTCAAAGAGGAAATCAAAATATACCTAGAGACAAATTACAATGAAAACATGATGATTCAAAACCTATGGGATGCAGCAAAAGCAATTCTAAGAGGGAAGTTTATAGCAACACAATCTTACCTCAAGAAACAAGAAAAACCTCAAATAAACAATTTAACCTTACACCTAAAGGAACTAGAGAAAGAAGAACAAACAAAACCCAAAGTTAGCAGAAGGAAAGAAATCATAAAGATCAGAGCAGAGATAAATAAAATAGAAACAAAGAAAACAATAGCAAAGATCAATAAAACTAAAAGCTGGTTCTTTGAGAAGATAAACAAACTTGATAAACCTTTAGCCAGAATCATCAAGAAAAAGAGGGAGCAGACTCAAATCAATATCATTAGAAATGAAAATGGAGAAGTTACAATGGACACTGCAGAAATACAAAGCATCCTAAGAGACTACTACAAGCAACTCTATGCCAATAAAATGGACAACCTGGAAGAAATGGACAAATTCTTATAAAGGTATAACCCTCCGAGACTGAACCAGGAAGAAATAGAAAATATGAACAGACCAATCACAAGTAATGAAACTGAAACTGTGATTAAAAATCTGCCAACAAACAAAAGGCAAGGACCAGATGGCTTCACAGGCGAATTCTATCAAATGTTTAGAGAAGAGCTATAACTGAGCCTTCTCAAACTCTTCCAAAATATCTCAGAGGGAGGAACACTCCCAAACTCATTCTATGAGGCCACCATCACCCCGATTCCAAAACCAGACAAAGATACTACAAAAAAAGAAAATTACAGACCTATATGACTGATGAATATAGATGCAAAAATCCTCAACAAAATACCAGCAAACAGAATCCAACAACACATTAAAAGGATCATACACCATAATCAAGTGGGATTTATTCCAGGGATGCAAGGATTCTTCAATATACACAAATCAATCAATGTGATACACCATATTAACAAACTGAAGAATAAAAACCATATGATCATCTCAATAGATGCAGAAAGAGCTTTTGACAAAATTCAACACCAATTTATGATAAAAACTCTCCAGAAAGTAGGCATAGAAGGAAGCTACCTCAACATAATAAAGGCCATATACAAAAAACCCACAGCAAAAATCATTCTCAATGGTGAAAAACTGAAAGCGTTTCCTCTAAGATCAGGAACAAGACAAGGATGTCCACTATCACCAGTATTATTCAACATAGTTCTGGAAGTCCTAGCCGCAGCAATCAAAGAAGAAAAAGAAATAAAAAGAATACAAATTGCAAAAGAAGTAAAACTGCCACTGTTTGCATATGACATGATACTATATATAGAGAATCCTAAAGATGCCACCAGAAAACTACTAGAGCTAATTGATGAAATTGGTAAAGTAGCAGGATACAGAATTAATGCACAGAAATCTCTTGCATTCCTGTACACTAACAATGAAAGATCAGAAAGAGAAATTAAGGAAGCAATCCCATTCACCATTGCAACAAAAAGAATAAAATACCTAGGAATAAACCTACCTAATGAGGTAGAAGACCTGTACTCAGAAAACTATAAGACACTGATGAAAGAAATCAAAGATGACACAAATAGATGGAGAGATATACCATGTTCTTGGATTGGAAGAATCAATATTGTGAAAATGACTATACTACCCAAAGCAATCTACAGATTCAATGCAATCCCTATCGTATTACCAGTGGCATTTTTTACAGAACTAGAAGAAGAAATCTTAAAATTTGTAATGAGACACAAAGGACCCCAAACAGCCAAAGCAATCTTGAGGGAAAAAAACGGAGCTGGATGAATCAGGTTCCCTGACTTCAGACCATACTACAAAGCTACAGTACTCAAGACAACATGGTACTGGCACTAAAACAGAAATATAGATCAATGGAACAGGATAGAAAGCCCAGAGATAAACCCACACACCTATGGACAGCTAATCTATGACAAAGGAGGCAAGGATATACAATGGAGAAAAGACAGTCTCTTCAGTAAGTGGTGCTGGGAAAACTGGACAGCTACATGTAAAAGAATGAAATTAGAACACTCCCTAACACCATACACAAAAATAAACTCAAAATGGATTAGAGATCTAAATGTAAGGCCAGACCCTATAAAACTCTTACAGGAAAACATAGGCAGAACACTCTATGACATAAATCACAGGAAGATCCTTTCTGACCCACCTCCTAAGTGAAATGGAAATAAAACCAAAAATAAATGGGACCTAATGAAACTTAAAAGCTGTTGCACAGCTAAGGAAACTATAAACAAGATGAAAAGACAACCCTCAGAATGGGAGAAAATATTTGCAAATGAATCAACAGACAAAGGATTAATCTCAGAAATATATAAACAGCTCATGCAGCTCAATATTAAAAAAACAAACAACCCAATCCGAAAATGGGCAGAAGACCTAAATAGACATTTCTCCAAAGAAGACATAGAGATGGCCAAGAAGCACATGAAAAGCTTCTCAACATCACTAATTATTAGAGAAATGCAAATCAAAATTACAATGAGGTATCACCTCATACCAGTTAGAATGGGCACCATCCGAAAATCTACAAACAACAAATGCTGGAGAGGGTGTGGAGAAAAGGGAACCCTCTTGCATCGTTGGTGGGAATGTAAAATGATAGAGCCACTATGGAGAACAGTATGGAGGTTCCTTAAAACACTAAAAACAGAATTACCATATGACTCAGCAATCCCACTACTGGGCATATACCCAGAGAAAACCATAATTTGAAAAGATACATGCACCCCAATGTTCATTGCTGCACTATTTACAATAGCCAGGACATGGATGCAACCTAAATGCCCATCAACAGACGAATGGATCAAGAAAATGTGGTATATATGTACAATGGAATATTACTCAGCCATGAAAAGGAATGAAATTGGGTCATTTTTAGAGACATGGATGGACCTAGAGACTGTCAAACAGAGTGAAGTAATTCAGAAAGGGAAAAACAAATATCATATATTAACGCACATATGTGGAACCTAGACAAATGGTACAGATGAACCAGTTTGCAAGGCAGAAATAGAGACCCAGATGTAGAGAACAAAAGTATGGACACCAAGTGGGGAAAGCGGGGTGCGGGTGGTGGTGGTGGCGGGGATTAATTGGGAGATTGGGATTGACATATATACAATAATATGTATAAAATATATCTATTTTTACTAATATACAAATATATTTTTACTAATTAGTAAAATAATATATCTATTTTACTAATAAGAACCAGCTGTATAAAAAATAAATAGAATAAAATTTTAAAAAAGACAAATACCATATGATATCATTTATACGTGGAATCTAATATATGGCACAAATGAACGTATTTACAAAACAGAAACAGTCTCACAGACATAGAAAACAAACTTATGGTTACCAAAATAGAAAGGGGGTGGGGAGGGATAAATTATGAGTTTGGGAGTAGCAGATATAAACTACTATGTATAAAATACATAAACAACAAGGTACTACTGTATAGCACAGGGAAGTATATTCAATATCCTGTAATAAACCATAATGGAAAACAATATGTATATCTATGTATAACTGAATCACTTTGCTGTACAACAGCAAAATAACACAACATTGCAAGTCAACTATACTTCATGTAAAAAATTAAAATAAACAACTAAGAATTGTTTGTAATTTGTATACTGAATATTTAGGTGTTTCTAAAGAGTTTTACAGTGTTAAAATGTTTGTTCTCTTGGACACTTTAATTTTATTCCTCCAAAGAGTTTTTGTTTGGGGGTTTTTTTTGTATACATTCACTTTGTTTTCAGACATTTTCTTCTTAAAAACATGGAGAGGTCAACCTCAGCCAACAGATTAAATATGTGTACTGCATGAATTAAGGAAAGCTTCTTATGCTTTCTGGAGCTTTGAGCATCTCATGTTGAATCTTCTGAGTTTTAGAAAGCTCCAAATCCATTTGCTGAGGCAAGAAGAAGAAAAAATTTCTTGGAGGGTATCCAAAATAGAATTAGACTGCATTTCCAGTGGTCTTATGTTCAACGCTAGCCTTTTTGACTTGCCATGGGTCCTGCCCATCTCACTCTACTAATGAGAAAATGGCCAAGAAACAACCACAAGTTTTTAGCAAACAAACTCTACTTCACTGGAGACGTGCTATTATGCACTAGACCACTGGGCAAAGCTAACAGTGCCAAACAATTAGTCAATCAATCAATGGAAACAAGAGGTCTTTTTTTAACGATGTGAAGTGGGGAAGAACATCATTTTCTCTCTCTTGGGACTCAACCTCCACTGTGAACCAAAAACCAGAGTTCACCACCCTAATACTCTAAACCTATTGAACCAGATCAAAATCTCTGTATCTGAATATGCTGCCAGCGGAACTTGAACAGAGCCAATATTTCATCTGGTTCAAATTCATGTTCTTTTTTCTGCTCACAGAATTACCAAAGTGATTTAGTAGCCAGCATTTCTCACTTGAAGAGTCTTCAGAAATGGTGCGTGCGTGCGTGTGTGTGTGTGTGTGTGCTATGTGGTGGTGACCAAGATGAGTGCTTTTATTTTTCTGAAAGTGAAATATCTATTTCCAAAGCCGTAGTTCAGGTTCCTCCTATCTTTGGTATGTGGTAGAACAAAATTTTGTGCATTTGAGGGTTTTCTTGTTGTTGTTTTTTTTTGTTACAAAACCAACACAGCTTTGAGACTTTCACATACAATAACCCAAGATAGTTCCTGCTTGCCCAGTTCCCAGATAAAAGAAAAACAAAACGAGTGTGGGGCGGTTGATCATTTTTTTTGAAACAGGATACATTTTTCCCACGTTCAGATCTGAAAATACTCAACTGTAATTTAATCTACCTTTATTAGATTACACAGTTATGTCCACAAAATTGTGGAAACCATCCTAAATTAGTAAGGGCAGGGAAGAAGCAGGCTGGATGTGAGAATTCCTGCTGCTCTTGCCTGACATGTCTTCTGAACAGAGAGGCAAGTCATGGGCAAAGCACTCGATATATCAGGGACAGGGGAGCTCAGCACCCTTTGAGTGTCCCCAGTGGGAAGCCCACCTTCTACTTCGGAGTAACCCCAGCTCTCAGAGTATGTTGGATGGCTGTACAACAGGTCAGAAATGGCCAGGTCATGCAAAAGCCACCCTTTACTGGCCCTACATAGTGTTATTGAATAAAATGTAGCACACCCAATTAAATTTGTATTTTAGAGAAATAAAGAATAATTTTTAGTATAAGTATGTCTCAAATATTGCCTAGGATATGCTAATACTAAAGACAATTATTTGTTGTTCATCTGAAACACAAATTTAATTGGGTATCTGTATTTTGATTTACTAAACCTTGCAACAAACTTCAAAGCACCCCAAAAGTTCATAACATCATTTGTAACAGCAAATAAAATAACCCATGTGGTAGGTAAGAATCTTAGGCTGTAAATACTGTTGTGCAACTTATATAAGCTTTTTCATCTTCTAAAGAGCAACCTTTTCTTCTTCCAAGTGCCCAAGCCAGCAGGAAATTCAGCCTCAGTCATTATGGACCCTGCACCTTTCCAGGGCCCCATGTCAATCCAGAACCTCAGGTGGTGTCCAAAGAGTAGGGGTACTGTTCCAAACTCCAAGCTATCATGGTGTCCAGTCGCTCAGTGGTCACTTTAGGTATGGGGCCTCTATCGTGAGCTCCCTGTGGGGCTAGGGGAACTTTTTTTTTTTTTTTTCTTTTGAGGCACAGCATCCCTGTACTTAGGAGCCACGTTTTGGCAAATGATTTTTCCATCCTCACTGACTTCTACTTAAATTCTGTGAACTCTCTTCCTTTTTCCTCTGGTTAACTTCAAAGGCATTTTCTCACTTCCGGTTGACCTCAAACATATAGTTGCTTCAGTAATTTTTAGGCTTTTATGACGAACAGGAAAAGTTTCTGTCTTCAAGTATTTCTACTCCTGCTGCCTCTTAGACACAAAATAATCCCTGAGGAAGTAATCCCTTATGGGGCTGAATACCTGCTTGAAATGGAAGAAGGTAAGAACATGGAGACTGTCCAAGATAGGTTATTGCCCAGTGAATATTCTCTTTCCCTACCCCTATTCTACCTCCACTGGAGGGGTCTTCTTCCCTTACCCATTGATGTTGGGATTAATTTAATTAATTTAATTTAATTAATTTAATGATTCAGTTCTAATTCCAAGAAGATTTTAACTTAATGGGATGATAACTTGGTGTATTATTTAAAATTCTTTTGGTTGCAAACACAAAAAGCAACTCTGGCTAACTTCCTTTAAGATATTAGGAAAACTCACAGAATCGTAAGAGTTGCCAAACAGGATTTGAAAGGAGCAGGGACGAGAGCAGCTTGTGGGATTTCAGCCCTGGGAGTCACTGAAGCTGCCACTCAAATAACTCTGCTGTGGAGATGTCTCTGTCTGCATCTCTTCATTCAGATTTCAGGTTCCTGGGATGGAGAGGCTGGTTGTCCTTGCTTAGGCCATGTCTTTGCCCCAAGATTATTCAGCCAGGGAAGACAGGACAGAGGTGCTATTGAGGAAACTGCTACGATCTGGGCAGCCACACTGATTCATGTCTCCTACATCTGGTTTGCAGTAGAGTCCCACCTTTGTGGGGGTTGGTTTGAAGTTGGTGCATAAAGCTGTAACTACCCTTCAAAGTCTGTTACGCTTCTTTCTAGGGGTGGAAGATATTGCTTTTTCTTCTTTTTATCACCAAATAAAGAAGTTTTAAGACCACACTATAAAAAAATTCCCTGGTGGCGCAGTGGTTTAGAGTCCGCCTGCCGATGCAGGGGTCACGGATGTTCATGCCCCAGTCTGGGAAGATCCCACATGCCGCGGAGCGGCTGGGCCCGTGAGCCATGGCCGCTGATCCTGTGTGTCCAGAGCCTGTGCTCCGCAATGGGAGAGGGCACAACAGTGACAGGCCCGTGTACCGAAAAAAAAAAAAAATTTCAGTTGCCAGCACTAAACTCACACTTAGCCTAGAGAACTTTTGCAATTACTGCATCCCATGAAACCTATAAACATTTGTTCACAGGCCAGTGGAATAAAGGGTGGACTTGCTCACACTTTTCAAATCCTGTCTGCCTCTCTCCTCTTTTGCCAAATGCAGGCAGCTGAATTCACAGAGTTTAATGTGTATTTGATGCAACTCCACTGTACACCAGAGATGGACTAATACAATGACCTAAACAATACAACAGCCCTACACAAACCTTAGAAGTAGGAGGCTAGTATCCCCCTTGTTAAAAAAAAATTGGTGAGGGACTTCCCTGGTGGCGCAGTGGTTAAGAATCCGCCTGCCAATGCAGGGGATGTGGGTTCGACCCCCAGTCTGGGAAGATCCCACATGCCGCAGAGCAACTAAGCCCGTGTGCCACAACTACTGAGCCTGTGCTCTAGAGCCCACAAGCCACAACTACTGAGCCTGTGCGCCATAACTACTGAAGCCCGCACACTCTAGGGCCTACGTGCCGCAACTACTGAGCCCACATGCTGCAATTACTGAGCCTGCGTGCTGCAACTACTGAAGACCGTGCACCTAGAACCCATGCTCTGCAACAAGAGAAGCTACCATAATGAGAAGCCCGTGCACCACAACGAAGAGTAGTCCCAGCTCACCACAACTAGAGAAAGCCCGCACGCAGCAACGAAGACCCAATGCAACCAATAAATAAATAAATAATTTTTAAAAATAAAATAAAAACTTGGGTGAGATAATAATCAAGAACCGTGTCCTGGAAGAGAGCTTTGAGGGGGCATTTTTTGGTCTTGATTCAAAAGCAATCTAAACTATATTTTTAAAAAGTCAAAACTGAGGTTTTCTTTTGCCTTCTGAAATTTCAAATTCAGAAGCAAATGAAACATTAAAAAAAAATTAAGCCCCCAAGGGCTTCACCACCTACTACTATGTTACACTGTGGGGCTTTATTTGAACATATTTTGCTTTTATTGCTTTGTTCTTTTTCCTCTCTATGATTTACAAAGCAGTGTGGGAAAATGGTTAATACCGAATAAAAGTTAAAATTAAAACCACTTTTTCCACTATGGTGCTGTCTCCTTCCCACCCCCTCATCCCTGGGGGCCTGTTCAACTGAATTTAGTAGCACAAAGGCTACTGAGTTCCAGAACTATAGTCATAATATACCTAAAATGGATTGATTTCATAGCTCTAGGACAAGATAAATTAGTTGACTACATACAGTTGATAATGTGGAGAGAACTGATAAATAATGAAACAAGCTCATTTTAAGATACCTGTAGAACTCTGGAAATTTGTGCCATTTATTAAACAATTCAGGTTAGTTCAAATAATTTTGTTTGGAGCTGAGCTTGCTTTGGGGCCCAAATAGTTTCCAAGGAGAACAACTACTGTTTATAGCCCTCTGACATGAGACTTGTTAGACTGGCAGGAAAAGCTTGTTTCTCTCTGCCCACCTGAGGAATGACACCTAAACCTTTTCAACCTGAGGAGAAGAATGTGTCAGAGAGACATACACCATCCCAATCCGTGACCCAGCCCAGGCTCTGACAATCCCCCAAGTCTTTGTCAAATACTTATTATGTGCCAGGCACAGTGCTGGTCACTTTTATATCCATTTTTTGGTTTAACCCACAAAACGTTTTACACATACTAAAATCCCATTTTACACCTGAGAATATTGAGACTCACAATGATCAAGAATCTTTCCTTTGTCAGACAGTTCTACTCCCTATAATAATAATAACCAAAGCAGACAGGAAAGAGGGTTCAGAACACGGGGTAAATGTGGAAGACAAAATTGGTATCCATGAGATGAGTTAATGCAGTAACAAGTGTGTCTGAGACATAGTGCTAGGTATCTTTAGGTACCATCTTGAGTCATCACATCAAGGCTAGGAAGTAGGTGGTAAAATGGGCTCTATTTTAGAGCTGGGAAAATAGAGTTCTGAGAGAGGTTAGGAAAATTGCCAGTAACTGGGCATTGCATGGTAACTCCTACAGACACGCTTGTACAATAAAACAGATATTCGTGCAAAGGACATTGAGATAACTCAGGATAGCTTCAGGCTGCAAGTAATGACAATGAAGATTCCAAGTGGGAAGAAAGGCCTTCCACTTCAGCAAGTAAATAGGTTGTAACACACTCAGTCCAAGTATTTGGTGGCATGGGCAGAAAGTTATATCTGAGTCACAGCTCAGTGGGAAGTCAAAAAGGAGAGGCTGACTGGTTGCCACGAGTCAGGGAGCTTCTCTAGGAGAAACGACATGCCACATGCCCTGCGGCACAAGGGCACTGGGTTATGGCTTCTACTGCCAACCACACTGCAGTGTTTTCATGGGGAAGTCAGGAGGAGTGTTTGTGGATGAATAAGTCACCTTTATGCCTGACCTTTTTCTCCACCACTACCATCTAGCAAGCAAAGGGATTCCATTTTTAAGTCAAACTGTGCATTGGGTATCTCTGTGAAACCCAAGCTGTGTTGAATTTTTAAAGGGATCAAAGCCTTACAATAAAGCAATGAAGTTTAATGAGTCAGTTAGTAGAGTGGCAGGTATCAGAGAAAGGAACAGTGGGATTTAGATAACAATCTCTCCCCAAGGTGCTGGAAAATACTGAACAGAGAGATAAAATGACAAGATTCCCAGTATTTGCTTCAAAATATTGTTAGGGGTGGGGGAGGGTGATAAGAGTAGCTGGGAGTATAGATAAAATTAGGTAGGCCATAAGTTGATAATTGTTGGATCTCTGTGATTAGTATGTTGGAGTTCAGTATACTCTTCTAGTTTATGTATGTTTGAAATTTTCTATTATAACTTTTTTTTAAAAAGAAAAGAGTATAGATATGATCTAGTATTCTATTCCATAGAAAAACTGCATCCCACTGGGAATATAAATGTGACCAGGGGGCTGGCCTGGATTTTCTGCACAAAGTTGTGGTTTCCACCTACATCCAAACAACCTCTAGGTCCTATACCTCCAACCTCCAAAATTTATCTCCAATCTGTCCACTTCTCTCCATCTCCACTGCCACTACCCTAGTCCTGACCACCACCAACAGTGCTTGTTTAGACAACTGCTGTGGCCTCCACATTTGCCTCCCTATTTCCAGTAGGATGTCCGTTTCCAATCTCTTCTGCCTACAGGAGATGGAGTGATCTTTTCAAAATGCTAATCTGATACTCTCATGAGAAACAAGCAAGATGCACAACAGTATAGATAACTTTGTATAAGAAAGGGGAAACCACATACATGCTTACACACACATATGTATATACTATTTGCTTATATTTGCAAAGGAAAATTCTGGAAGATAAACCAAAAACTTATCAAAATACAAGAGAAGGAAGTGCACAATTGAGGACATAGGTTGGCAGCAAAACTTGTCTGAATGTGTCCTCTTATAAATCTTGACTTTGGAATCACGTAAATGTTTACACATTCAAAAAATAACATTAAAGTAAAATAAGAGATTTCTAAAAATTAAAACCAAATTAAAATGAAAAAGATAAAAACGAATTTTTATTAACCACACGAAGAAAATAATTATTTAACTTTCATAAAAGTATTTTGACTTTACATTCTTATGAAATATATTTTAAGAATCAAGAAAAGTTGCAAATAAATCTTAAACTTCATTCAGTAGTCTTATTGTTAGTATTAGGTTGAACCATATGAAATTGCCAATATTTTACCATTTTTGACTATAAAATGACAATTTCTTATATTGCAAGTATACTAATAGGTTATCATAAATATAGTAATATTATTTTACACTATAAATCTAACATATTTTACATGTAAGGTAAGATAATTCATATAAATATATTCTAAATATAGTATAAATTATAGCAATATTGGTATTACTTTTAGAAATATTTTGTATATATTGTAGGATAAAACAAATTATTAATCATATTAATGTTGTTAGAACAAAGATTTTTAGCAAAATAAGACAACTATTATTTTAGAAGTTAATAAATACCTTAATTTTTAATTGAGATATAATTGACATATAACATTATATGTTTGAGGTGCACAATGTGTTGGTTTGGTACATTTATATATTGCAATATGATTAGTACAGTGACATAGTAATCATTATCTCTTTTGTGTTGAGAACAGTAAAAATCTAGTCTAATTAGCAACTTTGAAGTTTACGCTATAGCACTGTTGACTACAATCACTAAGCTGTGAATTAGATCTCCAGAACTTACTCGTCTAGTAGTTGCAAACTTGTACCCTTAAACCATATCTCCCAATTTCCACACCCCCCAACCCCTGGTAACCATCATTCTACTATGTTTTTACACATTCAACTTTTTTAGGTTGCACATGTAAGTGATAGCATACAGTACCTGTCTTTCTCTTTCTATCTCACTTAGCATAATGCTCTAAAAATAAATTGAAAATATCAGTGTGAACTCATGATTCTTTTTCAAAAATACTTATTCCTAATCGTCCACTAAAAAGGCCTAGAAGCAGTGGTGACCCAGGAATAATGAGTAAGCCCAGGACCCAGATTGTGGGCTCTAAATACCTTCCTACTAAAAGGAAGCAGAAATGCATGTAGAAAAGGCAGGAAATAGAATAACTGAGTTGGGGATATGTTATTGTATACGGAAGCTATTAAAGAAACTATTGTATACGGAAACTATTAAAGAGTAATGAGGTCCAGTTAAAAAAACAAAGATCTGACATGAGGGACTTCTCATTGGCTAAAACAAGACATTTTATGCCTCAAGAGAATTATGACTAAAACTGATTAAAACACATTGAATATATAAAAACCATACATTCAAAATGATACTCAAAAAAAAGAGAAAGTAAAAAGAAAAGGAAGGGGAAAAAAAAGGAAAGAAGGAGAAAAGCACATCATTGGACACAATTAGCAGTAACTACGTCACCAACACCTTACTCTGCAAACTTGCAATTAAAGGAAAAGAAACAAATATATATACTGCCTTTCCTGGAGGAAGTGTATTCCAGAGTAGCACAATAGTCCTAGTTGATGCGGGAAATTTTTTATCTTTTAGGGAGGGATTCTAACTAACAAATGTATTAGGAAGGATAGCATTAGAAATTCATCATTCTGCAATTCTTAATGAAATAATTGATTCAGACAGTGATCATCAGTGGATGAAATCATTGGATTAAAGATTGATGAGGAAATTTACAATGAAGGGATGTAGGCTTTTACCCCCTTGAATGTTAAACCAATGTTGCTTTCCTAGGATAATTCTCACTTGATCGTAATGTCTAATCTTTTATGACACTGGATTTGGTTTGCTAATATTTTGAGGATTTTTATGTCTATATTGAGGACATTGACCTAAATTTTTTATTTGTGTTATGTCTTTGGCTTTGGTATCAGAGTAATACTGGTTTCATAAAGTGAGTTGGGAAGTGTTGCTTCCTCCAGTATGTTCTGGAAGAATTTGTGAAGGATTGCTATTATATCTTTAAATGTTTGACAGGATTCACCAATGAAGCCATCTAGGCTTAGGCTTTTTTTCCAGGAAGATTTTTAATTACTAATTCAATTTCTTTACTTGTTATGGATCTATTCAGATTTTTTATTTCTTCTTGGGTCAGTTTTGGTAATTTGTATCTTTCTAAGAATTTAAATTTTTTTCATTTGGTCTATTTTTTGGTATAAAGCTATTCATGGTTTTCCCTTATCTTTTTAACTTCTGTAGAGTTAATGGTGATATCCTCTATTTCATTCCTGATTTGATGATATGTGTCTTTTCTTTTCCTTACTCTAGCTAAAGGTTTGGTCAATTTTGATGATCTTTTCAGACATTCAACTTAGGATTTCATTGATTTTCTTAACTTTTTGTTGTGTATTTCATTGACTTGCCCTCTAATCTTTATTATTTACTTTCTTCTCCTTACTTTGTGCTTACTTTGCTCTTCACTTTCTAGATTCTTAAGGTGGAAGATTTGGTTACTGATTTGAGATTGTTTTTGTTTAACATAGGTATTTAAAGCTATATATTTCCCTCTTAGCACTGCTTTAGTTGCATCCCATAAATTTTGATATATTTTGCTTTCATTGTAAATCAGTTCAAATTTCCCTTGTAGTTTCTTCTTTGATCCATGAGTTATTTAGAAATGTGTTGTTTAATTTCCAAACATTCGTGGTTTCTCAAATTTCCTTCTGCTGTTGATTTCTAATTTAATTCTGTTGTGGTTGGAGAACATACTTCGTGTTATTTCAATTCTTTTAAATTTATTGAGACATTTTATGGCCTAGTATATGATCTATTCTGGAGAATGTTCCATGTATGCTTGAAAAGCATGAGTATACCAACCAATTACTACAAGTGGGACAACTAGACATTATGCACCTTATGATCTGATGCAATATATTAGTCAAAATGGACAAGATTATGCTGCAATAACAAATATACCTAAATTTCAGTGATTACTTACCTAATCAGGGCCCAGGCTGATAGAAGAGCATCTCAACATGTCCTCCCATGACCACACTGGCAGAGGAAAAGGAAAAAGGCAAATCATATACTGGCTCTTAGAGCTCTTCCCAGGAACATATACGTTTTGCTTCCACTCATTTAATTAACCAAAACAAGTCACATGATCACAGTTAATTTTAATGAGGCAAAGAAGTGCTATTCTACCATACACTGGGAAGGAGACCTGAACATTTTTGGTGAAAAGTGCTTATAATTGACACACTACTATGAAATACTCCTGCCAAAATCTGCTGAACCCAAATCTAATCAAAATTTTAGAGTTATCTTCCAATTTATAGGAAAACTGTGGTATAGAGGAACAAGTTAAATGACACCATAAATAAGCAAAAAGACAAATCTCATTCTTTTCAGAAAACCTGTGATATGAAAAAAAAAAGGATTAAAAAGACCAAGAGGCTTAAAATTGAATGTAATACGTAGGCATTTTTTAGGTCCCGATTTCAACCAACTAAGAGGACATTTGAGACAACTATAGAAATCTGAATATGGAGTGAGTGTTAGATAACACCAAGGAATTAGTAATGTTAAGAATGATAATGCCATGGTAGTCTTGTTAAGAAAATATCCATATTTTTACAAGATGCATTCGTAGGCATGTAAAGATTCAGTCATGTCTGTGATTGTTTTATAATACTTTAAAATTCTTAAGCAGAGAAAAAATTGATAGATGAGGCAAATGTGGCAAAATCTAGATATTTATGGAATCTAAGTCGTATGTATATGCAAGTATATTAAAGTATGCTCTCTGCTTTTGTGTATATTTTAAATTTATTTAATAAAAATATTTTTAAAATTTAATCTGATCATGTCACTTCTTTGATTAAAACCTTTTATTGGCTTTGGTGGTTGAATAGAAAGTCCAAATTCATCACAACGCTCTTCATATTCAGCATCTGTTTATCCTCCTCCTCCTCATCTTCTTCGTGGTAACACTTTTATTGAACACTTACCACATGTCCAGCACTAAGTTGAGCCCTTTGCCTGCTTTACTGTTTTTTGCGGTACGCGGGCCTCTCACTGTTGTGGCCTCTCCCATTGTGGAGCACAGGCTCCGGACGCACAGATTCAGCGGCCATGGCTCACGGGCCCAGCTGCTCCACGGCATGTGGGATCTTCCCGGACCGGGGCACGAACCCGTGTCCCCTGCATCGGCAGGCGGACTCTCAACCACTGTGCCACCAGGGAAGCCCTGCTTTACTGTTTTTAATAACACAATAACCAGAGTTATTTTGTCATCCACTTTTTGCAGATGAGGAAACTAAAGTACGGAGAGGTTCAACAACTAGTCCAAAATCTCATAGCTAACAGGTTGGGAAACTGGGATTTGAACCCAGGCAGGCTGAATCCATCACCCATGCCATTAACCCCTTGATTTTATGCCCACCTGGTATTTCTCTCTCTTGTATGCCCACAAATTAGTATGGTGCTTAGCACATGGTAGAGGCTTAAAATTTTTTTGTTAAATGGGTGTTGTTAGCTAGGTTTCTGTCACTTTTTCAGTTTCCTTATCTTCTCATTAATTATCTTGTAAATAGTTATTTTCCTGTGGATATTGCATTGCTGTCAGATGACCCATAAGTACTTGCTGAAAAGGAGCATTACAAACATAGAGAGAAAATACCCCCCAAGTCCTTTCCTCAACACGGCCTTTCCTTATGACCCTCTTGGGTTCTCTCAATGACTTTTGCTCTCAACATATTGCAATGTAATTCTTTGTTTATATATTTACCTCTTGTCTAGTCTATGAGTTCTGAGAGGCTAGGGACTCTATCTTACGTATCTCACCCTCCAGTGCCGAGCACAGTAATTGGCATGCCCTGAGCTGTTAAGTTTATTGAGTGGATCAGTGCACAAGAGCTACTAAAGAACTCCTGCATATCCTTCAAAGCCTAGCTCAGATGTTGTTTCTGTAAAAACTTCCTGCTGCCTCCCAAAGTTAATCTGTCCCTCCTCTGTGCCATTATTTTACCCTCTGAACACATTTATAATTTCCTTCATATTGCGCTGTACTTTTTTTTTTTTTTTGGTCCACTTGTCTTCCCAACCAGACCATGAGCTTTGCAAATCTGGGACTGTGCTTTATTCATCTCTGTCTTACTAACACCCAGCAACATTCTTTGGCACAGAGCAGGGGCTCATTTTTTGTTCAAATGCAAAACTATCAAAACTTTCAAAATTACCAAAATGTACAATTATTAATATAGTCATATATTGTCTTTAGCAGATATTACAAATAAAGGAATGTTTTACATTCTGTCTTAGAAAAAATTTCTGATGTGACTTAGGAAATGGGACACGCTCCTTAGTAGAATAATACTATGGACACACTCCTTAGTAGAATAATACTATCACCACCATTTCAAGTCTTCTGTCACTTTCTGCTACTTGCCTTTGAAATATAAGCTAGTCATGGTCACTTTATATTTATGTTGCTTCTTCTCTGCTAAAGTTGCAATATGTCACATGCCATTAATTTATTTGTTATTTTTCAAAAGATTCCCATGTGGGAAATTTGATGACCATAACTGGGGAGATAAGGTTGGAGAAAGAATAAAGCAAATGAATACGGCACTGTGGAAAGACTGGCAGCCTGCTTTTCCCTCTGTAACTTTGGACAAGCCATTTCCCTCCTTTGGGCCTCAGGTTCCTCATCTGTAAAATCTGATTTCACCAGATGATCCCAGAGCCTCTCCTATGTTCTAGAATCTATGACATCTTTACCTCAAAGAAGTCAAAGAAAAGGCAACAATAGACTTCTGCAGCAGTCTGGTCTCGTGCACTGGAGAGATATCTGTTTGACCAGGTGATCACCCCACTGGAAGAGGAAAAACTAACACAAAGCTGTTATCTGGCTAGCACAGGACCTGACTTTGCAGCTTATCTTCTTATCACAGGTAGGATGGGGAGTAACCTGGAGTGATGATTCACAGTCGTTCTGACCATGTGCAAAATCAAATACACCATGGAATAAACAGAAATACAGGGCCTGTCTAGGAAGAAGGAGAGAGAGTACAATAGGTCCAACTTAACACTGGACCTTCCCACCCCTACCCCTGCTGCAACCACATGTTGGCCCAGTCTTCAAGGTCAGCAAACTTCTTCTGCCTGTTGTCCATGGCAGACACTGCTAATTGATTACAGTACTATTTTCTTCTAAAGCCAGACTGGGAATCTTTCACAACACAGTGCTGCTCCAAACGCCAACAACTGTTTGGAGTTGGAATGTCAGCTGAGATCTATTTGCCATCCTGGGCTCAAATTTCCTCCTTATTCCGGCAAAGAAAAGTACTACAAAGAAGGTTGTAATTTTAACTAAATAAGGGACCTTGGGCAAGTTCCTTACTTTGCCTCTGATTTGTAAATGGAGAATTCCCTATCCCCTCCATTCAAGCATTCTGTGTTTCGGGGATTCTAGAAGTTCTCATCTCTTTTGGAAAATAGGAGCATTTATATGACACTGCTATCCCAAAGCTCAGCTTCTCCATGACATGGCAGCATTTAGGCAACCTGGACTGTATCTGGACACATCCAACATGACAAGTGTTAGGTGTCCACACAACTGCAGGGGCCATGAAGTATCGTTTATTAACCCTCCCCGACTCCCAGACAAGTTCTCTGGAGTCGTAACAACCAGATTAAACTCAAGTGAAGCTTGACTGACAGAGTCAAAGAAAACCCACAGGGCTGTCACCTATTAAGCAGTCAATGCTAGCATTTCCTTGGCAAGAAAGTACATTTTCTTGTCTGGCTTCAGCCTTAAATTGCTTGTATTTGTCCTGGAGACTAGATCTATAATCTCAATCTCTCTCTCTCTCTCTCTCTCTCCCTGCTTGTAGATCTGAAATAATTTTATATGAAGAAAAGTAAGGCAAATGGCAGAGCAGCAGAGGGTAGAAAAGTCAGTATGTAAAAATGCTAATAGGAAGAATAATACATAATATTTATTGTGTGCTTTTTGTGTGTCAAGCACTGCATTATCACATTTAATCTTGACAACCTAAGAGATATGTACCATCATGTATCTCCATTTTACAGAGGAGGAAATTTAGGCACAGGGTGTTAATGAATTTTTCTAGGGTGCTATAGTGTTTTTGTTACAGAGGGAAATGTGAGTCAGGTCTCTCTGACTTCTTCCATCACACCACACTGACTCTCCCAATTCAACACTGAAGAACTTTCTCAAACCACCTCAGGTGCATTAGTCAAGTCTCGTTCAGTGTAAATAACAGAATACTCAGTATCAGGAAACTGTTCTTCTTCATCTGTTGGCTCTGTTTTCACTCTATTCTTAGGCAATCTGTCCCTTCAAGGTGGCAAGATGGCTACCATCAGCACCAGACCTTCAGCAACCCCAAGAGGAGAAATGATTCTCTCTCGCCTTGGTCCTAGTAAAAACCTAGGATTGTGTCTTTTTGGCCTGGCTTACAGAGTCCCTACCTCTGAAGCATCACTATGGCCAACTGAAAAGAAATGACTTGATTGTCCAGACCTGCGTCAACTGCGCATCCCTGGAGGTAATGGGAGAAACACGCCTCCAAATTGCAGGGGCTAAAAATTCTGAGGGGATATTCTCCTAAGCAAACTTCAGGTATGGTGTCTTGAAGAAAAGTGGATGGGTATCACGAAGCAGGCAAAAACATTAGATGTCCACTCACTAAACTTGTATCTATGCAACACCACAATATTCCCAAAGAATTGGCCTTGTGGTCATGCTGTATATAGCAGTTAGAAGCTTTGTTCTGGTCAAATTCTAGAAGTTTAGAATTTCTCCTGGTACCGGAACTTGGGCCCAGGTGTAGTGTATTAATACTGTCATCCTGGGCAGCCTCTCCATTGTTCCTCCTTTTGCACCTCCAGCCAACGCTTCATAAACCCCCACAGGCAGAAACAAGGGCAAGTTTCTCTCCTCATTCTGGAAGAGGTTGCACTTTTGCCCTAAGAAAGTTTTAAGTACTGCCTTGTCACTACACTGGGTGGTAGGAGGGACTCTACCTCCCCTTCAGTGACTTGCTACTCAGATTAGTTTCATTGTTCTTCAAATCCTATTTGTAATTCAAGGCCAGGTTCTCATCCACCTTCTCCATGAAGCTCTTTCCAGTCTTTCCACTGTAGCACTTATCCAGTTCTCTCTCATGATGCAGGATTTTCTTTCTTTAAAAAGATTTTTTAAATTTCAAAATGTTTGATGCATACAAAAGAGTACTTGTAATATATGTGCAACTTGTAAAGCATAATTATAAAAAAATAGTCCATGAACCTACCACCTGATGTAAGAATTCTCTGTTTTGGCTGGTGTTTAGGAATGCAATTGATTTTTACATTTTAATCTCACGTCCGGCCACTTTCTTATTCACTTGTTATTATCTTCCTATAACTCTGTTTTCTTCATGTCTTACGGCTTTGCTTAGATATATAGAATATATAAGTTTCATGTGTAAAACATTATATTTCAGCTTCTGTATACACTACAGCGTGTGCACCACCAAAAATTTAGTTTTCACCCATCAGCATGCAGTTGACCCCTTTTACCCATTTTGCCCTCCGCCGCCCTTCCCCACTGGTAAGAACTACTCTGTTCTCTGTATCTATGTGCTTGTTTCTGTTTGGTTTGGTTTGTTTATTTATTTATTTATTTTTGGTTGGTTTTTTTTTTATAATTTACATATAAATGAAATCATATGGTATTTGTCCTTCTCCATCTGACTTATTTCACTTAGCATAGTACCCTCTGGGTCCAACCATGTTGTTGCAAACAGCAAGATTTTATTCTTATTTATGGCTGAGGAATATTATATTATATATGTATATACCACATCTTCTTTATCCATTCATCTATTGATGGGCATTTATATTGTTTTCATATCTTGGCTATTGTGAGTAATGCTGTGATGAACATAAGGGTGCATATATCTTTTCGAATTAGTGTTTCGTATTCTCCAGGGAAATACCCAGATGTGGAATACCTGAATCATATGGTAGTTCTATTCTTAATTTTTTGAGGAATCTTAATACTGTTTTCCATAGTGGCTGCTCTAATGTACATTCCCACCAACAGTGTATGAGGGTTCCTTTTTCTCCACATCCTCACCAACACTTCCTATTTCTTATCTTTTGGATAATAGCCATTCTCATGGGCGTAAGGTAATGATATCTTGTTTTGTTTTTCACTAATAATTAGAAATGTTGAACACTTTTTCATATGCCTATTGGCCATCTGTATGTCTTCTTTGGAACAATTCCAGACAATATTGAATAGAAACTGTGTTAATAGGTAGACTGTGGTGGATGATGTAATGTACTAGCCAGACAACCCTTTGAGAATCAAAGATTCATTTTCACAGCTGCTGGGAGTGCTGCTGGAAAATGTCCCTCAGTTGTGAGTCCTTTCTGGGGATCGCCTTGGTTGAAGAAACCTGTCACAGTCAAGGTATGGTTCCTCCTAGGACCAACCCTCATCCAATGACTGACTGACAAGATGGTATAAAGGCCTAGCCTCTTTGTCCCAATTGGGTACACTTCTAAAGGGCCATCCTGGCTCTAGAACTCTGTGAGTTTGGTTGAGGTCTTCATTAGAAATGTTTCCTAGCTCAATTTCTCCCTCTGCCTAAGCCAGCTTTCTTCCTCTCCCTTCCACATATATCCATCTCAGGAGAACTCTTCAACAAGCATTCTGTAGGCTGACCTCTCTCAGGTTCTGCTTCCTGTGGAACACAGCCTGTGACAGCTTCCTTACCTGGGTCCTCAGTTGCAAGAGAATGTTAGTATATCACCACGAAGAATAAGATTGCAGTAGGGGTTTTGAGAGGTATCCTTTATTTGCTTAAGGGAATTCCCTTCTCTCTCTCATATGCTGAAAGTTTTTATTATGAAGGGGGTCATTTTTCTTCCCCCCTGAAACACAACAGTGGTTCTGTGATAAGGATGTGCTGGAGGTAAATTTCCCCAGTTTATCTGAAAATATTTTTTGTTTATCCCTCATTCTTGAAAGATAGTTTTTAACTAGCACAAAATTTTAGTCTGACAGTATTTACTCTCAGCACTTTGAAAACTGTTTTCCTCTGGGATTTGATACCCCCTGTTACTACTGAGAAATCAACATCAGTCTTTATGGGGGGTACATATTTTCTCTCTCTGGCCATTTTTAAGATTTTTTTCTTTGTCTTTGATTTTTCTTCAGCTTCACTGTAGTGCATGTAGATATGAGTTTCTTTTTATTTATCCTACTTATTATACACTGTGCTTCCTGCATCTGTAGACTCAGGTTGGTTATCAATTCTGGGAAATTCTCAGCCATTATCTCTATGAATAATCCCCTCCTCTATTCTCTTGTCCTGGGTCTCTGTTAGACAATGCAAGCAATGATACTTCCTCTTTCTATTTTCCGTTTCTTTTAATCACTTATATTTCCCATCTCCTTGTCTCATTTTATTTATTTATTTATTTTTATTTTATTTTTGGCTGCGTCAGGTCTTAGTTGTGGCTCACGGGATCTTCGTTGTGGCAAGCAAGCTCTTTGTTACAGTGTGTGGGCTTCTCTCTAGTTGTGGCGTGCGGGTTTTCTCTCTCTAGTGGTGCACAGACTCCAGGGCTCGTGGGCTCCATAGTTGTGGCACACAGGTTCCAGAGCACGTGGTCTCTGTAGTTTGTAGCACATGGGCTCTCTCGTTGAGGCTTGTGGGCTCAGTAGCTGTGGCACGCGGGCTTAGTTGCACTGCGGCACGTGGGATCTTAGTTCCCCGACCAGGGATCGAACCTGCGTGCCCAGCATTGGAAAGCAGATTCTTTACCACTGGACCACCAGGGAAGTCCCTCCTTGTCTCTTTATGGTGTATTCTAGGTAATTTCTTCAGCTCCGTCATCTGTAAGGTAAGTTTACTTATTGTCTTTCAAGCTATCCTTACTATACTATTTAGCCCTAACACAGGCTTAGTAGCAATAATTATAATCTCTAAAATGTTCACTTTTTTCATAGTGGCTTGGTCACACTGATAGCTAATTCATCAAATAAAAATATTTCATTTAAAATACATTTTATACATAGTTATTTTATAACCTATATATGGTAATTTCAAAATCTAAAATCCTTGGGAATCTAATTAAAATTAAATTTGGTGATTTTGATTACTTTTTACTCATGGTGGCTTATCTCTTGTGTTTTTGGTGATTTTTTTAAATTGTGAGCTTATATTTCACTTAATTTAGTGGGAATCATGGGATTAGTAAAGAGAGAAAGAGACATAAGCTCTCTTCTAAAAAACGAGGGAGAGACACGAGATCTTGTGCATGCACCAAGTAAAGGCCATATAAGAATATAACCCTGAAGAGAGCCTTCACCAAGAACCTAACCATGCTGGTACCCTGATCTCGGACTGCCAGCCTTCAAAACCAAGAGAAATAAATGTTGTTTAAGCCACTGTCTATGGTATTTCATTATAGCAGCCCAAATTGCCTGAGATGTACATATACACTCAGAAACTATTTTCTGTTTTTGTTGTCATCCATCTTCTTATTTTAAGCAGTGTCAAACCTACTAGGTGCTAAATAAACTTTTTTTTTTTTTTAATCAGTGGATCCATGAAAGACTTTGTAGATGAATCTCTTTGCATCTTCCTTGCCTGGTTCTGTTTCAGCAATGATTAATTATTACCTCTTCCTGCTCTGGGTCTTGTCCCTTCCCAGTCAAGAAGCTCCAGCATTTGGGATCAAGCCATTATTCATTTCTTTTCACTGATCTCTACTAATTTCAGAGTTGAACATATTTTAATCAGGGATCAGATCAGCTCCTTGCAGAGAGGAATTTCTATTCCCTTCTTTCAAATGTACATCCAAGGGCAGTGTTCACAAGAAGACCCCGAGGCAAAAAATGCTCCTCTGGCTTCCTCCCACGTCAAGAAGCTCATTCTGGTACAGGTCCCATGTAAATCTCAAATCAGATGCTACCAGTCAAAAAATATCATTTGAATCTAGTGCTGCTTTAGCATGAGGCCTACTGAACTGTTGATTATATTGGCTGTCTGAACACTAGCTTTTACAGTTCCACTATGGGAAGCCTAAGAAAAATAACTCAGCAGAGTCAGGGAAGAGCAAGCAAGAAACAATGCCCACATAGACAATTTTAATGGGGCTCAGCTATTTTGAAAGTATCTAGCAACTGCCGTGGGGTACTCCTGCAGTTCTGAATGGGTGTGTTCTAGCATTGCCCTGAAAGAAGGAAAGAAGACACTAGGGCCAAACTACTGACCCATTTTCCAAGGGCAAATCGCTTTACTGTGGGGGACACCGGACAGATGCTTTCTCAGGACAGCCAGGGGTGGACAAATTAACAAGATGGTGGCATTTTTGCTTTTACCCTACAAGCTCCAACTGTGATATTTTCTTGGAATCCTCAGATAGATCCCTCTTCATCCTTAACCCAATCCCACCCACGTCAACAGAACTCTGACCTGATTCTACCAAGTAGTGAGAACTTGCTTCTCTCCATCTTTGTTTTCTTGCCTGGCCAGCATTTTGCAGGACTGGGTTAAGATTCCTGGTGTACTCCCTGGAGCCAGAGAATTTGCTGGCTCAATGTTGTTGAGTCTCTGTTCATTTCAAGTGTCCCGGTGAGGGGAAATTAGAGGGACTTGTGTTTAGCTGAGAAGGAAATCTCATCACATGGGAGAGAGGGAGGAGGATGAAGGAAGAAGAGAACAGAGCCAACAAAGTAAAAGCCCCAAGGCCATGGTTGGGCTGGAAAAGAGGATCAGCAAGGGGTAGTGGTTAAGGTAAACAAAACCTCATTCAAATCCCAGCACTCCTCCTTCCTGCCTGTGGGACTTAGAGGAAGTTGCTTAGTTTCACTTTCCTCTTCTATGAAATGATATAAAAGGGACTCCCTGGTGGCACAGAGGTTAAGAATCCGCCTGCCAATGCAGGGGACACGAAGTCCGTGCGCCACAACAACTGAGCCTGCACTCTACAGCCCGCGAGCCACAACTACTGAGCCCGTGTGCCACAACTACTTAAGCCCACGCTCCTAGAGCCTGTGCTCCACAACAAGAGAAGCCACCGCAATGAGAAGGCCGTGCACCGCAACGAAGAGTAGCCCCCTGCTCAACACAACTAGAGAAAGCCTGCATGCAGCAACAGACCCAACACAGACAAAAAAAAAAAAAAAAAAAAAAAAAAAAAAGATATAAAAATATCATTTTGCTGTAAGAAAAGTGCAGTGCATAAAACATACTGACTGATCTCTTAATAAATTATTACCTGTTATTATTATGATTATCCCTTCCTCTAGATTGGATCTTCCTGTTTTTCTAAGACTGAGTGCTAGCTACACATCACAGACACTATTATTGTTTTAGGTGATAATTTGGTATAATTTGAGGAAGCAGAAAAACCACCACCACCACCACCAAATAACTCCCTGACCAGCCAGGTGAATGGGGCCTGAAATTCCAACCTTTGGAGTTAATCCAATGGGCAGGAAACTTCCTCCATTACCTATTTGTCATTTAATATAAATATATTATCCAAGAGTCTACAGTATCCTAAGGCCAAGAATCTTAATTCCTGCATTACACAGTCATGTTTTATTCTATTTTCTTTCTTTCATTGGGGGAGGAGTGCTTTTCTGATTACTCTCAGACAATACAAAGTGCCCTGATGACTTTAACTCCTGGAATGCAGTCTTGCTTGGTCCTAAGAAGGTCAAAAAGATCAAAGCTCCGACCTTCACTCGTATTTGTCACCCACCCTCAACTACGCTGGGGCTGTGGGAGAGGGACCAGTATCTTTCTTTCACCATCCTCCCCACTGCCCACCTGGTTTTCCTCACTCATGGCCCATGTCTGGTCCACAGGGATCCCAGACTGGAAAATTCTGGGAGTTCCAGACAATCCCAGCACAGCCACCTCTCCTCAGCTTACCCAGGGTTCTAACCAGTCCTTCTCTCACTGTTCAGATTCAGGCCCTGTGTGCCGTCAAGCCCCCTGGCTACCTTTCAAGTTGCAGGAAAAGGCCTCAGGCTAGAGGAAAGTGGACTGAAGAGGAGAGTAAGACTGCAGCTCAGCTTTCTCCAAAAAAATGCTCACCACAAATCCTCTCTCCCAGCACTTTTATACCCTCACTATGGAATTTAAGAGTCACCTAACCAATTCCCAAAGAAAATTTCGCATTATGATCTGCCTCAACTGACTGTAGCATTTGAGGTCTCAGTTAAAACTTGTAGTTTAACACATTGTTACATAAACCTATCCCCAAGGGCACCATGGTAAATGTGGTGTGTCTTCTCAGAGCACGAATATTAGTCACAGATTTGTGGTGGGAAGGGTGGGGACTGGAGGAGGGCTGTACAGGGTAGGGGTTTGACTGCTTCACCTGTTAAGAAATACAAATTAAAGATTAAACCAGGGGCTTCCCTGGTGGCGCAGTGGTTGAGAGTCCACCTGCCAATGCAGGGGACATGGGTTCGTGCCCTGGTCCGGGAAGATCCCGGCCCGTGAGCCATGGCCGCTAAGCCTGCGCATCCGGAGCCTGGGCTCCAAAACGGGAGAGGCCACAACAGTGAGAGGCCCGCGTATCGCAAAAATAAAGAAAAAAAAAATTAAACCTGATTATATTGTGGAGTAGAAAGCAAAGTTGAATGCATAGTAAAGTATAAACTGAGACTTCAAAGAAACGTCTCAGTTGTGATGGCTTTTGCAAGCAAAGCCTCCAGCCCATCTCCACTCTCCACCACCTCCAGGAATGAATGTTCACACGTCCCTCCTATTAGGTGCTAAGGGTGGGTGGGAGGAGGCACTCCTTGCAGCTCTGCGTGAAGACATTTTCAGCTATTTACTAATTATAGTGGAGATAGTAATCAAGTCACCCAGAAGCTGCACTAGCCTACCGACATTCATTATCACATTTTTTGCAGACTTGTATATTAAACTATCAGGAATGAGGAAACAGAACAATAGGCTGTTGCTTTGTGTTTTTTGACAAAATATGGGAAATAGGTTCAGAGTATGAAAAAAAAACTCTTAGAACTCTGCTGTCCAGCATGGTAGTCTCTAACCACACATGGCTGCTGAGCCCTTTGTAATGTGGCCAGTCCAACTGAGATGGGCTGGCATGTAAAGTACAGCCTAGATTTTGAAGAACTAGTATAAAAAAAAGAAGGGAAACTATCTCATGGATAAGTTTTCATGTTGATTATATGCTGAAATGGTCATGTTTGGATATACTAAGTTAAATAAAATATATTATTGACATTAATTCTACTTTAAAATAAAAGAACTTTAAAAAACAGTGGCTATCAGAAAATTTAAAATCACATATATGACTCGTATTTGTGGCTTGCATTCTAGTGCTGTTGCATAGCTCTGTCTTTTGATGATCTAATCCAATGGTCAGCAAACTATGGCCTGTGGGCCAGAATCCAGCCCACTATCTGTTTTTGTCAATAAAGTTACAGTGGACACAGTTACACCATTTCTTTGCATATCGTCTGTATGAGTGTTTTCATACTATAAGATTTGAATTGTTGCAAAGGGACTGTACGGGCTGCAAAGCTTAAAATATTTATTATCTGGACTCTTATAGAAAAAGTGTGCAGATTCCTGATAATCCAACTATATTTTCCAAGGGAGAAAGCAAAGCCCAGAAAGAGAAAGTGACTAACCCAACGGCCCATGAACACGTGAGGCAGAGGCACGGCTGCACCTGTTCCTCCTCCTTGCATTACATTGTGCCTCAGCTTATTTGATGGGGCTAAGATGGAGGAAGTTATTCTGTGTAGGAGGATGAACTCAGCCTCCACTTCACAGTGAGAGACTCAGTTCCATCCCAGGGCACAGAAGGGCCCTGAACAAAAAAGCAAGGCACAAGGAAAAGGCTCACAGAGAAGGCTAGAGCCCACCTTGGGGCTGTGGGGCTAGTGGGAGTTCCAAGGCTAACTCCCCTACCATACTACTACTTTGTTTCATATTATTTCAGAAATATCTTCACTGGGTCACAGATTAGTGCTATTTACACTACATCTTAGAGAGTTGATGCAAAAAAAAAAAATCCCACTCCATTTAAAAAATATTGCTGAATTATTTACAAAACCCTTTTCAAAGATCTGACCCTTATATTACTCAATGGCCTTTAACAAGGATAAACCACATGACATATTTCTCCTAGGGCTTAGAGAAAGGAAAAATGTTGTCCCTCCAGATGGACTTGCATAGGTTTTTAAATAGTAGAATGAGAATTCTATACCTCAATATGTTGCTAATTTTGTGTGGGCTCCCAGGATGACTGGAGCTAAACCTGCTTAATTTCAGTTACTAGCTCATCCAAGGGGTCTTGTGATGGTTAATTTTATGTGTCAAATTGACTGGTATCTGGCTAAACATTATATCTGGGTGTGTCTATGAGAGTGTTTCCAGATGAAATTAGCATTTGAAATCAGTGGACTCAGTAAAGCAGATTGCCCTCCCCCATGTATGTGGGCACAATCCAATCTGAATAGAACAAAAGATGAAGGAAGGGAGAATTTGTTCCTTGTTGGCTGGGACATCATTCTCCTGCCCTCGGACTGAGACTTACACCATCAGTTTCCCTGGTTCTCAGGCCTTTAGATTTGGACTGAACTACACCATTGGCTTTCTTGAGTCTCCAGCTTGCAGGTGGCAGATCTTGGGACTTTTTAGCTTTCATAATTGAATGGG
>NW_020175444.1:473730-491986 GCF_003031525.2 Neophocaena asiaeorientalis asiaeorientalis | reverse complement strand
TATATATATATATCTTATTGCTTCTGTTTTTCTGGAGAACCCTGACTACTACAGGTCTATTACATTATACCCTTCCTTCAGTCTCAGCCAACTTTTATTTACTAGCACATTTCTTTCCACACTTACTGTTACTTCCTTTGTGCTTTTTTCAACAAATATTTATTTAGGGACAACTAAGAGCCATAACCTTGAAATACAAAAAGAAATCCTTTCTATTCTCAAGGAATTTACAATATAAATGCTAAAGTGAAGAAAATCACTTACCCACCGGAAATATAATCTATAGTGGCAACCAACCTTTTGAGTGGAGGAGGTGATACCCTTTACAATGTGATATCATGAACTGTGAAGAAGTCTCCCTGCTACGCTAAATAATACTGCTTTCTCCTACGAGCTATAATCAGGAGGGTAGATACATGATTTATATATGGCCACTCCCAATTTCTGTGCCCATGGCAGATATCACAAGGTATCATAGCATTATTCTTCACAACCCTATTGTATACAGGATATGACATGAATCAGACAGCCACTGACCATCTCCAAACATCCACAAATAAAGGATCAGTCATCGTGATACAATTTCAGCTTCTTATTAAAGAGTAAATAATTGTGGGAGGAGTAAAGCTAGATGGAAAGTGATATCAGCCATGAACAATTTAGTGTAAGTTAAATAAGTCTCTCTCTCTCTCTTTTTTTTTCCTCCCTGATAGCAGGTTCACAGTAGTTTGATTGACCTTAAAGATGCTGGCCTCCAGGGGCTGGTAAAGAAGAAAAAATTAGAGACCTGAGAAGGTTTTGGAACAAATATTGCTTACTCCATCATTTTGCAAATTAATTATATTCTACCTGAATAATAAAGGATACCCAAACTTTCTCCCTGGCCCTCAATAGGGCTCATGCCTTGAACCCCTCTCTACCTTGTTCCTTTCCCCTTTGCTTTCTGTCTTCTTTCTCATTACACATTCCTCCTAACTGTAAAATTCCTGAACATATGTGTATTTAAAGGAGATTAATCATTCAGATACCATAATTAGTTCAAGAATTGTGTCTTTTCGAGATGGAATGAATTAACTTTTTTTTTCTCCCAGGGAAACTGCTCTCAGATGTGAGCTAATTAGTGAGCTGCACATCAAAAGAAGTGAAGTGTATCTTGTAAATATGATTTTATTTAAAACAGATCAAAGGAAGATTTACCCAAATCACTCCCCCCACCCTCTGAGTTCTGCAAGCATCAGGCAGACAGCAAAGAGAACACGTCACCTCATGATAAACGTAACTCCGAAAGAAGAACTGTGATGCCCAAGTCAAATATTAATGAGGAAGGAGAACCAAATATGTCCGAGAATGGAATTTCACCTCTTAGAACTTTTACAGTTGGGTTCCTGAGGTAGGCCAACAGGGCAGCAATCCGTGTCTGTGATTCACTCTACGCGTAAAGCTAGAGGGTTGGAAATATGGTCTCTAGACTTGGTGCTCTCTGACTGAAAGCTGTGAAACCTTGGCAAGTTGCTTAACCTCTCCGGGATTCACTTTCCTCATCTGTAATATATGAATCCCAATCCCTTCTCTATCCACCTCTCAAGAGATTTGTAAAGATCAAGTGAGATGATTAATGTGAAAAGGCTTTGGAAAAAAATCTAAAATGGCTATACAAATGTGAAGCATTTTTGGCATGGTTAACAATGTCTCCATAGGCAGAATAAATTAGAAGAAGAGGAAAGTTTCCCAGATGATTTTGGCCAAAATTATAGCTCCTGAGGAAAACAGCATCCTAGTGGGCTGCCTCTGTAGATCAGATTCACAGCATAATTACTCAAACCTCCTTTCTTTTGTGATTACAGTTAGAAATTAGCTTCCAAAGAAAAAGCAACTCAAACTAAGGAAAGAGATGAAAAGATCCTTTTGTTTTCCTTTGAAGTTCCGGATTTCTGAACGTGACAGATTTCACAAAAATGAGATAACTTGCCCTTCTAAACCTTCAGTCACGTGTCTATCGGCCTAGAAGGGCAAATGGAACTGAAGCAGCTGGTGACTGACTGTGAAAAGGGCCCTTTGACTTGAATTTAAAATGCAAACTGATGTAAAGGAAATCAGTAACTACATTTTTTACTACACAAATAGCTTCCTGTCACTTTTTGGTGGTTGTCATTGAACACTGAGAACTTCAAGGTAGATGAGAAAGCAGGTAAGATGTTCCCTATAGAAAAACTCTTCCCAGAGAAATGAAGCCAGTGTATTCCTGCAGACGAGAGCGTGAACACAGATGGAGAGGTACACTTTGATCTGGTGCTGGGCAGTGACTCAGGGAGCCGCTGGTGAAGAAGGAGGTGGCTCCAGGCAGCACTGGAAAGGCCTCAGGTCCCTTTGTGTATATGCAGTAAAATAGTAACACTATAAACCCGGAGCCGCTAACTAGGTCTGTGGATAACCTTAAGTCAAAGACATGAGACAGTTTACTTCCCTTCCCCAACCCCACCAAGCTGGGAAGGCGCACCTCTTCTCAGAGGTAAGAGAAAATAAGAGAGAGAAAAGAAGTTCTGGAAGCTACCTTCTCGATGCTTCAGACAAGCAGAAGGTCCTGTTTAATGGGTCGAGGTGGGAACAGGGGCTGGAGGGAGGTGGTGGTAGAGGATGGCTAGCCCTAGCATGAACAACAGTACAGTAGGCACTACGGCACTTGGCAGAGGCAATATTTTTTTTACTTTTCTTATTATTTTTATAGAGGAGAAATTCACATAATATAAAATTAACCACTTTACAGTACACATTTTAGTGATATTCAGTACATTCACCATGCTATACAACTATCAGCTCAATCCAGTTGCAAACTTTTTCATCACCCCAGAGGAGACTCTATACCCATTAAACAGTCACTTCCCATTCCGCACTCCTCAGAGGCAATACTTTTAATAGGGGCTTTCTATTGCCCACCCCCACCCAAATAACACCCAGGGCTCACTAGTGTCTTCTTCAAGCCTAGTTGCAGACCCTCAATCATGTCAACTGTGTAGACACAGTCTTTGCATCTCTGGACTTGGCTCAAGCAATCAGAGGCCCTCCCCAAGGCCCTGTGCCTAGTGCTGTCACAGGCATCTTTGGCTGAAGGACCATATCTCTAATAGAGGATCATCAGGTCTTTGGAGAGGATTTCGGAGGTGTGTGGTGACCAGCATTCACGGACATCTAAGGCTGGCTCTGGATCCCACTCAGGGGTGGAGCTTTACTTTTGACCATGATACAATTTCCAATTGGCTACACACTGCTTGCTCTGGATCAGTCGGTACCAGTTAGCTCTGAGGCAAGGCCTGGCTTAGATTCACACTTCTGTTCCTGTGCACCCAGACCTTGGTGTTTCTGAGCCTCAGTGTCCTCATTTGCAAAATAAATCCATAATACTGCTTCTCTCTTAGGGCCCGAGTGAATATTATATAAGCTATAATAGATGTAAAGTGCTTAGGACAGCTTCTCCAATATTGGAAGCCTCTGCACACTGTAGGAAAGGATGATCTCAGTGGTAGAAATGAGGGAGAGGGCTAGAAGGTACATAACATTGTTGAAAAAGTAAAAAAGAGTCTTAGCTCAAGAAACAAGACTACAGGATCAGCTGGGGGATACAGGGATGCTTTAAGCCCAACTAACAAGAAGCGATGTCACTTCTGCTTCTGGCTTCCTGAGTCCCAGCAATGCTACTCTGGAAGACCTCTTCAAACGGCAGGGGGCCAAAGAAAAAGCCTGATGGGGTCTGTACTGTACAAACAACCAGCCCAGCCCTTGGTTCCATGTGCTCTCCCATTACTAAAATAAAAAACAAAAAACAAAACCCAATGACCTTCCTTAGTTAAACGTCTACGATAGGAATCAAATGTTCCATGGAGGCCTTGTCCCTTGGCATCCAGGCTGGGGTGTGAGAACAGAGTCCGTGTTAAGCCGCAAGAGGCAGATTCCGAAATACCAGGAGGAGCTTGTATTCTGATGTAGAGTTATATTCCCGCCCTGCAGATCTGGATTCCCATGGGACGCAGGACACAGCTCTCCCACTCCATGTATGCCCCTAAATTCTTCCTACATCAAGCTAAACAAACTGTTGACATGAGCCAAACTGATTCTGCTTCACCCAAGCACATTGTTTTCCAGGGCCAGGGCATGGTGCTTCCTGCAACTTGCCATGCTGGGAAAAGAAAAGTATTTTATTTTGGAGCTATTATGGACTTAGCTAAGACAGATCCAAGTTCTTTCACCTTTTTGTTAGAGAATTGCTCTTTGTCCTGATTGAACCCTGCAGGTTCAATCAATTTAGGTATGACTGGTTTATTTTACCAGGTCAATCAAAAACAGAAAGAAAGAGAATGGAGATGTAATAGCACTTGAATGTATACATGTGTGTAACTACATTGCACTTGGTATTTTCCCATTCCAGAATCAATTTTGTTGTTCACAACTGGAATCGACTAGAGAGTGATGTTTTAAGATGTAACAAGGACTCAGTTCTTGGCCCTTCCATTTTTCATTGATCAAAACAGACATGGCTTGCCCTCATGGATGGCATGAAACTTGAAGTATAACAGAAACTTGAATGAGAGAACCAAGACTGAGTAAGATCCCAACAGATTAGGACGATAGGCCAAATGTGGCAAGATAAAACGTTATGAGTAAAAACATCATGTTATGAAGTCTAAAAAAAGTCAACTAGAATGTATGAGGAAGGAATAACATGGTTTAACAGTTCACCTGAAAATAACCTGGAGAGAGAAAATAGTTTCATCTTTCATGGAAACTGCTGTCAATTTGTACCAGCTTCCAGGAGCACTGTCTTGAGCAGGATTCTGAAATACATGCTGAGCTCACTGGACAAGAGGGTTATGACTGATTTCCACTGTTGGCTGTGGGAAAGGAATGGGAGGGCACCGATACAGATACTGCCTATTTGTCAATAGTGGGACAAAATTGATGTGCATCCATAAAATGTGTAAAGTTACCTGTTGTTTTTCCTTGCCCAATATCCATTCACCTTTCTGCTGGTAAGTGAAAGCTGTTTTTCTCTGGATATACACCCCTCCACCACTCTCAGTGCAAATGATTCCAGTGTTGCTGACTCTACTCCCAGTTCTGGTATAGAGAATACCAGGCTTGCCCCATCAGTGTATCACATCCCCATGGCCACAATGATTATTTCAAAGATAATCAGGTTTCCAGCAGAACGAATCAAAGGCAATTCTGAGGTTTCTATTTAAAATGTTGGGCAAAAGGAAATCTCTCTGCTGAGCATGGTTATGGGGAAAGTAAGAAGTGACCCTGAAGCTGCTTAGCAGTCTTTCTATCGCCATGAGGGAGAAAGCAGCCTGAAAATAGAACCAAAAAGAAGAAAATAAAGAAAACAGAGAGCTCTGATGAAATTATTTAAGCAACCGATTTCAACTGTGCCTGAAGCCTACTATCCTTGATCTTTCAGTCATATGAGCTGGCTTTTTATTTCTTTTTGCTTTTAAGACATTTTGAGTTTGGTTTCCTAACACTTTTAACCGAAGAAACCTTAATATTGTGATTTAATAAAGGTAAATACACCACATTCAAGGAGGTGATGGTCCCAGTGTTTTCTGTGCTAGTCACAAAGTTTAAGGTTAAGAAAGGGATTCCTGGACTTCCCTGGTGGCACAGTGGTTAAGAATCCGCCTGCCAATGCAGGGGACATGGGTTCAAGCCCTGGTCTGGGAAGATCCCACATGCCACAGAGCAACTAAGCCCATGCGCCACAACTACTGAACCTGCACTCTAGAGCCCTAGAAACACAGCTACTGAGCCTGTGCACCACAACTACTGAAGCCCGTACGCCTAGGCTCTTGCTCCACAGCAAGAGAAGCCACCGCAGTGAGAAGCCCGCGCACCGCAATGAAGAGTAGCCCCTGCTCGCTGCAACTAGAGAAAAGCCTATACGCAGCAACGAAGACCCAACGCAGCCAAAAATAAATAAATAAATAAAAATTTTTTAAAAAAAGAAAGGGATTCCTGGTTGTAGGAGGAGATGAGCATCACAACAGGAGCCAGTATTTACTGAAGGCTTACTATGTGCCAGGTACTGTCCTCATTAGATCTTCATTACAACTCTATGTAGAAATAGAAATTATTATTTCTCATATTACAGATTAGGAAACTGAGGCTTAAAGAAGCTAAGAAATTTCCTTAAAGTCACACAGTTGGTCAGTGAAGGAGCCAAATTTGCATCCATGACTGCCTGGCCCAGATCCCATGTTCCTGACTTCAAAGCTGAACTGCTTGGTCCTCTTAAGACTTTTCTAATGTAAAATTCAGAGGAATATCCACTTGCCAGTACATATGTATTTGAAAAAAATACGTTTTTCTTCTGAAGAAGATGGGATCTGTTAACAGAAGGTCTATTTACTAGCTGAGGCCAGAGATGGATTTGACATGAAAATTTGAGAGCAATAACACTATAAGCCACAGTGGAATTGCTCCTCATGGTAAAAGGTTGAGGAATTTAGAGGCCAAGGAATGATCTGGAAAGAAAGAAAAGCCAGGAAAACTGAACATCGCAAATAAGAAATGGAGGAAAAAAAAGATTCCCTCTACCCCTTCTCTTATTTTCCCTTGTTCCCCAATCCTCCTTGGAAACAACAGAGATAAATGGACCTCAGAGATGAAGAATATCTAAGTAGTAATGATGGTCATTACTACTGTGTACCAAACATCTCTGCCTCTCCTCCCAGCCATATGCAGTCACATTTCCCTATATCCCTTAAAGTCAGGTGTGACATGCGACTGACTTCAGTCAACGCGACTGAAGCGAGGAGAAGAGACACATGTTACTTATGGGCATTGTTTTTTCCCCTTGCTGAGGTGATCACGGAAGCACATTTCAAGATGGAATCTCTATCAGTCTTTCTCCCTGAGTAAGCACACTGAGCAGAATCTCCCTGTCGACCCATTTTGGGCATTCAATTTGAGTGAGAAATAAACTTTGGCTGTGCTAAGACCCTGAGATGTGGGGATTATTTGTTACTGCAACATCACCTAAATTTTCCTGACTGATGCAGAAGATTTCAAGTTTGTTCACTGTGGTTAAAGTCTCTCTGTCATCTCTCCTGTGAGGTCCTCAGTTAATCCAACATTGTTCACTAACCCTTTGTTGTGAGGGGATTCCTCTGGGGAAACTCCAGAAAGATGAAGGAACTGCTGATGTCTGGATTTCATACATAGTTTGTATGCTTACCTACTTTTGCCTGTGATTTCAGTTTGACAGTTTTTCTTTTCCACCTAGTGTAACATAGGTCATTTTGTTTAATAGGTTCTCTAAATATTTGAGGACCTTGGGGGAAACTGTATTCCTTATGAAGAAAAACTGCCATTGAATCTAAAGTGTTTTTTAGAAAAGAGAAAAAAATAAAACCAAACAAGAAAATCCAACAATTTACCATAATCACCAAAGAAAATTACTTTAAGATTTACTATTATTTTTAAAAGGGCTTCTATTCCACAATTTACAGAATTATTTCCTAATTTCCTTTCAGTTTTACATTTCAACTTTTCTTCCTGTCCCACTCATTTAATAATTTAACCATTTTATATAAGTTCCTTCACATTTATCATTTCATTTGCTCCTGTAGATAATTCCCCTCTGAGGTGGTTAAGACAACTGTTCCTTAAACCTTATTTTTACATCCATTTTCTCATCTACTCCATCCAACAAATCTATGAGGTAAGCAATGCTTCTGTTATTATCTCATTTGACAGACGGAAGCACTAAGCCTGAGAGAGACCAAGTGACTTCCATGTGGCAACAAAGTGGTGGAGAAAGGCCCAAAAACTAAATCTCCTGGCTCAGAGCATTAATGAAAAAAAAAAAAACCAGGAAGACCTAGATTACCATTTTTTAAAAAAATTACCCTGCATTTGGGAAAAGACTGGAAAAGAACGGGAAAAATGAAATGAGTTGTGTAAGTGCTTATTGTTTAAAACATTTACTTTAATGTTTTTATAATGGTGGTTTAAATATGAAAGAATAAAAATCGGAAAAAGGAAATAGAAAACTTGCTGAAGTTGCATGGAAAGTGGTCTTGTCTTCTGTATTCTTGAGAGGGAGGGGACCAATTTCAGCTCAAATGTTTCTGGAGTTCAAGATCCAGCCTGTGGTTAATTTTATGCTTATAAATCTGCCAATTTTGAAAACAATCAATAACTGATATTTATTGATCACTTACTGTGTCCTAGGCAGTGGACCAGGTGCTTTTCATGGATTATTTTATTGTATCCTCTGCAACGATCTGATGAGTTAGATAGCGTTATTAGTTCTATTTTAAAGATGATGACACTGAGGCTCAGAGAGGTTAAGTAACTTGCTCACAACTACAGACAGAAAACTGTAAAACAGGGACTGCAACCCAGCTAGCCTGACATCAGTGTTCATGTTCATAATCACTGTGCTATATAGTCCCTAAGCTGTTCTATTTGTCATTGCTGCAGAAGCCTGAAGACATAATGCTCACAATATTTTCTCAGAATATAGATTTGTCCCTTCCTCCTTATATCTAATTACATTACTCCCTTCTCACATCTGTTAGTTTTTTTCATGCTCAGGATGAAAAGTGTCATCTCTAATGCCACCCCCTATTGATTAGCAGTGTCTGCTAGAGTGTGGTATTGACAAGGATTCTAAGGCTACGAGAAAAATTGCCATGATTGATTTACAATGTCTGCTGTGGGCACAGGAGGGGGAAATGTTGACCAAGTGCAAGCAATTTGCCCGCCAGCATCTGAAGGTGGTAAAAGGAAGCATTTGGATAGCAGGTCTAGGGCCATTGCTTCTGATGTTCCCCAAGTCATTGAAGGGCAACAGAAGTGATTTTGACTCCAAATCACTTAAAAGTGATTAGGGAGAAACCATGAGTCCCAGGTGAGTGACAGGAGCCTGGCCAATAACGGGTCTTCATTGCTCCCACCTCTCATTAGTGGAAGAATCTTGTTCTTTTTTTCTGTTGTGCTCACATATTTACTTGACAAATACCACATGCCAAACAGTATTCTACCTACTAAGGAAGGAACATAGAACAAGATGGACATAATCTCTGCTTTCCTGAAGTTTATCTTCTAGTGGGAAGAAAGGCAATAAACTGGTAAAGAAGCAAACAATTTCATATAATATTTCAGTTAAGTGCTGTGAAAAAGTCAAGCAAATAAGGGGATCTAGCAATGCGGCTGGGGTGCAGGCTGAGAGGTGGAAACTTAGGTAGGGGTTGCGAGGGAAGGTCTGGTTGTCCAGTTGTCAACTTCACAATGACACTGATACATTTGTACCCTCAGGCTCTCCGCTGCAATAAGTTGTATGTCAACATGTACAGCTCAGTAAAGGAGATGCCTTGGTTCCCAAATCTGTTCACTTCTGCTGTGTGGTCTTTGAATCACTTGCTATAGCCAGCAAATTTTATTTTCTTCATGGATTTTTTTTGTGTGTGTATTTTTCAAATTTCTACAATGTTTCAATCTATATATTTTATCATTATTATTGTCTCTTCCTATGCTGTTTCCCCCACCTAGACTATGTCTCCCTCTTCTCTATCTCATGAACATGACTTATTCTTCAAGATCCAGGCTGAGTTATACCAAATCCACCCAAGTGAAGTTAGGTATCTCTTCCTGAGGTCACCATGACCGCCTGCACACTGTTTTTTGGGTGTTCCAGTGACAACCTCTGAGACCACTGCGTTTCTGACTCCAAAGCTTCTAGTCGATTTCAGCTTCACCTACCCCAGAATTAATGCTGTAGGGGCCTTGTTGAAGGTTCCTTTGTAGCCCCAATGCCTAATCCAAAGCATGATACATAGCAGGAACTCAACAGCTACAATATGGAGGAGAGGAAGATTGGATCAATGGGTCTGTGGGTCTGACACATGCTCTCTGCTTGACCTTCCACACATCACTTAAGCTGAGCTAGTTTTCTCATCAATTTAAGGTAAAGACAAAAACCCAGTTCACAGGATGGTTATGAGGATTAAATGAGATTATCCACGCAAAACACTTTGTAAAATACTTGACACGAACTTAGCCCTCCATAAATGATAGTAATTAATAGTAAGTCCGAAGTTGAACAATTAATAGTTGTGATAGCAGTAGTACAGCTGATAGATAATGAAATATGGGTGAATGGATGCATGGGTACATGTTTCTGCTTTTGTGATTGTACTTGACTTGGAATGACTGTTCTGTTCTGAACTCCTCTGGCTTCATGTTCTCCTTGGTTGTTGACTACTGAACACCCCTTCTATCTCTAGCCCTTGCCTTCAGTACCTTTTTGGAGGCTTAAAGTTTATTTTCTTAATCCACCACTGCTCATGGCTTGGGGTAACATCCAGAGGTTAAATAGGAGACCGACATATGCATTATATACAGTTGTGCTATTTTTACTCCTTCGTTCACCTTCTTTTTTTCATCTACACTTCAAAAACTAGTCATTTATGTGGCATTTAATGCCTCATAAATGTTATGAGGCTTTATACAGCACTCACTGAGAGGGATATGGTGAAAAGAGTTTATTTGGTATTTTAAATCTAATTTCTCAATGTTATCCCTGTGTTTCCCCCCAGTGGTGTGCATATTTAAGTCCAGCACCCAGGGTTTTGCCAAGTAAATTGTTATTGATGTATGGAGTTAAAAAGGCAGGAACAAGAGGTTTCTTACTGTGCTAACTGGTAACTCTGCATGTCTTAAAATAAATCATGCCTGGAACTACCAAGCCATCCTGGCTTTCTGCTTGCTGATCTGTGAAGAGGCTTAGACCTTTTCCTGAGTGTGTCTTACTCTCCGTCTGCAGGCTGCAGAGCCCTCCTGGCTCATGGGCAGAGGGATGAGCATCGGCAAGATGGCCTCTGCTTCCAACATCGCTGACACAGTTTCCTTCCTGGCTGGAAGCTGAGCTGTGGGGTGTAGGGCTGCTCACCAGGGCCCTGAACACTGAGACACAGGCCAAGGAATACAGGTAGAAGCCAAGCATGACCCCCCCAGCCCTTGGTATCCTTCCTGGTTCCAGAGCAGAAGGTTCAATGAGGAAAGATGTCAAGCACTAGGAAGCACAGAGAAGTCAGTGGAAAGACATATACCCACACACACCTGCACATTGTGCTGCCATTAAGATCCTGCTTTCAAAAATATATAACATGGGGGAATGCAACTGATATAGTGCTAAGAGAAAAAGGAAAGAACCTTATATATGTAGAACTTTATTGTGTAGATATGTATATATAAATGATTAGAAAAAAGACTGGAAGAAAACAAAAATAATAGTCTTTTTTTATTTTGCGGTACGCGGGCCTCTCCCGCTGTGGAGCACAGGCTCCAGACGCACAGGCTCAGTGGCCATGGCTCACGGGCCCAGCCGCTCCGCGGCATGTGGGATCTTCCCTGACCGGGGCACGAACCCGCGTCCCCTGCATCAGCAGGCAGACTCTCAACCACTGCACCACCAGGGAAGCCCAAAAAATAATAGTCTTAAATTGGCTGTATCCCATACAAATGTTATGACATCTTCATTTAAGATATCTTCTTTCTATAATCTTTTTATATCCTCCAAATTTCTACCATGTTTGAATATTATTTTCTTAAGATATTATTATTCAAGGCAAGGCAGTAAGACAAGAGACAGAATGAGAGAGGATGGGAGGCAGAATATTTTAGGCAAGCTGCAAGAACAGAAACCTAATTAAAACTGACTTAAGTAAAAAAAATTAAATATATTGGGTTATCACTAGGAATCCAGGAACCCTGGGTTCAGGATCCAAGGACTCCAGCAATGTCCTAGGGACCCATGTCTCCCTCCTCCTCCCCCTTCCCCTCTCTCCCTCTCCTCCTCCTCCTGTCCCCCACTTCCTGTTCTGTCAATAGTGCTAGAGGCCACAGAGTGAAATGGTTGAGAGCACAGGCTCAGGAGCCAGGCTGCCTAGGTTCAAATTGTGCCTTCCCCACTTAAGAGCTTTTTTTAACCGAGAGTTATTTAACCCCTAAATGTTACAGTTTTCTCATCTGTGAAATAGGGATAATAATAGCAATAATAATGATAATAATGATCATTAAGTATAAAGTCTATGAAGACTGAATGAGTTAACATACATAAAGCACTTAGATTAGTTCTTGGCACATGCATGGCACTCAATAAATGTTATCCATCACCACCACTGCCACCACCATCATCACTTGCCTTTGTTGACTACATTTTGCAGATAAAATCTCATCAATGGCAAAATGGCTACCAGCAGCCATACACCTACATCCTCTGAGCATAGCATCCTCAAAGGAAAGAGGATTTCTCTTTGTCTGTGTTCGATTGTCAATCTCAGGAGACTCTAAATGGCCTGGCTTGGTTCTATGCCCAGACATGAGCCTGTCACTGTGGCCCAGGAGGTCAGGGACATGTGGGTGGGTCCAGTCTGGGTCACAGGTGTTTTCTATGGTGGGGCTGGGACACTGTAATTGACAGCCACACCAGGGCCTCAGAGAATGAAAGAGTTCCTCCAGAGAAAAAAGAAGACTGTGAATAGGCAATCAAAAAATTATTGCTATCAAAGAGGGACTTTCTTGAATTGAGTATTCTAAACTTCTTGCCAATCAATCACAAAAACCAGTGATTGAATCCTCAGATAATGGCCTCAAATTGGATTCCATAGGCCCATAACTTGCAGCAGAAAAGTGGGCTCTATCCCAGGTGGATTATAAAATGCAGGCTGGGGTGGAATGAACAACTATGTGAAATACTACCCATCCCATCCTATGGGCACGTGGCACCTAGACGCCAGAAAAGGATACCTTATCAGAGTTAAGGTGTTACAGGTTGGAGTGAGGGTGACCAGTTAGGAGCCATAGTTGTCATCCAGACAAGAGATTTTGGTGTCCTGAACCAAAGGAAGTGGACAGATATGAGAAGATAGGGAGTAAGCTCAACAGCACTTAGGAGTAGGCTATGAGGAGAGAGAGGAGTCCAGATGGTGCCCATGGTTTCCTCTCTGGTCAAGTGGGTGAATGAGTATCATTTAATGAGATGGAAATACCTGGGGAAGAACAGGTTGGGGACAGTGGGAGATGGAGGAGAGATAAAGACACCAAGGCCATTCACTACCAAGTGGTATCGCATGTCCCTTTCCCGGCAGACTGTGTTGGCAGCACCACTCAAAAAATGTTAAATGAACCCTGGCAATTTCTACATGTTGACATGGAAGACTGAAGACCACTGTTTCATAAGCAGAACACCGTCGCTCTGGCTATAAGACCACCAAGTACTTCTTAAAGTTCATTTGCATGGTGGTGAGTCAGTAACAAAGGCCCTGGGCCTCACAATACATTTGCAACATTTCCAAACTCAGGAGAAAATCTGCAGGGTTTCAGTGATAAACATGATCAGCTCAAACAAGCAATTTGTCATGAAGTAATCTGTGTAAATTACCATAGCGAGAATATTTTCTATCATCTGCATGGTTTCATGCAAAGCATTTTCTTCTATTATTTAATCCCTTGGGCTTCAGGGAACTGTTTTACAGTGATCTAATACAGCAGAAGCTGGGTTTATTTACAGGATTTGTTAGAAATGATTCCATCTTCTCACTCCTTGGCTTTGAGGCTAAAACAATGGATGCACAGAGCAAGTCTGGAGATTCTTGACAACACTGGAGGACAAGGAAGTCAACATACAGCACAGACATCATTCACATTCTCAAGACCTTTTAAGATTCATGTGCTAATTTTAAAGATGGGCATTAAAAAAGAAAGGCATGAAAACATATTCTACATTGGTGGGTCTTAACTCTTTGGGGTCTCAGGCACCTTTGAAAATCTTAGAAAACTATGGAACCTATGGCCAGAAGAATCTACATGCACGTGCACACATGTCATATACAACAGAGCAAGGACTCATGGAATGCTTTAAGCCCATCTGTGGACTCCAGGTTAAGGATACCTACTATATCCATAAGGACACCTACTATTGTCTATGAATTTTCATGGCCTCTCCTCTTCATTGTCCTCCATTTTAATTTTCAGTATAAGAACAATGAACAGATGAACAGTATGGTGTGTGTACGTAACACACACTTCTTGATTGCCCAAAGATTAGTATGTAGCAGCCTAAATTACCAGAACACAACTGAGAACCCAAAAGGAAGCAAGATACAAAACTACAGGAAGACCATGCACTAAACCTGAAGAGTTACTCTGGTGCCTGCAGGAACCCATTAACTCTCTGTTTTTCACAAAATTCTAGTAAGATTAACTATCTGCTCTCCTAGCCACCAGCAAATCAAACAGTGGAAAATGGGCTGCTATAGACAGGCAGCCTCAAGAGCTCAACTTATTGAGAACCTGACAGCAAGGATAGAGGGGGAAAAAATTCTCAATGTGTTGCCAAGGGCCTACTTTAAGCCTGCCTTTGAGTTAGGTGCTAGGGATAGAAAGATGAATAGTTTCCGGTTGATTCAGAAATTGGGGATTGGTGAGAAACAAATAATCAAAAAGCAACATGGTAAATGTTTCAATAAAAATATGTACAAACTGCTACGTTGAGAACAAAAGAAGAAATACCAGGCTTTGCCTTTCGAGCCTAGGAAGAGAGTAAAGGGAATAACAGAGTTGAATCTACAAGGATGAGTCAGAATTGACCAGGTAGTTATAGGGATGAATGAATTTCAGACCAAGACATGGAGTGCAGTTTGGACAGATATATATGAGCACGTATGGATAGGCAGGTGAATATGGGCAGAGGTGGCTGAGCAGGTGTGAGGGGCAGATGGGCACAGTTGAGTACAGATGTGAAGTGTGGATGGGCAGGAATGAATTAGGATCAGGAATGGAGGAAGCCGTGCTGACAAGATCAGTGTAATTCTATAGCAGTCCTTGAACACTATACCCGGGGATTTGGATTTTTTCCCAATAGGCAATGAGGAGCCGATACAAGGGTTTTCTCACAGAGCAGGAGCTTGAAGGAATCAGATTTACGAAAGATAACTCCAGCAGCAATTTGAAGGATGAACTAGAGCTGGTGTTGACTGGACTGGCAAAGCAAGCAGTTAGGAAACTATTATAATGGCCTGACTGCAACCACCAAGGCAGTGCCTTCAGGCAGTGGACCTGAACCAAGGCAAAGATAAATAGGAGTGTATGTGCACGTGGGTATGCATATGTGCAAGAAGAAGAGAGAAGGAAAGAGAAGGAGAGATATTATGTGTGTGTGTGTGTGTGTGTGTGTGTGTGTGTGTTGTATATATGTGTGTTGGTTGAAATATTTTTATGAACTAAGATCTTCAGGCCTTGGTGAGGTATTGAGAAAGAGGAAGGAAGAGGAAGAAACTCAGTAATTTCATTGTATGTATAAGCACAATATTTATATCTTATCCCAACCTCACATATTGAGATCCTTGTCAGTTTAGAAGATACGGTTATTTGAGTAACACAATCTCAAGTTTGCTTTTGAAATATCCATGAAAACAGTGGTTACCAAATGCCAGACAATGGGTTTTCCATATTAGAATCCCCTGGGGTCTTCATTAAAAACAGATTCCTGGGAACTTACCACAGATCTAACAAATCACTCTGGGTGGGAGCCCAGGGAATTCATATTTTTAACTGTCAGGTCAAATGACTGCTGGGAAGCTGTGATTGGGAACAACCACTTTTAACAACTCAACTATCAGTCAACTTGAAGAAGGATGTACAAATGCTCAGAGGAGTAAATCTCTCATGCAACATTCAAGAATGCTACCAATATTTTCATTATACAAAGAGACAAAAGGCCCTCCATGTGATACCACTTTTGTGGGGGGCCTCATCTCAAAGTAACTGCATATGCTTTAGAATAGCTTATTGCATTTCTTTCGGCATATTCCTTAATTTAGTCTCTTCAGTAGTTTACCCTCAGCCTAACGTTTTGATAGATATCAGTGAGTAACAGGCCAAGCTGAAGCTAAGCAGTCTGCAGAAAATATTCAGATGTAAGTCCTATTTCTTTTTCTCTTTACCTCCCACCCTAGGTGAACTCATCCAGTCCTGTTGCTTAAATAGCATCTATATGCTGATGACTCACAAATTTTTACCTCCATCCTGAATCTCTCATCTATACTTTAGGGTCATATATCCAACTGTCTCCTTGTCATCTCTAGTTGGCGTCTCATACGAATCTTGATTTTAAGAAAGCTGAAAAGTACTGAACTCTTAAATCACTCCACCTAACCTTTTCTTACCCATCTCCAATCTTCTCAACCTCAGCAAATGGTACCACCATTTACCCAGTGGCTCTAGCCAAAATCCTCAGGGAGATCATTCTTGATCCCTCCTTCTTCCTAACCACCCCCTTCCACGTCAATTTCTAAATCTTGTGAATTTTACCTCCCAAATGTATTCCAAATCTGCCCATGACTCTTCACCTCTACTTCTATGACCTTGATCTGAGCCACCACCATCTTTTGCTTTAGCTAACAGAAGCTGGGACCATTTCTCTTCCAAGCCACTCTGACCACTGCGGCCAGAGGGCTCTTTAAAAATTACAGCACCTCATGCCCCTGCTTACAACCCCCGAGCGGTGTTCCAGTGCACTCAGAATCACATCTAAACCCCTTTTCAGGGTTTCATTTCTCTTCCTTCTCATCCAGGCCCTATGTCCTTCCATCACTACCCTCCAATCAAATGGACCTTCCTCTAGGTCCTTGAACACACCCAACTGCTCCCCATTGCAGAGCCATCACTCCTGCTCCTCCCAATGTATGCAACTCCTAACCAGGCTAAATTTTCGTCTTGCAGTCTGAGCTAAATCTCTGTCCCAAGAGGTTTGCCCTCTTCATCTAGGCTAAGATTCAGCACACCTTTTCTGTAGGGAGCCAGACAGGAAATATCTTAAGCCACACAGGCCATGTGGTCTCTATCATGACTACTCAACTGTTTTTGTAGCAAATCATCCATAGGCAATATGCAAATGATATGCCTGACTATGTTTCAATAAAACTTTATTTACAAAAAAAGGGAACAGGCAGATTTGGCCTCTAGGCTGTGGTTTGCTAATTCCTGACCTAAACCAAAGTATTACTCTTCTGCTATTCTTTCTCAGAGCTTCTCATAAGTCCTAAACATGTGCCCACTGCCTGTGTCTCCCACTAGTCTCTTAGCTCCATGAGGACAGAAAGCTCAGGCTCTTATGTATTCCCCATCAAATATATAGTTCCTGGTAGAGCGCTTGCCGCAGTGTGGCCTCAGTAAACACTGGTCGGATAAAGGAAGAAAAGGACAGTTGAGGAAGGAAGGGAGAATTTCTCTTTGAAGCCCAAGTACTTTTTGTAAAAAGGTAGCAGCCATGTCTGGCCTGTACTTTTTAACTCCTTTCCCAACAGAGTTCCTGGGTGAATCACTTATTCATTTATTGCTTTGTTCATTCCATCATTTCTTCAGCAATGCAGTATTTACTAACATCTAAGATGGCAGGCTGAGGGCTCTTCCCAGATCTCTGCTCCCAGAAGCCTTCTTTCTGGTTTTCTGCTGGGAGGCCAGTGCAAGATTCAAGCTTTGTGAAGTGAGATTGAGAGGCCAAAGCAATTAGTAGAAAAGGCCAGCAGGGTCGCCTCTCAACCAGAAGGGAGCCCTGCCCTCTCTGCCCTGACTCATTACCCTAAAACAGCCCTCCCCACAACTCTTCACTGTTTCTCCACTTTGGCAGATGAAAAGCGAATGATTGTGTACCCTGACAGTTTAGCACCAACAGTGCTTTGAAAGAGACGCCACGCGAGGGTTGCATGTCCCATTCCTCCCTCCCTCCCCCACCAATCCCTACGCCCTTCCCCATCTTCCCCATCCTCCTCCAGGCTGACTGGAATGCCAGCAAGGAAGCTGAGAGATGGGCAGTCATTAAAGATCATCAACTATAGAGCTCTTTGCCAGGCAGGATTATGTTTAATAGACAGCAAGAGTATTCCTGCTGGCTCCTGTTAAGTTTCATCAAAAGTGTGCCTAATTAAATTCTTCAATTAATTATGCTCTCCTGCATTACAAATTTTGATCAAATTGATTTAATTTGGTGCAGGGAGAGATGTTCCTTCACATGCAAAGTGAACCCATCTGAGGTTAGGTTCTGTGTCCAGAAGCCTCTTGGGATCCCTCTAATCTGGATTGCCTTTACCCTCCTGCATCCTGGGAATTGGTGAATCGCAGGCGGCTCAGGGAACTGGCAATTGTTGCTCTGCCCACATCTGCAAGAGCTGTCCTGAAGCCCCAAAGAAGCTGAAAG
>NW_020175444.1:455803-473680 GCF_003031525.2 Neophocaena asiaeorientalis asiaeorientalis | reverse complement strand
CACCCTTTCCTCCTCTGCTTTAAGAAACACCCCCATCTTGGGAAAAATCGCACCCAATCTGTCAGTGAAATATGCTGTGGGACTGAAGTTCTGGCAATCTGTTTCCACTCTGGAGACAAATCTCAGCTTGTTAGTGGCCTTACAGAGAACTTTAGAGCGTCCTTAGTTCACAGAGCCCCAAAGCAAACAGTGCCCCGATCACCCAGGCCAAGGCATTCTCCCCCTCTTTCCACTTACGGTCAAAAGTCCTGCCAAGACTCAACTTCCCAACCCTTCTTTCTCCTTTCCAGGGTCCTTCACTCCATCCTATAAGGCCCTGAGACCTGACATCCCCCAGGCAACCCCCTCCACCATATAGCCACTTGGCAGCCAGACCTTCCTGATGGTCTCACCCTCATCAAAACATCCCTATGTGGGGCCCCACTCACTCCCTAGGGCTTCTCCTATTAATTGACTAGCCAATCTGATGACCAAATTTCTTTCCAAACAACAAAAGCAATAACAACAAAAATTTTTTTTTTTTTTAAAAATGCTCCTGGGCTCCCCTGGTGGCGCAGTGGTTGGGAGTCCGCCTGCTGATGCAGGGGACACGGGTTCGTGCCCCGGTCCGGGAAGATCCCACATGCCGCGGAGCGGCTGGGCCCGTGAGCCATGGCCGCTGAGCCCGCGCGTCCGGAGCCTGTGCTCTGCAACGGGAGAGGCCACGGCAGTGAGAGGCCCGCGTACCGCAAAAAAAAAAAAAAAAAAAAATGCTCCTTACTGCATAAGCCAAAGTGCGAGCTCCCTTCCATGTGGGTGTGTCCGGGGTTAATTTGTCCTATGTGAAGCCACAGACTAAACGCTCCCTGTCATCCTACAGAGTCAGTTTTACTCAGAAATAATTTAAACTCTTATTTGTATACTGCAGAATAAACTAGAAAATTCACACGATGTATTAAGACAGAAGAGGAGACTTGAAAGGTAAGCCTTTTGGGGGCTGCAGCCCCAGGCCTCGTAGGTCTCAGTCAATTACCTCCATCTTGGGCAAAGAAGCATAGCATACATAGTCCTGGTGATGCCTTTCTCACCATGGTTAATGTGCGTCCCCTCACTAGGATCTCTGACACCAGAAGACTTTTACTTCTTCACAAGCTCTGGGGATGTTTTAGCCATTAAGATATTGTTATAATTAATTCACTACATAAAGTGAATCCCCCCGGGAAGAATGCCTAAATCTACTTCTGCCGCGTCCTCTCCCTTCAACTCAATTCGGAAATTGTCAACTGCTTGATTGGACATTTTCATTTGCATGGTCTGCCACAGCCTTGAAATGAACTTGCCTACAATTCTAAACCTACCATTTCCTGCCAGTACCATCAAACCTGCTCTCCCTTGTCATTCCCCAGTTTCTCCTAATGGTGCCCCAATTTTCCCAGGCACTGGGTGGGGGGAAACATAGCAGACATTCTCAACATCATCCATCAAATAAGTAAATAAATAAATAGGAGTTGCTTTTAGTGTTGTTATTTCAAAACCATCGCATAACGAATCCTTACTTGTTCTTTAATGGGTAAATAGATTAGATCTTAGCGTTGTTTTTTTTTTTTTAAAGAAATATGCTTTTGGTTAGTGATTCTTTTTGAGCATGCACTCCATAATAGTTTAGAACTAGATGTTTCAACCCAACTTAATAATCCTCTATCCCCTAAGCAAGGCCATTGCCAAGTCCTGTCAGCACACAGTAGGGCTCAACAAATGCTAGGTGTTAATAGAAATAATAATAAATAAAAATATATCATAACATGGTAAAAGATGTCAGTGGATGGTATGCAATTAGCTGCCAAGAGAGCAAGGAGAGAAGGCTAAGAAAGCAGAGAGAGAGCTGAGAGGTCTGGAGGGAGTGGTCCCTCCCACCCTGACAGTGTGGTGAGACATACCATCCAGGGAAATTTAGGAAGGTAGCCAGGAGACTTTGAGGCCTGCTTGTGAGACAGACAAACCAGCTTCCCCAGAGCTTGTGGTTTATGCTTCTTTAGCAAGATGATGCTGACTGGAGAGCAGAATCCAATGGAAGGAGGAGAGTCATGCTAGGGCAATGGCTGGTGTGGCACAAAGCCAGAAGGCCTGAAATGAAAAGTATAAAAGGCATTACAGAGGAGGCACTCAAGAATTTATGTAGTGAATTAATTATAACAATATCTTAATGGCTAAAACATTTATTGAGAGCTTGCTCTGGGCTGAGCAGCATTTAAGTGTTGTACAGGCATTACTTGTTTAATCCCTGCCATGGTCTGGAAAGGGATCTTTTATTACTCTGATTTGATAGATGTGAAATGAACCTCAGAAAGGTTAAGTAATTTGTGCAAGGTTGCACAGCTAGAAAGTGGTGGAGCTAGGGTCTGAATCCAGAACCTGAGTGTTTCATCCTCAAATTTTTCTTCCTCCTACTTAAATGTCTGCATTTTAATTTAAATTTCCTCTTTTTTCCTCTGACAATGTTACAACTCCACACTCAGTAAACTCTTTGAAGGCAGAGGTAGGGTCTCAGAGTTCTTCAAATTCTTCTCAATGCCTCACAATGCCTTCTATAGTAAATACTTAATAAATATGATTGATTTATTGATAGAAATATTTGTTAATGGCACAACGTTGAGAAAATCAGGCACTGTAACAAACAGGGGAAAACTTTCTAGAAAGGATCACTCAGTCTTATCTGGTGAAGCCTGTGTACTATCAACAGGCTGTATGCAACAGTCTCTCCTGGCCCACACAGCACTGCTGGTTCTGTTGCCTGGGACCCTCTTTTCTTACCTTCTCCCTTTTCCTGGTTTATTCCCTCCTGTACTATAGACCTCAGCATAGATGCCTCTTCCTCCAGGAAGACTTCCCCGATTCACCCCAAATTTGGATTAGAAGCTCCCACAAAATCTTATACTTCTCCCATCACAACATTTATCTCACTGCATTACAATTATCTAGTTCACTCTTCAGTCTTTCCCAAGTAGATCATAAGCTTGTTGAAAATAGGGTTGTCCTCACTACCTAGCACATGGTATATATTTTTAAATATATATATTCTATATACATACATACACTGAGTATACTATATACTTGTTGAATATGTATTTATTGAAATAGTTGTAATGAGAGCTCTCTTATCTCACCCAAATCAAGGTCAATATGCCCCAAAGCTTCAAGGCACAGTGGAGGAGCAGTGAACACAAATTTCCCTATTTCACAGTTTTGTCTAAGCCAGGACTCGCATTCTCTCAGGATATACCAAGGAGAAAAAGTGATGGAAAGAAGCTGGAAAGGTAGACAAGTTTACTGACCTCATCTACAAGACAGCCCCAGTTACCCGGGCTTTGTGATTTGGGGCAAGTTCCATACCCTCTCAAAGTTTAGGTGAGGAAGTGGTGAAGCACTCTGCCTCCCTCATGGGATTGTTGTAAAGATTCATTAAAACGTAAAACAGAACAGTGCCTGGCACATAGTATCTGCCCAGTAAGTGTCAGATGCTGTTATAATTTTATAGCATCAACTGGTATTTGAGTGTGAGATTTTCCATTTTTACTCATACAGAGTAACTCTGCCTGGACACTTTAATGTCATTGGTATATTATTATGTAATTAATATACACAAGTAATATTGCCCGTAATACATGCAATTAATTAAATGTTTGGAGATGCAGATGTCTTGGAAACAAAGTCAAATTGATTAAACCCAGCTGGTCTAACTGACCACAAGTGTGGTCTGACTGGCTACATGAAGCAGCCAGGCTTTGGCCAGACCAGAGAATTCATCAAAAGTCTCAGATCCCTGGCTCGGCAATAGTTCTCACTCCTCAGCACCTTTCCAATCCAGTTCACAAAGCTGAAAATTAAAACAAGTTAATAAGAACCATAAAATTTTGATACCAACAAATGTTCTTAAATTTTACTCAGCCATAAAGCTATTTACGACAGGAGAGTAGAAAGTTTCCCTCTAATTTTTTAAGCTGTGAGCAGCAACATGAACAAACAATGTAGACTGTACATTCAAGAACAAAGTTTGGAACTGTGATCAAATACATCAACAACAAAAAGCAAATCTGACATATTTAATGATAAATCTTTTTATTATGCTGTGCAGTAATTAGACAAAATGAGAAGTTCACATAATGGCTGTAATTATTTAGTCATATTACTTTCATGCTGTCAAACCAAACTTTCATGGATTTTCTCTTTCTGTTTTGTTAGTTATTCTGCATTTATAAAAAGCCCCTGTGTTGACTATTTTCTCTGATGCTACTTAAGATTTCAGTGGACTCCTCATTGCATGAAGGCATAATTAGACATAAGCACACACCCACACATTGGAAGACAGAGATCTAGGACCCGAGTCTCCATGTCCTGAGCTCCTGCATGCTTCTCTGGCTCAGGGCAATAGCTCCTGAGACCACCTATTTTCCAGCCTGTGAGGTCCAAACCTTCCCCTGTACTTCTCATTCTCTCCTGAGATAAGAGTTTCTGAATAAGAAGATTGCTATAGTCCCCTTTCCATAGAAGGATCATTAACCTCATTTGATGATGTTAGCTGCTCTAACAAATAGAACCCTAATTACAAATAGATCACAGCTTATTATTTTACATAACGGCTGTAACGTAATACTCGTGTATTTCTGCTCACTTAACAACCCAAGGCAGGTATCCCTGTTTGTCATGAGACTCTCTTCCACCCAGTGATTTGAGGACCCAGAACTCCTTCTATCTTGTGGCTTCACTGTTCCCTAAAGCTTTGTCTTCATTGTCTGCACTCATCTAGCAAAAGAGAAGAGCATGGATGAGATCTCGCTACTTCATAAAAACCTTGACCCTAACATTGTACCCACCACTGTCATTAGAACTTGGCCACATAATCACACACCCAATTTCAAGGGAGACTCCGAAATGAGATCAAGTTATTTGCTCAGGAAAAAGAAACAGGTTTTGATGTACAGCTTGCAATCTCCACCCTTCCTGAAATCAGTGTGGAAATGAGGAGGTAGAGTCAGCAAACAAGATGAAGAATTGGGGGGGGGGGGGGGGGGGGGAAAAATTTGGGGGGGGGGGGGGAGGGGGATGAAATGATATAGCAGGGAAAATAAAACAAGAAGCTATAAAGTTCATTACTGGAGAAACTGGGGAAATATGAATTTTTCCTGTACAATAGTATTATATTAATGCTAAATTTCCCAAGTGTGATAATTATGTTGTGGTTATGGAGGAGAATGACCTTACTCATAGAAGGTGGCTCCCAAAATACTCAGGGATGAATTACCATTGATGGCTTCAACTTACTCTCAAATGCTCCTCCAAGTGCACATACAGAAAGAGAGGGAGAGGGAGTGAAAGAAGGAGAGGGGGAGGGGGAGAGAGAAGGAGAGAGAGAGGGAGAGCTCAAATGTGCTTAAATGTTAGCAATCTGTGATTCCTGATGAAGCCTATTCAAGGAGCAAAGGCCTGTAGGTATGACATAGGCCAGGAAGGACACAGTATGCTGAAGACAGAAAACCAGGCCAGGGTCGCTGGAGTATAAAATGCCCAGCAGTGAGGGCAGGAGATGAGCCCAGAGAAAGGTCAAGATCATGACAGGGTTTGCATAGTGTGAGGCTTGACTTTATCTTGCAGCCAATGAGGACACATTTAAGGGCAGGCAGGGATAGATCTGGTGGGTCTTTTAGGTAGAATGTGCTCAGGGAAGATTTAAGGAGAACAATTCTGGATGAAGTGATGCAGTTTCATTCACTTAACAATTTCAGGTGCCAGCCCTGTGCTAGAGGCTATAGATATGCAGTACCGGGATAGCCACTGGATATGCGGAAGAGCGAAATCAAGACGTGGTTCTTGCCTTCTTGGAGGTTAGGGTCTAGTGAGTGGAGACACACATAAACTAATAATTGTAAGAACAAGTGTAAAATTACAGCTGTGACAAGAGTTAGGAAGGAGATGTTCATGATGCCCTAGGAATCTGTGATGGCTGCACTTGGTTTGGTCAGGGAAAGCAGCATCTCCAAGAAACTGGTGTTTGAGATAAGACTCATAGAATGAAAAGGAGTTATTTAGGGAACACTGTATCAGGCAGAGGAAATAGCATGAATAAAGGCTCTTTGGTTGGAAGGAGCATGGCATATTTGACTAAAAGAAAGACCAGAGTGGCTAGGAAGCAGTGAGTGAAAAAAAGTAAGCCTGATGAGACTGGAGAGACACACAGTCACCAGTCCTTGTAGTGCCTTGTAAGCCATGTTAATGGATTTTGACCTTTACCCCATGTGCACTGGGAAGCCATTCAGAGCATGTGAGTGCTGAGGGAGGGATAAGTGACATAATCCTGTAGCTGCACGGTGGAGAATGGGTTATACTATAAATTTCGGCAGACCAGTGAGGAGGGATGATAAGAGATGGAGAAAGGGGATGGAGTCAAGAAATCCTTAGATCACGAAGTAAGTATAATTTGGTGTTTGGTGTTTGATTGGAAATGCCACAGTTATGGGGTGGAAGCTGACAAAACCAGGTGATGGTGTTATCAAGTGAAAGAGAGAATACTGAAGAGGAAGCTCATGACAACCACAGGGAATTCAGATTGAGACAGGATGTGTTTGGGATGCCAAGTAGAGCTATCCAGCAGAGGATTAGATAAATGTCTGAAATTTAGGAAGTAGTGACTTGGGGATACTCAACATTTACATTTAGATTGAGGTGATGTCAATGCCACAAGTACACCATTCTTAAAGTCAGAGAAGACAGAGCCCATTTCAGATATAGGGAATCAAAGTTCAGAGAGAGACAAAAATAACCAGGAGACTAAGGTATAACAAGAAGCTGGGTGTAGGGAGATTCAGATTGTCAAACGTCCAGCATGTCACTCGAAAATAGGAACTGAGGAACATCCAGGACCATGGTGATTAAGAATATCATTGGGCACCTCAATAACAACAGTTTCAGCAGAGTGATGGAGTAGAAGTCAGAAACCAGCTACATTAGAGTACAGGAAAAAAAGACAGTGGGCAGAAATCACTCTTGGGGGTAGTGTAGATGACAGAGGTCATAGAGAGATTTGACAGTGGCCATGGGGATTTGGGGTCTGGATTGGAGGCATTTAATTCCATCACTCATTCACCACACTTATCTTGAGTATATTTTAGTTGTCAGTCATGAAACAGATACACAGGTCTTCCCTGGTGGCGCAACGGTTAAGAATCTACCTGCCAATGCAGGGGACACGGGTTCGAGCCCTGGTCCAGGAAGATCCCACGTGCTGCATAGCAACTAAGCCCATGCACCACAACTACTGAGCCTGCACTCTAGAGCCCGTGAGCCACAGCTACTCAGCCTGTGTGCCACAACTACTGAAGGCTGTGCACCTAAAGCCTGTGCTCTGCAACAAGAGAAGCCATGGCAATGAGAAGCCTGAGCACTGCAACGAAGAGTAGCCCCCGCTCGCCACATCTAGAGAAAAGCCCATGTGCAGCAACGAAGACCCAGCACAGCCAAAAGTAAATTAATTTTTAAAAAAAAGAAAGAAAGAAATAGACACACAAAAAACTAAGTCAGAACACTGCCCTCAAGAAGCATGTGTGCTGAGTGATTTTCAAACTCCATTCCATGGAACCCTGGGTTCTGGGGACACCATTGTGGGAGGGGAATCAGGAAAGGCTGAGCTCGTGGACTCTGTGACTCATATCCCTCCCCGTATCACCCCTTATCTTTCTCGTGGGCGTCTACATTTAAAACATTCTTTACAAAAATGCACTCTGTCGCCAAGTGAAAAGTTTATAAAGTAGTGCTCTGGGGGATACAACATTCTAGACCAGGGGTCAGCAACCTTTCTGCAAAGGAGCAGATAGCACATATTTTGGGTGTTGTGAACCATACAGTCTGCTCTAACGACTCTGCTGATGTAGAGTAAAAGCAGCTTTAGACAATAGGAATGGGCATGGCTCTGTTCCAATAAAACTTTATTTACGAAAACAGGAGGCAGATGGCAGTTTGTTGACCCCTGTTCAAGATGTTGACGAGATGCAGCATGACTTTTCAGCCGATTATTCCTGAAAGTATTTCTATAAGACATAGACTATCATAAAAGTGTAACTATGTTTTGGCCCCTCAGTTTTGCTAGTTTCCAGCATTCTCTGACCCTTAGCTGCCTGACTTCGCAGTCATACCAACTGAAGGGTCTGTCACCTCCCATCCCCTACTGAAGATTGCTACATTAGTCTTTTTCTCAACCCTGCCCACCCCATTTATCTTCTCGATCTACTGTCCATTTTATTTTTCCTCTCAATTTAAAAGAAGGAAGTTAAAGAAAAATATCATTCCCTCAAACCAAACAAAAACAATCTTTCAAAATGTTGGGTGAAGACACACTGCCCTCATCAAACACAGTACGCATGAAATGAGTTTTCATTAATGTTACTTTAGGGAAACATCCGCTTTGAGAATTCTGATACGATGAGCCCCATGTCACACCAGAAATCCGTAAACAGAAAAGCAGGGCTCCCTGGGTCAGGCCCTGCCCAGAAGGGAGACTGCCAGCTCCCTGCAAAAGGAACTGGCGGTATTTAGGAAATCCATGGCAGCCATCTCAGATCAGAGTTGAGGTCGACACTCTCCGGAGCTGCGTAATAAAGTGACGAAAGGCCAGAGGAAGGAGACCTTCCACTTGCAGAAACACCCTGTTGCCCTATTTTGAAAAGTAAAGGAAGGGAGAGTACAGGAGTGAGTGAGAGTGAAGGAGTCTAGGAATCAGGCTGACTGGCATGAAAGCCTGCTGGCCTGGCTTGTGATGGCTACACAGGCTGGGGGGCAGGGATCCTTTCCCCAATATTATCCTGGCTGACATGGTGCTGATGACTCATATTCCTCTACTGGAATTTTTCTAGGAATGCCTTGACAGAATGCTTTGATAAAATGATAAAATGCAAAAAATCTGTTTAAAAACAAAAGTTGAGTCTTAAGAGTGCCAGAACATACCAACACCATCATGGAAAGCGCCCTGGGGACAGGTAGCTTAAGAACTGGCAGGAGGGGAACCAGTTTTGATAAAGGGTGATGATTCTGGAGCAGAGGTCAAAGGCTGCGGTAATGTGCAGCTAGACCCCCCAGGGGCCAAGTAAAAAGAGTGGATGGGATAGTGGAGAAGGGTGGGAGATAAAGGAGAGGATAAGGGTACAAAGACACAGTTCATTCTTAGGCCACAGGAAGTAAGGAAAAGGCCTGCAAGATCACATTCAACTCGCAGGCCCCCAACAACTTCCATTATTACCATGCCCAGTGACTCCCCTACTTTTAATATAATACAAATGATCTCTGGCATTATTAAAATGGCAGATTCCCTCCTACACTCCTGGAGACTCTGATTCAGAATGGAGCTCCAGAATCTTCCCTTTTTATGCATGCAGCTGGCAGTTCTGAAAACCACTGCCTTCCAGGTTGTGACAACTGTGTTTGGCATCAGCCATTACAACGCACCGGGCTTCCTTCGGTTTACTGAGCAAAGGTGCTTGGGTCTGGGGATGCTGAGTGTGAGTATGCCATCATTAGACTGAAGGGGGAAAACACTGCCTCTTTATAAAAATATTGTGACTTCTAATATGTAATGTTTTATAAAGTTATTTCTCATGTGATCCTCCTGACCCAGTGAGGTAAACAGGGTGTGAATTATAGGCCCCATTCTACAGATGAGGCACTGAGCCTCCCAGTGACATTTGCCCAAGGTCACATGGCTAATAAATGACAGGGTAAGGACTGGAAACTGAACCTTCTGATACCTTATCTGTTGTCTCTCCTCTCCATCCCACTAGTCCTCACTGCCCCACCCAGAATCCTCATGCCTGGCAGACTGAGGACACAGAGTTAGCAGTTAGCTGACTCAGGTTGCAATTGGCCCCGCAACTTATAAACTTATTAATATCACACTTCAATGCAGCAGTAGCAGGTTAGAACCACCCAGGCTTCTGTTCAACATGCAGATGCCCTGGCTCCAGTCTAAATGTGCTCAGTCAGGACCTGTGAGGGTGGGGCCTGGGAATCTGCAGTTTTGTAAAAGTGCTCCAGGTGATTCTGATGCTGAAATGTTTGTGACCCAATGCAACAAACTAAGTAAAGCAAAATCAACTCTCGACTGGACTCATTACCCAGGGAATGGTTTTCTCAGCATTTAGATTCTGTCCCCACTTTCACTCCCACCCTCAATTCTACATTTTCCCACTGTTTTGTTCATTAGCAGCATCTCTGAAGGGAAGAGAGAGGCATTATAATCTGGGTTAGCCTTTCAATTTGGGAGTGCCTCTGATGGTTTCTGCATAAGAAGATAGAAATTTTTCTCTCCCCTACCCCAAAATCAGGCGCAGTCTGTCAGAAACCTTAGAGGGGAAGGATATTGTTTAGAAACCTGATTTTAAAAAAAAATCTTGACTCTCACAAACTGCAGTAGATGCTTCAAACACACACCTGGCATGATTGCTCATTCTGTGAGGGTTCTGCATGGAAAAGATCAACACGCTCTCAAAATAGAATCTAGAGATACAAAGGAATCTGCAATAGCCTCATGTATTTGTGCACAATGCAGTGTATCTCCTGGTATTTTTATTACCAATCAGAAGAGGCTTGTCACAGTCAGCCATCTGCTTGAGTCAACGCCCGGCTGCAGTGGCTGTGCCTTAGAGAAGGAACACTGAAATCAAAGCCTAGACTCATGGAAGAGTCACAAAGCAGGGAGCCAACAGTGCCCTGCAAGCAACACCCTTCAGTGTCCTGAAGGACCCAGTCATATCCTACGTCAGGAAAACTCTCCTACACGCTTGGATTTTTAAAGAGAACAAGCGGCTGTGACATCAGGTGGAAGCTATTCTATTTGTTCTCATGGAAATGTTCAATATTTCAAAGTGGTCTCTGCAGTCCCATTAAAATTACAGACTCCCCCACCACCACCACCACCCAACCCGTGCCACTGCTTTTCCACATTCTAGTACAGGCTTCTGAAAGAAAAAATGTGAGGGAGCTAGCATGGGATTTTTCTCCAGAGTCAAAGAAATCCTGACCTTACATCACAGAAATCATCTTATTTTTTCCTATTCTTTTTTTTCTTTCAATCAATGTATAAAATCCTTTCATGCCAATAGAAAATTTTCTGAATCTGAGATTACTGTCTGACTACGAAGTTAATAAAACGATTTAAACTCTTTTTTCCACATCTAATCCTGACACTGAAGGTTTAGGGAGCAGAAAGCAAAGACTTGCCAAACCAAGGGCTCCCCTAGTACACTGCCCCGATAAAGATCTATAGCCTAAAGTAAAGGCTGCAAGAAAACAGGATTTTTAAAAATTTGTAATTCAACCAGCACCAAGGAGAAAGGTGTTTGGAGTTGGGGATCACCACAGAAAACAGATTAGGAAAAAATTCTTCTGAGATCTGGAAACAAAGGTGAGCAGGTCCCCCCCCACCCCCCCCATGCCCCTTGCCCCAAATAATAAGGGGTAGCGTTTTGAAAGATAAAGAAAAAGAACAAATGGCCCATTGTTAACCAGAATGTAGGCAAGCTTTTGCAAATATACTGTCTATCATGGAGCACAGTGATGATCTCAGAGGGTCCTTAATCCATCATGTAAATGTTACTTGGCATTTGCGCTGGGTAAATCAAGGACAAAATAGGTGAGGGAACGTAACAGCTATTTCTCTAGAAAATTATCCCAGACTTGTGGGAGGAGGTCAAGGAACAAGCAGAGGGAGGGTCGGCATATTTCAGGGAAATGGCTGGCCCTGCATATGAAAACACACCATTGACAGAATCTGTTCTCAAGCCAACTTGGAGCCAGCCACAGATCTCAAGCTTGATGGCTGGGCTGATACCAGTAACTGTAGCTGCTGTTTCCTATACTTCTCCAGCCATCACAGCTAGGAGTGCTTCACATTTGTGCAGCCATAACCCTGAAACCTTTGTACAGCCAGAGAAGTTTTCTATTTGTCTCTTTTCCTTTTTAAAAAAAGGACTCCAAAGTCTATTTCAAGCTAACAGATAGATTTAATCATTCATTATTATCATCATCATCATCATTATTTCTTTGTGGTAATCATCAAGAAGCAAAAGACTAGAATGCAAAATATCAACTGTGTAATTTTAATTGTTTTCAAAGGAAGAGAAAATAAATGTCAGGTCCAACAAGGTCATGTACCCTTCAGCAAATAATTGTCTCCACAAGAAGCTTTTGATGTATTGAAACTGAAGTAGATTGTTAATGTCTTTCATTTACAGAGAGGAACTCAAGCCTCTGTAGCATTCTATAGTTTAGAGTCTAAAGCAAGTCCCCCCAGGCATTAGTCACTCTTTCTGGGTAATATCTAAAAATAGGAATGGTCTTTCCAGCTACCCTTTGTAGTTGAAAATATGATGATAGAGGTGCCTTCTAATGTCCATTTCATAGATTCTCTGTGACCCTATTTTTTCTTTTCTCCTCCAAACTCTCATGTTTGGGGGTAAGGAAGAACCTTATATTAAAGGTTAAGAAAATTGGACTATGTTTCCTGACCTCTAGCTAAAACAAGATTTTTTGGTACTGTATAAACAGAAACCCACTCAGACAAAAATAAAATAGAGGGAGTTTATTATAGGAGTGCAGGAATGAAACCCTGAGAAAGAAAGTTCAAGAGGAATGTTCATGGGCTCAAGTGGAACCAGCAAATGGAAAGCCATTGGACACCAGGGTTACTGTCTCCAGAATGCCACATTCTCTTGTGTCTGTACCCATCTGCAGTGGATTCATCTTCTTCCTCTGGTCAGACTTTTTCCACACGCCATGGCACCATGGCAAAGATGGCTGCTCTATAGGCCTCAAGTTCAAATAACAATCAGAGACTGACTAGTGCCTCTCAGGATCAATTATAGATTCCCTGGAGAGGAAATTAGATGGCCTAAGGTGGGGGCTGGTGTCTACCTCTGTTCCAATAACTAGGATGAAGGAGCAGAGTAGTGTAGTATAAACATGGCTTCTGGGACCCACCAATTTAACATGAAGCAGTGCTCCAGAATGGGGGGGCCATGTGCAAGGTAGAGACCCCCAAATGAACCTACTACAACCTATTACTAACTTCTTTCCTTCAACAGTTGAGGTTGAGACCTGCCTGTGACCTGAGAAATCCTGGTTTCTAGTTAGGAAGCTGACACTTGAGCAAGGGACCAACACAGACAAATAAATGGAAGATTCAAGCAGCATGGTAAGTACTATGTTTCAAATAATCATAGATCAGGATTGCTCAGCACTCTCGACATTTTGGGCTGGCTAAATTCTTGGTTGTGGAAGAGGAACGGTTGCCCTATGGATCGTAGGATGCTCAGTATCCTTGGCCTCTACTCATTAAATGCTCATAGCACCCTGCCCCAACACCAGTTGTGACAACCAAAAATGTCTCCAAACATTGCCACTGTCTCCCGGGGAGGGGACATTTTGCTCCCTGTTGGGAAATCACTGCATAGAGCAATATGAAATCACAGAAGAGAATACCAAAATCAGGCCTGTAGACCCAGAAAGCTACTGGAGAGGATATGCTGAAATGAGATGCTGACGTTTTGAGAGGCAAATAGGAATTAGCTGGAAGAACCAGGGCTATAGGATTGGGGAATGGCAGAGAGAATCCATGTTTCCTAATTTAAAGTTCTATCTATCTATCTATTATTTTACTACACCAGTATTTGCAGAGCTCTGCTCCTCACGACACTAATCCTTCAGAGTCCTGCTAGATATGTGATGAATAGAGAATTCCATGGTCAATGATTTAGATCCCCCTCTTGGAGGTTTTTTTTTTTTAAACATCTTTATTGGGGTATAATTGCTTTACAATGGTGTGTTAGTTTCTGCTTTATAACAAAGTGAATCAGTTTCCCCCAAAGATTTTGACCAGAGAATCCAGTTTTCATTCTAAGAAACACATTGTAGAAAGCTCTACAGAGCACTCTGAGCCACTCACCTATTAGGGTCTAACTTCATTTATCTTTAACACACAGAACCTACCTGGCTACCTGGCAGGTTGTGAGGATGAAACAGGATAGAATATGAGAACAATAGGGCTTGGGAAAGGACACTGTATGGCAGTTGTGGCAAATGCTATGAGGAGCCCACCCCACGGTCATCTCAGCTTCCTTACTGGTAAGAGAATCCTGATTTTGTTCAAGGAAGCACCTTTTCCAGGCTCAAAAAAAAGAAAAAAGAATCACAATTGTTGTAAGCCAATCTTGACACACTTTCACTTTTACTAGTCAGCCGTTTTCCCGGTTTCACTTGCATCTAGGCATGGCCATAAGACCCAGTTTTGTCCAGCAATACATATGTGAAAGTCTGCTGGGAAACTTTTGGAATAGAATTTGGTTTTTATAAAAGATACAAGTAAATGAAAAGAGTTTGCTTGTACTAGCCCTTCTTTTTTCCTGCCTTGAGCACAGATGTGATGTCTAGAATTGTAGCTTCCATTTTGCAATAGTGAGGCAACAAGCACGAGGGCACCTGCCAACAGTTAAGGATGATGAAATAAATAGAAAGAAACTAAATCTTTAACAACATTATTCAGCTCATAAACTAGTTCAGAAGCCATTTACCTGTGGGCTTCTTGTTAGGTGAGGTAACAAATGTCTGTATTGTCTCAGCCACTGCTGATCCGGTATTCTGTTGTGTATGGACAAAAGTATCCTAACTGATAGAACACCAATGTGAGACATAAGTATTATCACTTTGCTCTAGGAACTGTTATTAAACCAAAGTTGTGAGAGCCTGCAACTTATGGCTAGACAATTTTGAATTCTGGATAGAATTCTGAGAAATCCTAGGAATACTTAACATGTATGCATATAAGAGGAAAGAAATATTGTATCTTCCAAGAAAGTCTCAAAGCCAACCAAAATGATTTTTCTCTATGACTTTCTGAGGCCAAGGACCACCATGCAATGTGACAGGTGCACTCTACACGTCCTTTTCTCAGAACTTTTCAGGAAAATTTTCATTTCCACCAGTCCCTTTCCATGCAGCTGACTTCTCAAGCTGCATGCACACTTTCAGGGGAGGTCTTCTTCCCTAGAAGGTGCTTATATAAATCAGATATGGAGGCAAAACTGCATAGAAAATAGGAACTTAACTTGTTTTGACTATAAAATTGGATCTCTTTCATTGCCTATGTTGGGAGAGTCAGTTTTCCAGCGTTTTATTGAGGATTTTTGTATCCACATTTGTAAAAGATATTAGTCTCTTCTTTTCTTGTGATGTCTTTGTATGTCTTTGGTGTCAGGGTAATACTGGCCTCATAAGATGAGTTCAGAAGTGTTTCCTTCTCTTCTGTCATTTGGAAGAGTTTGTGCAAAGTTGATATTAATTCTTCTCTAAATGTTTAGTAGATTTCAGCAGTAAAACCATCTGGGCCTGGGGTTATCTTTGGGGTAGATTTTGATTAATAGTTCAATCTCTTCACTTGTTATAAGTCTATTTAGATTGTCTATTTCTTCTCAAGTCCTTTGCAGTCATTTGTGTCTTTCTATGAATTTCTCTATTTTATCTAAGTTATCTAATTTATTGGCATGCAACTGTTCGCAGTATTCCCTTATAATCTTTTTTATTTTTGTAAGTCTGATAGTGATGTCCTCTCTCATTTCTGATTCTAGTAATCTGAGGTTCTCCCTCCGTGCACCACCACCACCTTAGTCAATCTGGCTAAAGGTCTGTCAATTTTGCCAATGTTTCCGAAGAACTAGCTATTGGTTTCATTGATTGTCTGTATTGTTTTTCTATTCTCTATTTTGCTCTGATAATTAATATTTCCTTTCTTCTACTTTCTTTACGTTTAGTTTGCTGTTTTTTTCCAGTGTCCTAAGGTTGAAGAATAGGTTATTGATTACAGATTTTTCTTCTCCCTTAATACAGGCATTTATACCTAGAACTTTCCCTCTAAGCAATGCTTTACCTACATCTCATAAATTCTGGTATGTTGTGTCTTCATTTTCATTCATCTCTAAGTATTTTTTGATTGTCATTTTGACATTTTCTTTGACCCACTGCTTAAAAGAGTGTTGTATAATTTTCACATTTATGGGTTTCCCATATTTTTTCTATTATTCATTTCTTTTTTTTTGAATTTGTTAATTTAATTTTTATGCAGCAGGTTCTTTTATTTTAAATTTTATTTTTTTTTTACACAGCAGGTTCTTATTAGTTATCCATTTTATACATGTTAGTGTATACATGTCAATCGCAATCACCCAATTCATCCCACACCCCAGCCACTTTCCCTCCTTGGTGTCCATACTTTTGTTCTCTACATCTGTGTCTCTATTTCTGCCCTGCAAACCAATTCATCTGTACCATTCTTCTAGGTTCCACATACATGCATTAATATACGATATTTGTTTTTCTCTTTCTGAATTATTTACCTCTGTGTGACAGTATCTAGATCCATCCACATCTCTACAAACGACCCAATTTCTTTCCTTTTTATGGCTGAGTAATATTCCATTGTATATATGTGCCACATCTTCTTTATCCATTTGTCTGTTGATGGGCATTTAGGTTGATTCCATGACCTGGCTATTGTAAATACTGCTGCAACGAACATTGGGGTACATGTGTCTTTTTGAAGTATGGTTTTCTCTGGGTACATGCCCAGTAATGGGATTGCTGGGTCATATGGTAATTCTATTTTTAGTTTTTAAAGGAACCTCCATACTGTTCTCCATAGTGGCTGTATCAATTTACATTCCCACCAACAGTGCAAGAGGGTTCCCTTTTCTCCACACCCTCTCCAGCCTTTGTTGTTTGTAGATTTTCAGATGATGCCCATTCTAACTGGTTTGAGATGATACCTCATTGTAGTTTTGATTTGCATTTCTCTAATAATTAGTGATGTTGAGCAGCTTTTCATGTGCTTCTTGCCATCTGTATGTCCTCTTTGGAGAAATGTCTATTTAAGTCTTCTGCCCATTTTTGGATTGGGTTGTTTGTTTTATTAATATTGAGCTACATGAGCTGTTCATATATTTTGGAGATTAATCCTTTGTCCGTTGATTCATTTGTAAATATTTTCTCTCATTCTGAGGGTTGTCTTTTTGTCTTCTGTATGTTTTCCTTTGCTGTGCTTTCCTTTAAGTTTCATTAGATGCCTTTTGTTTATTTTTGTTTTTATTTCCATTCTTCTAGGAGGTGGGTCAAAAAGGATCCTCCTGTGATTTATGTCATAGAGTGTTCTGCCTATGTTTTCCTCTAAGAGTTTTATAGTATCTGGTCTTACATTTAGATCTCTAATCCATTTTGAGTCTGTTTTTTTATATGGTGTTACGGACTGTTCTAATTTCATTCTTTTACATGTAGCTGTCCAGTTTTCCCAGCACCACTTATTGAAGACACTGTCTTTTCTCCATTGTATATCCTTGCCTCCTTTGTCATAGATTAGTTGACCATAGGAGCATGGGTTTATCTCTGGGCTTCCTATCCTGTTCCATTGATTTATATTTCTGTTTTTGTGCCAGTACCATACTGTCTTGATTACTGGAGTTTTGTAGTATAGTCTGAAGTCAGGAAGTCTGATTCCTCCAGCTCCGTATTTTTCCCTCAAGACTGCTTTGGCTATTCAGGGACTTTTGTGCCTCCATACAAATTTTAAGATTCTTTGTTCTAGTTGTGTAAAAACTGCTGTTGGTAATTTGATAGGGATTGCTCTGAACCTGTAGATTGCTTTGAGTAGTAGAGTCATTTTCACAATATTGATTCTCCCAATCCAAGAACATGGCATATCTCTCCACCTGTTGGTATCATCTTTAATTTCTTTCATCAGTGTCTTATCGTTTTCTGCATACAGGTCTTTTGTCTCCCTAGGTAGGTTTATTCCTAGGTATTTTATTCTTTTTCTTG
>NW_020175444.1:362703-455386 GCF_003031525.2 Neophocaena asiaeorientalis asiaeorientalis | reverse complement strand
TACCTTTCTAAGAATTTGTCCATTTCTTCCAGGTTGTCCATTTTATTGGCACAGAGCTGCCTGTAGTAGTCTCTTAGGATGCTTTGTATTTCTGTGGTGTCCATTGTAACTTATCCTTTTTCATTTCTAACATTATTGACTTGAGTCCTCTCCCTTTTTTTCTTGATGAGTCTGGCTAAAGGTTTATCAATTTTGTTTATCTTCTCAAAGAACAAGCTTTTAGTTTTATTGTTCTTTGCTACTGTTTTCTTTGTCTCTATTTCATTTATTTGTGCTTTTATCTTTATGATTTCTTTCCTTCTGCTAACTTTGGGTTTTGTTTGTTCTTCTTTCTCTAGTTCCTTTAGGTGTAAGGTTAGATTGTTTATTTGAGATTTTTCTTGTTTCTTGAGGTAGGCTTGTATTGGTATAAACTTCTGTCTTAGAACTGCTTTTGCTGCATCCCATAGGTTTTGGATCGTCGTGCTTTTGTTGTAATTTGTCTCTAGGTATTTTTTTATTTCATCTTTGATTTCTTCAGTGAACTCTTGGTTATTCAGTACTGTATTTTTTAGCCTCCATGTGTTTGTGTTTTTTACAGTTTTTTCCTTGTAATTTATTTCTAATCTCATAGCGTTGTGGTCAGAAAAGATGCCTGATATGATTTCAATTTTCTTAAATTTACCGAGGCTTGATTTGTGACCCAAGATGTGATCTATCCTGGAGAATGTTCTGTGTGCACTTGAGAAGAAACTGTAATCTGCTGGTTTTGAATGGAATGTCCTATAAATATTAATTAAATCTATCTGGTCTCTTATGTCATTTAAAGCTTGTGTTTCCTTATTAATTTCCTGTCTGCATGACCTGTCCATTGGTGTAAGTAAGGTATTAAACTCCCCCGTTATTATTGTGTTACTGTTGATTTCCTCTTTTATAGCTACTACCAGTTGCCTTATGTATTGAGGTGCTCCTATGTTGGGTGCATATATATTTATAATTGTTATATCTCCTTCTTGGATTGATCCCTTGATCATTATGTAGTGTCCTTCCTTGTCTCTTGTAACATTCTTTATTTTATAATCTCTTTTATCTGATATGAGTATTGCTACTCCAGCTTTCTTTTGATTTCCATTTGCATGGAATATCTTTTTCCATCCCCTCACTTTCAGTCTGTATGTGTCCCTAGGTCTGAAGTGGGTCTCTTGTAGACAGCATATAGATGGGTCTTGTTTTTGTATCCATTCACTGAGCCCGTGTCTTTTGGTTGGAGCATTTAATCCATTCACTTTTAAGGTAATTATAGATATGTATGTTCCTATTCCCACTTTAATTGTTATGGGTTTGTTTTTTTAGGTCCTTTTCTTCTCTTGTGTTTCCCACTTAGAGAAGATCCTTTAGCATTTGTTGTAGAGCTGGTTTGGTGGTGCTGAATTCTCTTAGCTTTTGCTTGTCTGTAAAGCTTCTGATTTCTTCATCAAATCTAAATGGGATCCTTGCCAGGTTGAGTAATCTTGGTTGTAGGTTCTTCCCTTTCATCTCTATAAATATATTGTGCCACTCCCTTCTGGCTTGCAGAGTTTCTGCTGAGAAGTCAGCTGTTAACCTTATGGGAGTTCCTTTGTATGTTATTTGTCATTTTTCCCTTGTTGCTTTCAATAATTTTTCTTTGTCTTTAATTTTTGTCAATTTGATTACTATGTGTCTCAGCATGTTTCTCCTTGGGTTTATCCTGCCTGGGATTCTCTGCACTTCCTGGACTTGGGTAGCTATTTCCTGTCCCATGTTAGGGAAGTATTTGACTATAATCTCTTCAAATATTTTCTCGGGTCCTTTCTCTCTCTCTTCTCCTTCTGGGACCCCTAAAATGTGAATTTTGTTGCATTTAATGTTATCCCAGAGGTCTCTTAGGCTGTCTTCATTTCTTTTCATTCATTTTTCTTTATTCTGTTCCACAGCAGTGAATTCCACCATTCTGCCTTCCAGGTCACTTATTTGTTCTTCTACCTAAGTTATTCTGCTATTGATTCCTTCTAGTGTATTTTTCATGTCAGTTATTGTATTGTTCATCTCTGTTTGTTTGTTCTTTAATTCTTCTAGGTCTTTGGTAAACAACGTTTCTTGCACCTTCTCAATCTTTGCCTCCATTTTTTTTCCGAGGTCCTGGATCATCTTCACTATCATTATTCTGAATTCTTTTTCTGGAAGGTTGCCTGTTTCCACTTCATTTAGTTGTTTTTCTGGGGTTTTATCTTGTTCCTATCTGGTACAAAGTCCGCTGCCTTTTCATTTTGTCTGTCTTTCTGTGAATGTGGTTTTCCTTCCACAGGCTGCAGAATTGTAGTTCTTCTTGATCCTGCTGTCTGCCCTCTGGTGGATGAGCCTATCTAAGAGGCTTGTTGGTGGGAGGGACTGGTGGTGGGTAGAGCTTGGTGTTGGTGGCAGAGTTCAGTAAAAGTTTAATCTGCTTGTCTCCTGATGGGTGGGGCTGGGTTCCCTCCCTGTCGGTTGTTTGGCCTGTGGTGACCCAGCACTGGACCCTACCCGGCTCTTTGGTGGGGCTTATGGCGGACTCTGGGAGGGCTCTGGGACAGCTCACGCCAAGGAGGACTTCCCAGAACTTCTGCTGTCAGTGTCCTTGTCCCCACGGTGAGGCACAGCCACCCCCTGCCTCTGCAGGAAACCCTCCAACACTAGCAGGTAGGTCTGGTTCAGTCTTATGAGGTCACTGCTCCTTCCCCTGGGTCTCGATGAACACACTACTTTGTGTGTGCCCTCAAAGAGTGGAGTCTCTGTTTCTCCCAGTCCTGTCGAAGTCCTGCAGTCAAATCCCGCTAGCCTTCTAAGACTGATTCTCTAGGAGTTCCTCCTCCCATTGCCGGACCCCCAGATTGGGAAGCCTGACGTGGGGCTCAGACTCTTCACTCCAGTGAGTGGACTTCTGTGGTATAAGTGTTTTCCAGTTTGTGAGTCAGCCACCCAGCCATCATGGGATTTGATTTTATTGTGATTTCGCCACTCCTACCATCTCATTGCGGCTTCTCCTGTGTCTTTGGATGTGGGGTATCTTTTTTGGTGAGTTCCAGTGTCTTCCTGTTGATGACTGTTCAGCAGTTACTTGTGATTCCGCTGCTCTCACAAGGAGTGAGCGCACATCCTTCTACTCCGCCATCTTGAACCAATCTCTGTTATTGATTTCTAATTTCATATGGCATATGGTCTATCCTGGAAAATGTACTCTGTACACTTGAGAAGAATATATATTCTGTTGTTGGGTTGAGTGCTCTATAGATGCGTATTAAGTCTAGCTGTTTCATCATGTCGTTCAAGTCTTCTATTTCGTTGTTTATCTATTGTCTAATTGTCCTGTTCATTATAGTGAAAAGTGAAGTACTGAAGTCTTAACCTATTACTATTGAATTGTCTGTTTCTCCTTTCATTTTTGTCAGTTTTTGCTTCATGTATTTGGTGCCGTTATTACATGTATATATGTTTACAATTGTTATATTTGCCTGGCATATTAAACCTTTAACCATTATAAACTGTCCCTGTTTTCTCTCTAGTACCATTTCTTGTTTTAAAGTCTATTGTGTCTGACATTGGTATAGCCACTCCAGTTTTCTTGTGGTTGTTATTTGATGACATATATTTTTCCATCCTTTTACTTTCAATCTATTTATGTTTTTGAATCTACAGTGTGCCTCTTATAGATAACAAATGGTTGGATCTTGTTTTTTGTTTACCCAATTTAACAATCCCTTCCTTTTGATTGTATTGTTTAATCCATTTACATTTAGGGTTATTGTTGATATAATCAGATTTATGTCTGTCATTTTACTCTTTATCTTCTATGTGTCTCATGTCTTTTTGTTCCTCTCCTCTTTTACTGCTTTCTTTTGCATTATTTTCTGAGGCATTTAATGATTTTTTATTTTTTTGAGTTTTGTCTTTTATATGGTAAATCCTGCTCTAGGATTATATACATTGTATTTGTTAATGGTATACACCTAACAATATATTATTATAATTATTACTTTACCATCTATAGTCATTTCCTTTGCCCAATACAGCTTTGCTCCCACATCCTTCCTTTGTACTGTTATTGGCAAATGCATTTCAAATATATTACATTTCTATATATTATAGGCCAGGAATACATTATATACATATTAGGCTGTACAACTGCTTTTTCAATTGCTGGGGAAGCAGCCATTGCTTGGTGTGTTGCCCTTCCCTGGGATTTCCCAAACAATGCCCTGAGACTGGAACATTCCCTTACATGGTGGCCAGGTGCCAAGCTATTGCTTGGCCTCAGATTCTTCTTCCTTATGAGAAGAAATTTTTCTTCTGATTATACAGTGAACTTCCTTGTATTGCTTAAGTGTGTGCATCATATAGCACCTGGAACGCTCCCCTAGTATATCTTCCCCCAGGGGAGAGAACAGGTCTTCATCTGAAGCATGAGAGGTGTGCATGTAGGCCATCACTCTGTATCAGCTACTCAGAGGGACCCACTGGCCATGGGAGACAGGGCATACTGCTGATGATGATCTTGCTGCATCTTTTCTCCTTTCTGTGAGTAAAGTGTTGTTTCAAACAGAACTTGTATTGACTCCTCCTTGATGACTCCAAACACATAAAAGATGCAGTGGGCCAAGATTTGTGGACTCCTACTACTGATGGCTGGCATTGTTACTGTCTTTGCCATTCTTCACACAGTAGGAATCCTTACTTGGGATTGGTAGTTGGATTGTCCTGCTCAATATGCATCAGTTAACAGAAGAAAGGAGAAAATAGACAGCATTTATACTGTCTCTGATAATTACATAATCACTTTTGTTGGTGCTCTTTGGTTTTCTGTGTGTGGATTTGCATTACCACTCAAGAAGTACTTGCTTTCAGCCTGAAGAACTTCATTTAATATTTCTTATGAGTCTTCTAGCAACAAATTCTCTCCATATTTGTATATCTGGGACTATTTAAACATTTTATTTATCTTGCCTTCATCTTTTTGAAATATAGCTTTGTTAACTATAGGACTCTTTGTTGACAGTTTTTTCTTTGACTGCTGTGAATATGTTACCCCATTGTCTTCTGGCCTCCTTTGTTTCTACTGAGAAACAGTAGATCAACAACTGATTAACAGTTGTTAATCTCACTGTGGTTCCCCTGTAAGTAAGAGTCATTTTGTTCTTGCTGCTTTCAACATTTTCCCCTTGTTTTTGGCCATCAGCATTTTTACTATGACGTGTCTGTCACTCTCTTTGTGTTCAGTCTGTTGGTATTCATTGTCCTTCCTGGATGTGTACATGAGTGTTTTTCAGTAAATTTGGGAAGTTTTCAGCCATTATCCTTCCAAACATGTTTGTTTCTTTCTCTCTCCTCTCATTCTGGCACTTCCATCATGTATATGTTGGTATACCTAATGGTGTTCCACATTTCTCTGAAGTTCTATTCACCTTTCTTCATTTCTCTATTTTTTGGATTGCATAATCTCTATTGATTTATATTCAAGTTTTCTATTACTTCTGCCAGTTCAAATCTACTGTTGCTTCCTCTAGCGAATTTTTCATTTCAGGTATTGTACTTTTCAGCTCTAGAATTTCCATTAGTACTTTATTATAATTTCTATCTCTTTATCAATATTCTCTATTTGGTGCAATAATGTCATATCTTCCTTTACTTCTTTAACTATGGTTTCCTTTAGTTCTTTGAACACATCTATAGTAGCTACTTTGAAGACTTTTTCAGTTAAATCCAACATCTGGTCACTTCCTCAGGTACTTTCTATTGCCTGCTTTCTTTTCCAGTGAATGGATTATACGTCCTTGTTTCTTTGCATGTCTCATAGTTTTTTACTGGAAACTGGATATTTTAGATAATACATTGTAGTAGCTCTGGGTACTTCCTTATCCCCTGGTGCTATTAATTTTACTTATTTATTTGTTTAGTGATTGGCTGGATTATTTTAGTGAAGTCCATCCCCCTGCACCCCCACTCTGTCATAGTGTGAAGACTCTGATGTTACAATTCAGGGAAGCACAGTTTGGGGTACACACACAGTCATGCTGGATGACAATGATTTGTCAGAATGCTCTTCATCTCCTTCTCTGACCATGCCCAGTAAGGCTCTACTGATTGCTAGCTGATTACTCTATTGTTTTCAAGAAAGCCCTTGGGCATAAATTGCTCTGCAGACTAATCCGATCAGATTTGGGCTCCCTTGAAGAAACAGTTCCTGAGGTCAGTGTTTGACATTTGTTCTGACTAAAGGAGGGCTCCTCCCAGCTGCCTCCTTTCCTAGCTTTCTCCCACACGGTATAGTCAGCCTACAGTTTAGCCTATATCTTCTTTGAATCTAAGAATCTCCTCCCAATTGCTTTTCACCACTACCTCCACTGTTTTTGAGAGTACCCTTTGGCTTGAACTCCACACTTCGTTGCAAACAAAGTTGATTCCTTTGGGAAGAGATTAGATGCTGTCTGTTTTATGGCCTGTTTCTCCCGCAGGGAGAATCTTGAGACCAGAGTTCTGGAGCTTGGAATAGAGACAATGGCACGCTTCTTTCAGAGTAACACTCCCACTTTAGGAGCTGAGCACTCAGTGGAGGGGTACAATAGTCTGTCTTCTCAGTTTGCTTCTCTTGGCATGAAACCCCAAACTTATGAGCCAGGGCAAGGGCAACCAGGGTGCACACCATGCCCAAGCCAGAGCATCATTCCATGAGTGGGGAAGGGGCAGAAGAAGGAGCCTCCACCTCTATACCACACTCAACTGGCACTTAGTCTCAGCAACAGGTCACTGTGGACACGATAAGAAATGTTGAAATGCTCCTCCCAGGAAGAAAGCCCTCCAGCTGGGAGATGGGGGTAGAAGGAGTCCTGGGTTCTTGGCTGTACCAGTCTGGAGTGAAGTTTCACTGACCTTGGAATGGGGATAGAGACAATTTTTTTTTTCCAAAAACCAAAGATTCTCACTTTTCTTACAAAATTTTCATAGATTCTCTTGAACACATCTTTCTTCATTTGTTATATACTCTTAGGACCATTTCCAGAGGCTTTAAATGGTTGTTTTCAAATAATTTTCACCAGATTCACTGTGGAGTGAGTTCACAAAGCCCCTCATGCTGTCACTGAAGAATGATCCCATCTGCATTTCAGATCTTTGTATTTGATGGGTTTACATCTGGGATATGGTACTCTTAATCATTAGAGAAGGCTTAGGCTGGTTTTCAAAAAAGGAATGATTCTATTCTTTTTTAAAGTTGGGTTTATTAGTAGGAACCAGGAGTCTGAATATTCTTTACATGGTTAGTCAGATATCTAGTTCTACCAGCAGTTTATTTGTTCATTTAGCAAGTTGATGTCCAATGTCCAGCAATCCCTAGCACTGTTCTAAATGCTAATGACACCAAGTTTAAAACAAACAAACAAACAAAAAAAACAAGTTCTTTTCACCTCTGGAGCTTGAAATCTAGTGGGTGAAGACAAGCAATAATCAAATAAAGAGACACATAAGCAAGGTAATTAGAGATTATGTTAAGTTCTATGAAGGAAGTAGGATCACCGGACAAGTGCAAAGCTGTCTAAGTTGAGGAACAGGATCTGAGACTGGAAAGATGAGGAGCCAGTGATGCAAAAGCCAAGAAAGAGAATTCCAGGTAGAGGAACCAATGAATGCAAAGGACATGAGTTGGGCACAAGTATGGCATGTTCAAGGAACAGAAACCAGACCAGTGTGGCTGGAGGAATAGAGGGGAGAATGGAATGAGAAGAGGCTGGAAAGGCAGACGGTAGCCAGTTCAGGTACAGACTTGTAGGCCATGGGAAGGAGTTTAAGTTTTATTCTAAGTGCAGCACGAGGCCATTGGCAGGTTTTAGGCAGAAGAGTGGGGACAGTGAAATGAGGGATGCTGTGGGAAGCAGACTGTAAAAGTTTAAAATCAAAATATCCAACACTGAACTCTACCCTCAGCAAAATTCCATGTAAATTTTATATGTTTTTGACTCTGTTTCCTAAACATCCTCTCTAATTAATGGAAGTTGATCTGTTTCTCTACTCCACTATCAGAGCAAGATGCACATTGGACTTCTCCCTGTAGAAACTTATTTCTGACATAGGTTCCTCTCTACTCTCGGGAAAAGAATGGCAGGTATACCTCCATTTTGGTGAAGGAAGTCCTCTTGAATTTGTCCCGTGTAATGCAATTCTCTTTCCCCACTAACTTTTATACCCAGAGGTATTTCTGCCCGTGAAGCAGCTCCAAAATCTATGATTACACAATGCCTCCCTGCCCCACTTCCGACGAAGAGATTTCCCAATGATCACTGGAGGCTAGAAGTTCCCTAACACTCTAGTTGAATTTCTCTGATGCTGCCAAGTCCCTAAGTCAAGTAGTAAATTCCATGAAAACAAACACTTTAAGTGCTCCCAGTGGAGTGCTGGATTTAAACAACATTGTGTTTCTACTACAAGGAAATATATCTACTTTATAGCTTCAGATTTTCCTTTACATGTCTTTCTTAAAGAAAGGCATGCCCTGAGCATCATTTTCTCCCTACTCACTCCCATGTTAATGGTCTGCAGCAATGGAGGCTGCAGAGCCATGGGTGAGAGTGTGGCCTTGAATTCTCGGGACCAGGTCCTGGCTCAAACACTTCACTTCTTGGGTCTTTGGACAAGTTGACTTCTATAAAATTTCCATGCTTCATATGTACAATAGGGATAAAATAGTGCTGGCCACACAAGGCTGTTGTGAGAATTAAATGATGTGATTATGTACCCAGTGTTAGTATTCTCCTCACATAAGAACAAGTGACTAAATCAGTTTATTGACATAAAAAGACACATGACGTGGGGAGACAGGGAGAGAAAGCACAATCACCACACTGTCCTGACTGATGTCACGGCTCTGTCTGAGAACTAGGACACAGAGTTTGAGGGCAGATGCCACAGCTGATGAGAAATGAGGATTAGGGAGGCTTCTGGAAGCTCTGAAATGCAATCTCATCTCAATCCCCAGGCAGACCAGACGACTAGGCTGAGGAATGCAGCTCATCCATTCTATCTAGGAACACTCACCCTGGCTGTCCTCACCACCCAAAGGGATGGGCTCATAGTCCAGACATTGTCTGATATGCATTTATTTCTCTCTCCAGGGAATAACCAATGTCCAGTTTGGTAGTTAAGTTTGGAAATTATAATGAAGAAACAGCACAGGGAGGCAGAAAAACCAGTGGGTTCGGGATCAGAAGGCTTGAGTCCTGGTCCTGCCTCAGGTATTAGCGGCTGGAAAATTCTGGAAAACTCATCTCCTCCTGCTCAGTTAGTTTCCTCATCTGTATAATGAAGAAATGAGATAGATGATCTTGAAAGACACCACTTCAGTTCCAATATTTTATGATGGTGAGAACAGAGTTGTCCCTGTGTTCCCAAATTCCCCAGCAGAGGCAGTAGAGGAGAGGATGGGGCCACATACAACAGGAAGTGACCAGGAAAATGCCACGCAGTCTTGGAATTAGTACCTCACTAATGTGTGTTAGAACTCACTACTTGTGTTAACCCAAGAAACAAGCTGGCTAAAATCCTAACATAAACTAGAATGACTAAAATGAAAAAGAAACAATAAAAGTATTGGGAAGGATATGGAGACAATGGCACTCTTGTATATTAATACACTCAGTCTGGAAACTGTTTGGCAGTGTCTTCTAAAACGGAACCATACTCTAGCATCCAGAAATTCCTCTCCTCAGATTATCCCAAACAGAAATGCCCACCTATGTACACCAAAAGATACATACACGAGTGTTCACAGCAGCACTATATGTAACAGCTAAAAACTGAAAACAGCCCAAATGCCTCTCTAGAGCAGAGTGGATACACAGATCCTGGAATAGTCATACAAGGAAACACCTTACAGTCACAGGATGAAATGAACTACAGCTACATGTGACACCATGGATGAATCTCACAAACATGTCCAGCAAAAGAAGTCAGACACAAAAGACTACCCGTTTGATTGATGTCATGTATATACAGTTTAAAAACATTCTAGGGAATTCTGTGGTGGTCCAGTGGTTACGACCCCACACTTTCACTGCTGCTGCTGAGGGCATGGGCTCAATCCCTGGTCAGGGAAGTAAGATCCCACAAGGCACGTGGCGCGGCCAAAAAGAAAAGAAAAGAAAACGTTCTGAATGATTGTTTGAAGTCAGGAGAGTAGTTACCCACTAGGGGGAAATAGTGTGATTAGAAGCGGGTATGCGAAGGCTTCTGCAATGCTAGTCACGTTCTGTTGTGTGGGTGCTGGTTACATGGGTGAGTTTACTTTGTGAATATTAGTCGAGCTGTGTACTTTTGCTTTGATACATGTTCTACTTCCATAAATTTACCAAAAAGTAATAATAATAAATACAAGCTCAAATCTGCAAATCATGTCTGAGCATATTTCCCCTCTGGGGAAAGAAAAGAGTCACTTTCTTGTGGCAGGTATACATCTCTCTGCTCAATCTTTGAGTATAAAAAGAGCCACTTCGGGTTTTCTAAACTGAACTTCATTTATATTCTGGGTCCCTCTTCTCACCCTGCCCCCCAGTACACATCTCACTCTGCTAGAGGTGGAAGCAGTATCAGTCAAGCCTGCATCTCTCTCCTCCCTTGGTCTCCCCTGGATTGTGTCTGAGCTTCAGGGGTCTTGCACAGGCCACAGTAGGGCTGAGGAGGGCTCAACCTATCACCACAGCCCAGTACCCTGGTGGCACCCACTGAGAGGGCCCTGTTCTCATCTATCTCTGATTATTTGCCCACACCTATCACTGCTCTGTTCTCTTCCTCCCATTGTAAGGCTTCTCTGCTTCACCCTGTAAACTCAAAACCAAGACCTACTTGTGCACTCTTCTGAAGCAATGAGAGCTGGCATCCAGCTGTCCAAATGTGAGGGGTGGCATAGGGAAAAGTGGTAGTGGTTATATAAAATACGGGGTAAAACTATAGGTCAACATTTCGAAGGTACAGTCTCCTCACATTCTCACCTACTAAACATTGTGTTCATCTTGATGGCCTGCATAATCTATGTTGTGAGTACCTTTTCCAAAGGAAGAGGAATAAGAGGCGGGATGGCGTGGAAGGAGAGGGCAAGATAAAGGGTCGGTGTGTTAGTCTCTAGGACTGCCATAACAAATCACCATAAAGTAGGTGGATTAAAACAAATTGTATTCTCTCATAGTTCTGGAGGCTTGAAGTGTGAAGTCAAGGTGTTGGCAAGTCTAGCTCCTTCTGGAGGACTCTGAAGGACAATTGGTTCTATGCCTATCTCCTAGCTTTTGGTGGTTGCTGGCAGTCATTGGCATCACTGTAATCTCTACCTCCATTGTCACATGGTGTTCTTCCCTCTGTGTGTCTCTCAAATTTCCTATATAAGGACACCAGTCTTAGTGTTCTAATTTGCTAAGGCTACTGTAACAAAGTATCACAAACTGAGTGGCTTAAACACTGGCTTAACACTAAGTGGCTTAAAACACTAAGACACCAGTCTTAGTGTTTTAATTTGCTAAGGCTACTGTAACAAAGTATCACAAACTGAGTGGCTTAAACAACAGAATCGCACTGTCTTTCAGTTCTGGAGACTAGAAGTCCAAAATCAAGTTTTTAGTAGGATTGGTTCCTTCTCAAGGCCATGAAGGAAGGATATATTCTAGGTCTCTCTTTGGCTTCTAGATGGCCATCTTCTCCCTGTGTCTCTTAACATCATCTTCCCTCTATACATGTCTGTCTCTGTGTCCAAGTTTCCCCTTTTTATATGGACATCAGTCATATTGGATCAGGGCCCACCCCAATGATGTCATTCTACCTTAATTACCTCTATAAAAACCCTATCTTCAAATAGGGTCACATTCTAAGGTACTGGGGGTTTGGACTCCAACATACCTTTTTTTTTCTTTGGCGGGGAGGGGAGCACAACAATTCAGCTCATAACAATCTACAGAGACCCTATTTCCAAATAAGATCACATTCACAGGTACCAGTATTTAGGACTTCAACATATCTTTTTTGAGAGACACAATTCAACCTGTAACAGTCAGATTCCATGAACCCCTGAGAACTGCCAGAGTGCTGACCTCATTACCCCTCAGGTCAGGATATGATTCTAGGGAACGTCTGATCGAGTGCTCTGAGCTGCTCCAGCAGCTCCCATGTACCTCTAACATAGTACTTACTACATCATGTTGAAACCTACAAGAAATCTATTTATCTGTCTTGTCACCAACCCTCCCTACACTGGGCAGGACTGTGAGTTCCTCCAGGATAGGAACTAAATCTTATTATTCATCTTTATATCCCCAGTTCAGGGCCTGGCATAATACAGGTGCTCAATGAGTTTTGGATTGAACTGAATTATGTACCTATCACTTAGAAAAATTGTCTTGCTTCATACTTTGCCATCAAATATGAGCAAATAAGCAAGCCAAGTCTGTTCGTGGTTGATTATAGAAATCATGCAATGACAGGCTGTCAGAATCGGGGGGTACCCTAGAGACCTTCTAACCTAGGAATAGCAGATGGCAACATTCATCTCACCATTTCCAGCTCTGCACCTGTGCAGACATCACTAATCTATTATGGCATTCTTTCCCACACTAAGCTTGGATACAGCTTCAGAATCTTTCTCAATATGTAACTCCAAAAGCTGAAACGAATTTGCTATCTCTTGGGACGTTCAACTCTATTCCTCCCAACAGATGAGAAAATTGAGACCCATAGTAAAGAAATGTGTCCAGGATGATGGTGATGGAGCTAGACCTGAAACCCCCATCTCCTAATTCCTAAGGCCCTGTTGGTTCTGCCCTCTCCCTCATGGTTTTCTGAAACGCTCCAGTGAAACATGAATCACTGATATACTACTGCATTAAACAACACTGACTCACACAGTGAGGAAAATTGTTACTTTTTCAAACTTCCTGATCATATCAAAGAAGAAGTCCCAGTTTGATGCTATTGTTTTTAACACTGTTAATACCTCCCCCCCCCCTTTTTTTTAAGGAAGAGGAGGTCCAAGACCAGAGTCTTCAGCAGGCAATAGTATCTAGTTAGAATTTAATATTACTATATTGTCTTCCTTTTCCTTATGATTATGATCACCATCCAATTATAACAAACTTTCCACATGTGGCAGTGATGACATTTTCCTGTTTAAATTAATTTATTTAAATTTTTCAAGAGTCAGTATGAAGACAAACATTAACGAAATATAGTATAGGTAGCACAGAAATGTAGCAAAAAAAAGCAGCAGCAGCTTGGGAATTATTGTGTAGCCATGCAAGCATCCTTATTCAGGGCTCCTTGATATTCTCCCCTCTAAGATAAATAATATTTTCCCCCTTTCTTCACCAGATTTATCCAAAAATGTTTCCTTTTGCTTTGCCTCCTGCCTCTCCCTGAGGTTTTCCTCCTGCTCCCAGCCTCCTCGCCACGTTCTCGCCTTCCAGCCCCCTTGCCTCCCCAGTTGCTAGACTCTGTCATTTTCAGCATAGCTCCCTCCATCTGCCAAAATCCAGTCTGTGACTGTCCCTCTGCAAACCATATGGCCTGGCAGACAAGGCAGCCTCAATGTTGATTCAAGAGTTAAAAGCAAATCCAGCTTAACCCCCATCCTCCCTTCTCAGCAGGGGAGGAAGCAGACCTTGTTTCCCATCTCTCCTATCTTCAGCCAGATAAAGGCAGTTACCAGCTACCTTGCATGGTGCCAGGTCCTACCTGACCTGGACCCTGCTGCCTCCCTTCTCCACAAGGGATGTTTTTAGACCCTTCTGTGCCCTCTCTTAGAAAGGAGCATTTTGTGCTCCTCGTTGGATGGACTTTGAGCTGACAAACCTTCTGTGGGTCAAAAGGAATGGGCCAGTCAGCTCCCTCATAGTTCAGGGCAGTGAAGGCCCACAGAGGCTTGCCATGCGTGGAACAGGGCATCAGGGCAGGCCAGGCAGCCTCAAGGGTATGCACACTTATTCTCTGGTGGTGCTGATCCAGGGAGCCCCACGGCTGGTCCTGCAGGTTAGAATCGCCATGTGTCCTCTGCCAATGGACAGAGTGAGGTAAAGTCACACTACCCCATCGGAAATAAGGAAAAGAAGAAGAAGATGATGAATGAAGGGGGAAAGGAGGGGAGGAAGGGAAAAGAAGAAGGTGGAAAGGACCCACCCAAGACTAGGTATAGAGTTTTCTGAGACCAAACAAAAAGTATTATAAAAGGGCATCACAAATCATAGTGGGTATGACTTGCCTGTTCACAAAGGTTCTTTGATGGTAGGAAAAAGTGCTGCCTGAGCCCCACCATGCACTGACTGGCTTTCATTCAATAAGCAACACTGAGTGTCTACTACCTGCAAGGAGCTGGAGCTCCAGCAGTGCACAAGACAGACAAGGTCCTTGTCCTCTAGGAACTGACACTGGAGTGGAATAATAGAGTCATGATGGCACTTGGGCACTGGAACCAGACTGCTGAGTTTAAGCCTGCTGCCCTGCATCTCAGTTATGTGAACTTGAGTCTCCATTTAACACAAGTAAGTGTTCTTACCTATAAAATGGAAATAAAAAGCACCTCACTTAAAAGGTCTCGGTAAAGACTCAAAGATATAATTAATATATGGCATAGTGAACTTGTGGTGATATCTTACTGTAGCTTTAATTGAATTTCCCTAATGTCCAATGATGTTAAGCATCTTTCCATATGCTTATTTGCTATTCCAGTATCTTTTTTGGTAATGTGTCCATTCAAATCTTTTGCCATTTTTTACTGGGTTGTTTTATTACTAAGCTATAAGTTATTTTACTGTCTGGATTCAAGTCCTTTATCAGATATATATTTCGCAAATATTTTCCCCAGATTGTGACTTATCTTTCTGTTTTCTTAATGATGTCTTTCTAAAAGCAAAGGTTCTTAATTTTTATACAGTCCAATTTATCAATTTTTTTGATAGATTTTGCTTTTGATAGCACATCTAAGACATTTTTGCCTGACTTAGGTTTTATAGTTTTATTTCTTACATTTAGGACTTTGATCCATTTTAAGCTAATTTTTGTGCATAGTGTAAGGTAAGGGTCAAGGTTCATTTTTTTGCATATGGAAAATGAAATTGTTTATGATTCCCTTTTTACAGACTGAAAAAGAGACCCAAGGAGGCCAAGTAAGGAGCTCCAAATCACACAGATTATAAGAGATTGGGCTACATGGGAACCCAGACCTCCCGATTCCCAGTGAAGAGCAGTTTGCATGCTCCCTCCACTTGTCGAGGTGCCTGCACTTTCTTTAAGGTGGTGGTAAGAGCAGGCTCGGAAGCAGACTGACCTCATTTCAAGTCCTGGCTCCGGCACTCACCACAGGCAAGTTACTCAGACTTTCTAAGCCTCCATTTTTTCCATCTGTAAAATGGGACTAATAAGAGTACCTCCCTCATCAGGTTGTGAGGACTATTTAAAAGAATATACGTAAAGTGCATTGCACAAGCCTGGCCTTTAGCAGGTGCTTCATACAAGGCAGTGTATTGGGATGGTTTTTCTTACCCTCTCAGCCCTTGCCTTGACTGGAGCTCATACCCAGCCTTTTCTGAGCCTTGGAACACTCCAAGCTGGCACAGCAGGAAATCTGGAGAAAACTGAGAGAAGGGACAGACACTTTCTACCATAATCATCCACTGGAGTTGCACTGCATGAGTTGTTTGGCCTCAACAATACGACAGTATATTTGACTAGTAGACATTCCACCTTCAAGATGTTTTAGCAACTTTTCCCATCCCTGTCTCCCAAGCTACTGTTGCACAAGGTACAGACAGTAGAAGCTGTGGTGGACCCACTCCAAGATGTCCCCCCAACTATCCTTGCCTTCTAGTATTCACACCCTGTATAAGCTCTCCAGTGACCTGCCTCCAACCAACAGAACCAATGACAAAGGTATTGGGATGTCAAATCTGCAATTACATTACAAAAGCTTGTAACACCAGTCTTGCAAAACAGACTCTGTCCTGCAGGCTTTGGTGAAGCAAGTGGCCACGATCAGAAGGCTCATGCAGCAAAGAACTGAGGGCAGAGCCTTCTACAAAGAAGTGGCTAGATCCTGAGGGTAGCTTTCATCTATCAGCCAGCAAGAAACCTGAGGCCCTTAGTCCAGTAGGCCACAAGGAACTGAATTCTGCTAACAGCTGCGTGAGCTTAAAAGCCAATCTTTCCTCAGTGGAACCTTGAGAAGAGATCACAGTCCCCGCCACACCTCAGTGTAAGCCTTGTGAAAGGCACACATCTAAGCCAGGCCTGGACTCCTGACCCACAGAAATGATGAGATGACAAATATGTGCTTTTATTAAGTCACCAAGTTTGTGGTAATTTGTTACACAGCAATAGATAACTGATCTAGAAACCAAGATAAAGAAGAAATGGAAGGCTGGGGTGAAGAGCAAAGGAGGTAATAAAGACCTGGGGAAGGAATAGGAGAGGGTGTCCCTTTATGCCATCTGAGGAGTCTCCCTCAATCCTTTTAAATATACTCAGTGACCCAGATGGAAACTCCAGCAGGCCCATGACTTTTTGTAACACTCTTGAGTAAATACAAGTCCTAACACCACCTTAACTAGAAAACATGGTCTCATTTGGGTACTTAAGATGCCTACTCCCTTGTGATAATCAAAAGTGGACTATAAACGAGACATGGTTTCTTTCTCCTTTCCTTCAAGTGGGGCCACAGCCACAGGCCGGCCTCCTGCCTCCTGAATGGGCATGGGGTCACCTTTTCATTTCTTTCTCTACTTCTCTTTCCTCAAACTGCTAACCGCGGCTTCTGTTTTCCCCACGGTTGGAGTATGGAAAGGGATGGAAGGAGGTAGATGGAGGAGAAGAAGGAAAGTACTTATTTCTCTGGAACCATTGTAAGATGACTCTGGGATCTCTGGGCCCGCCAGAGGTTTACACCCATTCTTTATTTTCTGAGCACTCTGGCTCTCCAGTTGTGTCCCTCTGCCTGCTATTCTCATGATTCAGGCAAATTCTCTCCTTCATGTGATCGTTCCCCACTGCCCTCCTCTGCTTCAGTTTATTTTCTGAAGGGACACATCATACAGGCTCTCTGTTGGGGTAACTTGCTTTCTGGAAGAAGCTTTTTGGGGCAAGATTCCTTTTTCGATAGCCCCATGCAAACATTCCTACCATGGATTCTACATCTGGTCCCCGGTATCCATGTACCTTTCACCTGCCAATGGTGGAGACAGCGGTTGCTCCCAACACAGTAGCAACTCCCATTTCCTTCTGCCTTGACATCTCCCCCTAGAAATCCTTCAGATCTCTCAAGTGTGTATCAAACATTAGTCTGTCATGCCTACCACATCTCCAAGGGACATATACCACCATGCCAAGAGGTTCTGACAAAGCTCTCTCCTTACACTTGAGGTAAGGGGTAAACTACCCACCACCTCTCCCTCTGGAAGGTGGGACTCACCAAATAGCATCAGATCAATCCAACGATGGTTTGTCACAAATGTTTCTTCCAACTCTATTCTTGATCATTCAGTACCCTGAAACTGATTATTTTTTTATGTTGTATTTTGGTTTATCATCTCACTTTGGAATTTCATTTCTCTTCTACTGTGGTCCTTCCTTGAAATGATCTCTGTTTAAAACCTTGTTATATGTGACATGTTGGTCTGGTGGTCTCATCAACAGCCACCACCTTTTCTTCCCTGGCAGACTCAAGTGAACAGACCTAAGCTAATCTGACCGTTTGGCAAATATCAGATTCCTTTTAGTGTGTGTTGGTAGCCTCTGGTGGTTAGAGGCCGGAGGAGGTGAAAGAGTCCTATTCCTGCAACCTTGTTCCATGGTGGCATGTTCAAGTAAAACCAAGTCTCAGGCAAAAATCACCAAGCATGCAGATGTTTATTAGCGAGAAGGCAAACACTCTGGGTCTAAGGAGAGACTACTCCTCTCTCTGCGTTTAGGTTCCCTGGCAAGCCCTTTGCAGGAGCGACTCCCTCAGAAACAGATGCCCTTCAAGCATAATCAGAGGCCTCATTACCAGACCAGGTAGGGGGCTCCTCCACAGAAGGATGCAGGCCAAGGGGTTCCAGAACTTCCACCTCTGGTACTGACAGCTGAGCATGTTCATTTCTTCTACCTTGTTCGTGCACAGTTTGTGGGTCTTGCTGCCTCACTCCTAACTGATCTTAAACACAACTCATTTCACCAATAAAATATTATTCTTAACATTCCTTATGCTAATTAACTAACCCAAAGGTAATCATTCAGATAAGGACTCTTCATATACTAATTAACCACTCATTCCTAGAGTGCTGATTAATATTAACTTGCACACATACACACCACACCACTTATACTGAAGTATTTTAAAGTAAATTACCATGCACACAACATAGCACTAACTGAACCCTGATTTTGTTTGGGTTGTGAAGTACACAGCCATGAGAAGTGAATCATGATTGCTTCTGCTAATTCAATCATGGCAAACTCATCCTCTTTTTGTCAGATACTCTCCAGCCTCTCCTTGAGGCCACATGATCGAGTACCGGTCTATGAAATGGAAGGGGAAGTATGCTGAGAAATACTTTTCTCCCTGATAAAGAGAGAGAGACACACAAGGCAATTTCTCAACATCTTAGCTGACTTTGTTTCTGTCTTTGTATGGTTAGAAGAAAATGTGATGCTTGTAGCTGAGGCAGCCACCTTGCATTCATGAGGCCTCCAGGATGAGGGTGAAAAAGTAAAATGCCGAGGATGGCAGAATGGAAAGGCCTGGCTTCTAATGACCTTGTTACCAACCATCCCTGCGACTTCTACGTTTTTCCGTGAGAAATAAATCTAACTATGATTTTAGTTGTTGTTAGTTAGGTTTTCTATTATTTTCAGACCAAAGTATCCCAACTGCTACATTTGGCCTGGAATAAAGATGTAAGGGAGGGATCTTTCCTTTACAACTAACGTGCCAAGGTCACACACACATACTTCCCTCCCACCCCCAAGGCTGAAGACCTATTCTCTTCAGAAAGTTACTGCAAGTCCCTCATTTCAGAGTGTTGTGGTCAGTTCTAGCCTCTGTTTCTTCATCTCTAAAGTAAGAAGAGTAGCATCTTCCCATGGGATTAGGATAAGAATTATAAGGTAGTTTAAATGAGAGATGATTTAGGATGGTTCTAAGAAGCATGTACCCTGGAGCTAAACTGCCTGAGTTAAAATCACAGTTCCACCACCTGTAAACTGAATGAGCAAATTACTTCCCTGTGTCTGAGTTTCCCCATCTGCAAAGAGAGGATAAAAATAATACCTGTTTCAAAAGGATTTGTTAGGCTTTAATTACTTAATACATGTAAGGCACTTACAACAGCAACCAACAAAAGTAAGCACTATACAAGTATTAGCTATCATCATCATAGTTATTATTATTACATCTCAAAGGGCTTTGAAAAATATAAGTGCACTATGGAAAGCATAAGAAGATAATAAGATAACACTGATCACCCCAAGTTAGGAATAAAGGAATATTAGTGAAACCAACAGGACTTATGAGTATAGGGAAAGAAGGAAAAGAAAGAAAAAAAGAAAGGGAAGAGAAGGGTGTGGGACGTCGGAAAAAAAGGAAGAGGAGAGGAGAGAAAATGTATGGCAAGTGAAATTGCACAGAGTAGAAATAAGGGCTAAGTGACAAGAGCAGGAAGAAACTGCTCATTTTCTCTTCAGCAGGCATCACTGTAACTATGGGAGAACATCACTCAGAGTGTACCATTTCCCACAGAGAGTAATGTAGCTTCCCCACAATTTCATCAGTTGTGCCCAAGCTGCATTAAAAGCATCGAAGTCAGCCCTTCACCTTAGGGCACTGCCATGTGGTATCATTATTTCCATGACAAACAAAATCTTTCCCAGGAAACAGAACAGAGAAAGTAAATGAAATGTCCGTAATGTAGTGAGAAATTCAGGGTCACTAAGCATTCCACATTTGTGAGATTGTCCTACGTTTGAGATTCCCACTGTGGTGGCGCCTACAGGGTCCTATTTTTGAACAAGGAAGCAAGCATCAGCGTGTACATCATACGTGCGGGGGCCAGATGCCTCATTTCCTGGCTCCTGGTACACACTAAATCAGGAACAAGTAAATTCATTCCCAAGTCCAGCACTAACTACTTGGCTCCCCTCCTCCCTCAGAAAGACCTATTCCTCATCTCTATCCGTGTTCCCTGGCTGGAATCTTGATCCTGTGGTTCCCATGCAAACTCCAGGGCTACCAGTTTCCTCCACCCCAGTGTAAATACCCAATAAACATTTTTGCATTAAAAAAATTATGGTATGTAAAGGGCCAAGCAGAGCTCTTAGGGACACACTACATCCCAGCACTTAACAAATATTAGTTACCCTTCATTTCCCTTCTATAAATTAGGTCTTTCATATCATCTCTATGTCAACCTCTCAAGGAGGCAATAAGTACGATCTTGAAGGTTAGCTGGCTTTGGGCACTACACTTGGGAAAAATCATCTGCAAGTGGATTATAACTTCATATATCATTAATCATCTTATTTTTAAAATAAAATGTGTTGTTAAAGGAATCTGTTGTTTAACTCAACAGAATCAAATTCGAGAATTCTACTATCAGTTAGGATACTGAGGTTCATAAAACACCATCTCTCCATAACAACAACAAAAACCCAGGTATACTAAAAAAAAAAAAAAAAAATCTTACTTCTCTTTAAAGCTTTGAAGTCTGTAAATGAAAAGAAAGATCTAAATAAACTGAAATGCAGACAGGGAGAAAAACTTTTTTTAGATGAGCACAGACTGGAGACCATTTCAATCTATAGGGAGTTGCTGAGTCTGGGGGAGAAGCAGGACTGCTACAGGCAGAGCAGCTTTGTGGGAACAAGGAGAAATCAGGCAAGCTTTTTTTTTTTTTTTTCAGGCAAGCTTTTAAAGGCTGTGCAAAGGCTGGCATGGCACACTGGAATCTGGAAGAGCCCCAGACTCAGAGTTAGCCCTCCCCACCACCAATTTTCCCCCATGGGCATTTCATTCAATAAGTGGAATTATCAGAAAGCCTAGAATAAAGTGAGGAAAGCAGAGAGAGATCTCATGGTCTTATAGTGCTTACATCCCCAAACCCTGTTTGAGTGTGTGTGGGGGGGGTGCCAGTCTCCCTGAAGACATTTAAACCAGAGGTGAACTAAAACTAATTCTACTGGCCATCTAGTCCCAATTCAGCTCAAATGCCAATTAGATTGATGAGATCAGCCTCTAATAACAGCTGCATGTGAAACAAAAGAGTCAGCCCTTTCTGGAGGAAATGATCATCTACTTCAGTCTCTCCTGGTCTTTTACTTACTATGTTTGGCATACGATAAAAAAACTATGACATGTGAAGAGGCAGGAAAAGATGACCCATAGTTAAAAGATGTAAAAACATATCAAGACTCAGACCCACAGATGAGCCATATGATGAAATTTTCAGAGAAGGACTTATAATTATTACAAATACGTTAAAGAATTTAGAGGAAAAAAATGAGTTAATGGGGTTAGAGATTGAGAATGTCATCAAATAAATGAAAACTCTACAAAAGAACCAAATAGAAATTCTGTAACTAAAATATACTGTATCTTAGGAAAAGGAAATTTTTGGATGGGCTTAACAGCAGACTGAAAAGAGCAGAACAAAGGATTAGTGAACTGGAGGTAAGTCAACAGAGGTTATTTAACTCCAGTAAAGAGAGAAAAATAAAGTGAAAAAAATAACAATATCAAAGGCCTGTGGAAAAATATCAATTCAACTAACATAAGTGTAATTGGAATCTCAGGAGCAAAGAGAGAGAACAGAGAAGAAAAAATATTTGAATTGATGATGGCCCCAAATTTTCCAAAACAGATGAAATACTTCAACCCATACAGTTTAAAAGTATGACAAACATAAAACAGAATAAATACAAAGAAAAACCACACTTAGGTACATTATAGTCAAACTGCTAAAATATCTAAAATAAGTAGGAAATCTTAAAATCAGTGAGAGGAAAAAAATCATTACATTTATGGGAATATCAACATCAATTACAACTGATTTCTCACTGGAAACAATAGAACAACATCTTGAATGTGCTGAATAAAAAAGAAAACTGTGAATCTAAAATGTTCTACTCAGTGAAAATATCCTTCAAAAATGAAGGCAAGGGGGCTTCCCTGGTGGCGCAGTGGTTGAAAGTCCGCCTGCCGATGAGAAAGCCCACGCACAGCAATGAAGACTCAATGCAGCCAAAAAAATAAATTAATTTAAAACAACAACAAAAACAAAAAAATGAAGGCAAAATTCAAACATGTTCAGACAATCAAAAACAGAGAATTTACAATCAGCAGATCAGCAGACCTGCAGTACAAAAAGCTAGAGAAAGTCTTCAGGCTGAAGAAGGAATGATCCAGATTAAGTCCACAGCTGCAGGGAGAAATGAAAAGCACTTAAAAGGATAAGTATGTGCATAAATATAGAGGAAGATTTAAAAATTTTTCTATATAAGACTATTTCTTTAAAGCATGTATAACAATATAGCCTCAGGTTTATATCAGAAGTAAAAGAGATGACAAAAGGCAGAAGAGGGATAAACAGAATTATAGTTTTATAAGGTTCTAACAATGTTTACAGATTGGTATACTAGTAATTTAAAGTGGACTGTGATAAACTAAAGGATAAATATTATAATCTCTAGATGACTAATTACTAAAAATAATACAAAGACATATAGGCAAAAGCCACTAGAAAAGATGAAATGGAAAAACAGAAAATACTTGACCAACCCCAAAGAAGACAGGAAAAGTGGATGGACAAATAGCAAGATAGTAAATTATTGTAACTGTATTAACATAAATGTATTAAACATTCCAACAAATGAATAATTTAAAAATAAAAACACAAAATTTTAAAATAGGAAAAAAACTATAGCAGGTGTTTCACAAAAGAAAGTATCTGAATGGCCAATAAGCATATGAAAGGGATCAGTGATATTATCCATCAAGGGAATGCAAATTGGCACCACCATGAGAAACCACTCTACACAGGCACTAGGATGACTAAACTGAAAAAGACTAATGGTACCGAATGTTGGTAAGGACATGGAACAGCTGGAATGCTCACAAATTGCTGATGGGAGCATAAACTAACACAACACTGTGGAAAACTGTCAGCTTCTCAAAAGGTTAAACAGACACCAACTCTATGGCTTAGTAATTTTAGTCTGTACCAAAGAGAAATAGTGGATATAAAAAGACGTAAAAGAATGTTCATAGTGCATTTATTCATCACATCCCCAAATGTCCGTTAACAGAATAAATAATGTTGCATATTCATACAATGGACTACTATTCAGCAAAAGGAGTGAACTACTGATACCTGCAGCCACATGAATGAATTTTTTAAGTGTAGGGTGAGCAAAAGAAGTGAAACACAAAGGATTAGACACTATTTGAATCCACTTACATGAAGCTAAAGAGCAGAGGAAACTGGTCTATTGGGATAGAAGTGAGAATACTATTGACTACTTTGGGGAGTGCGGGGAAGAGTATATTAACTGGAAAGGGGCATGAGATGATTTTCTGGGGAGATGAAAATATTCGACATCTTGATCTTGGTGGTGGTTACATGGGTTTACTTGATAAAAAGACATGGAGCTGTATGTTCAAGATGTGTGCATTTTACTATGTATAAATTATACCTCAGTAAAACTACAGGAAAAAATTAAGTAGAAGTACAGGTGATGTAGGTAAACTATTCCCTTGGTGACACCATCTCTTCTGGATTTCCTCCTGCCTCAACCCCAGACATTCCTTCTTAGTCCCTTTTATGAGGTCTTCTCCGATTGATTGCCTTTCTAGGTGTGTGTATGTGTGAGAGGCTTTCGTTTTATAAGTTTATTTTCTTTAAGAGAAATTCCTGCTTATTGTAACAAATAAAACAATGGTTGTATATAAAGAAAATTTAATCTCATCTGCCATTCAGTACTGTCTCTTTAAAGAGGGATACAAACTGCTCTCAGCAGTTATGAAATTCAAGAGAATTTCCATCTCCATCTCCAATCAGATTCTACTGCAGAGCAGGAGAAACCCTGGACCATGGACTGGGTCTGACCACTTATTAAATTTCATCAGGCCACAGAGCATGAGACCCAAATTAAATGTCCTAACTGAGGCCCAGCATTAGGAAACTTAATAGCTGGCTTAGAATAGTATTAGAGAGTAATGCTACCCTCTGAAAATGTCTGGTATTACATTTATGCATTTGTGTCATCTGTATCCATCTCATTTTTCACTTTTACTCTTTCTCCCTATGCCTTTTTCTTCCTCTTTTTCTTTTTCTTTTATTCTTTACTTTCTCTCCCACTTCTCTTCTATGAGGTATGCTTACTATGTACATATTTTAAATTTATCTTATTTATTGAATAATTTTATATATATATACACACACACATATATATCCTTTTTTTCTTGGCAAGGTAAAATGTCTTACATTTTCTTTTAGAAAAATAAAGTGGATTTTTACTGTGACCCTTTGTTAATTTTTCAGGTGAGTCATATTGATCTTTGCTCTAGGATTACACATTAAATTATTTCTTTCTTTTCTGAGTGAACTCAAGAGTGTGTATGTGTATATATATATGTGTGTGTATATATATATATATATATATACACACACACACACACACACACACATACACGCATATATATACTGTTCCCTCCCAATGGAAGCAAGTCCCAAGCTCTGTATTAAAGACAATAAATTTGTAAATTTCTCTAGCTTCACTTGAGTTCAACGCATTCTGAAGTGGCTGAGAGAAAGTAAATGGAATTGGAAACAGAATGCCTGGGTGGTGGGGAAAATATTCTATTTCTCCAGGGGAGGAATTTGAGACATATTTCAAATGGCTGATTCATATAATTTGTAAGTTACAATTGCTTGCTCATTTCAAACAAGAGGTACCAGCGATGTGCATGCACGCACACACTTGCACACGCTGTAGAATCTTTCAAGATAAACAGTCAAATATGTTGTATAACAAATTCTTTCTTGAAAATCTGAACCATTATCAACTTGTAGTTTCTGAGAGAATTAACTTTCCTTGGCAACCACATTTTCCATAAACCCAAGGCTGTCCACCCTGGTGTTCTCTGCAGTCAGGAAAAAAGTAGACCTGAGAATGAGGTGACCTGCCATTTGGGCAACACATTAGCTGTTGGAATGTTCTTCTTATCTTGCTGGCAAATTCACTGGAGAAACATTTCACCCTGGCCGCTCCACAGCACAGTTGCTGTCACTCCAGTGTGGTATGTGTGGAAGGATCCCAAGTGCACTTGGAAACTTGCCCACAGTTCGTTACCAGAGAGCCCAGGCTATTTTGACCTCAATCAAGTGAAGCTTCCGGAAGTGTTCATTTTGCGGTGAGTCCAAACTTTCTGTGTCACTGACCCTTATTCCTCTCAGAGAACCAAAGTGGAGAAAGCTAATCATGATTTGGGTCCTGAGGTTTTTTTCTTCGATAGTAAAAAAGTCAAAGTAAATGCCATGCCACAGCCTGTCTTTCTATAATGAACAGCTGTTTTCCTAAGAAAAACTGCACTAACAAAATTCTCCCTATAATAAATTCTATTATTTATTGACTGTTTATTGTCTGCTAGGCACTGTGCTAAACCTCACAAGATTATTTCACTGACTCTTCATAATCCCAAGATAAGCACTATTATTATCCTTATTTTACAGATGAAGAAACGGAGGCTGAGAGCTTAAGTTATTTTTACACTATTCTTGATGGGGCCTGGATTCAAAGTCTAATTCAGAGAAGTCTAATTAATAGGGCTTTTTCATAACTACTATCCTTGACTGCTTCCCATTTAAAACAAAAACACAAGAAAGTTGTAGCAGTGGAGAAAAAGAGATTAGGAATTAAAGATCTTCTTTTACACAGTTTTATCCCCTTGCTATCCATTGTTAGCACAAAATGAAATAAATTGTAGCTGAACTCACAGCTACCAAGGGCCAACAAAAGAAAACCCACACTGAGAAACTCAATACCCTGACCGGTAGCAATGTGCTTCCCTGCCTTGGGAGACCAGCTTTTCTCATTCAAGTGGTACCAATTCCCCTGTGGTTACATCAGAGCCCTAATGTTCTGCACAAACTGTATGTTTTAATTGATCAATGCCACATGGTCTAGTTTGCGTTATGAAAACTCAAGCTGTGGGAGAAATATCTGTGAATACAAGATAGATTTTCCAGTATGAATAGGTCAGATCCCTTTAGCAAGCCCCTGTGTTTAAATCTTGCCATGTGTGGATCCTGGGCTTCATGGTGTATGGAATACAGTATTGAGTTCACTGCATTGACTTTTTCTTTAACAGTCTGCAACCTGCAGGGGATTGGGGGCATTTTGTGTCCTGGGAAATATCTACAGCCACATAGCCTTTTCCTTAGGTCTCATACCCTCACCAAAGTCATTAGATGAATACTCAGTATATGTCAGATTTCTGCTGTGACAATGCTGTGCAAAAAAACACCAGCCTTCGCAATCTCACTGGCTTACAAAAAGTATCTATTTCATACTTTTTGGGAATGTGGGTTGCCTGAGGAGTGCCTCCTCTCAGCTAGCCTAAGCTAAACTGCAATCTATAGCTTAAACTTAAATCTGCTCCATGTGTCTTTATTCCAGGACTCAGGCCAAGAGAGCAATGGCTACCTGGAACTTACTCTTTACGGGCAAATTGTGAGATATCTGACAAAAACTTATTTTTTTCTTAAACTGTCTGCTTGGAACTGGCACATTGTGACTTTACTTCTGCTTAAATTAATTGGTCAAAGCAAGTCACATAACCAAGTCCCAAGTGAATGGGATGAGAATATATATATACTGCCTACTCTTGTGACATGCACTGGAAAGTATGTGGCAGAGGGCATGGGAATAGTAATCCAATCTACCACTCTCAGTATTTCCCATAGCAATTTGCTCATATCTCTTTCATAGGATCTATCATATTTTATTCCAATTTGTTTACATATGATTCTCCTAGTAGATTGACAGGGTCACCACTCATCCCTAGCCCCAGGGCACTGCTTCCCCCATCAGCAGATATTCAATAAATAGCCAAGTAATAAATGTATGAGTGAAGACACTTATAAGCCAGGTATTATGAAATATATAAATCATTTAATTCTCAAAATAAGATTAAACCAGAGCATCACCTATAGCAAGTGGGTAATCACTAGTATAGAAAATAATTATATAGAAATCTTATTTTGAAATGCTCCAATTTTGGACCCTTTCATTCATTCATTCATTCATTCAGTATATATTTACTGAGTGCTAACTATGTGCCAGATGCAAGGATACAAAAGTGAGTAAGATAGACACAATTACTGCCCTCACCAAGCTAGTGGGCAAGAAAGACAAACAGGAAATTATTACATTGAGTGATAAATGGCATGGTTGTGGAAGTGTGGGAACACCTAACCAGTCTTGGTAGACCAGCGAAGTTTTCCTGGGCACCATGACTTTTAAGCTGAAATCTAGATAAGTAGGACAGGAAAGGGAGACAGAGAATTAACATTCAAAGATGAGGGAACAGTATAGAATGTGAGCTAGAAGAATTAAGGGTAAAACCCAGGTTTCAGATTTGGGCAGCTGGGTGGATGGCGATATGATATTTACTAAGAGGAAATACAGGAGGAAGAGTATATCTGTTGGATTGGGTGGTGCGATGGGGAGAGGGCTTTATTTTTAGACATTGATAGATTAGAGGAACCGTGGTATCCTTAAAAAAGATACCCAGGTAGCAACTGGATCTGAGAGTCTCAATTTCAGAGGAGAGATATGAGCTGAGATAATGAATTTGTGATTCATGTGTATATATGTGTCTGATATAATAAAAAAAAAATCTGGTCTTTGTCCCCAGTTCCTGGCACAAAGGGATAAATTGGGAGATTGGGATTGACATATATGTACCACTATATCTAAAATAGATAACAATGAGTACCTACTGTATAGCACAGGGAACTCTTCTCAATACTCTGTAATGACCTATATGGGAATACAATCTAAAAAAGAGTGGCTGTATGTAAAACTGACTCACTTTGATGTACAGCAGAAACTAACACAACATTGTAAATCAACTATAATCCAATAAAAATTAATTTTAAAAAAACTTGGAATTAACCTGAATGACAGGAATGTCTTTGTTATGCTAATGAGATGATTCTTGGTGGGCTCTAGATGGTGTCAGGATGGGAGCTGGTCACCAGAAAGACCAAACACATGATTAGAGGGTTGGAACTTTGGGCCAGCCTAACCCCCAGTGAGGGAAGGGGGCTGGAGATTGAGTTCAATCACAAGACCAGTGATTTACTCAATCCTGTCTACATAATAAAACTCCATTAAAAACTCTGGACACCCAGGCTCAGAGGAGCTTCCTGATTGGTGAGCACATTGCTGTAATGGGAGGTTGATGTACCTGGATTCCATGAGGAGAGGGCATAGAAGCTCTGTGTCCCTCCCCTCTCCTCAGATCTTGCCCTATACATCTCTTGGCTGTTCCTGAGTTATATCCTTAATAATAAAACTACAACCATAAGTATAGCACTTCCAGTGGGTTCTGTGATTTGTTTTAGCTAATTATTGAATATGAGGGGGTTATGGGAACCCCTAAATTTATAGCCATTCAGAAGTGTGGGTAGTCCCTGAGACTTGTGGCTGGTGTATGAAGTGGGGGCAGTCTCTCAAAGACTTTGCCCTTAACGTATGGGGTCTGCACTAACTCCAGGTAGTTAGGGTAAGAATTGAAATAAATCACAGGACACCCAGCTGGTATCAGAGAATTGCTGTCTGAACAATGTGGAAAATGAGACCATTTGCTACTGATAAGTTTACCCGTGGATACTATATTAAAAAGGCCATTTAGGGCAGAACCTCAAGAAATATGGGCATTTAATGCAATGTTCCCCAAAATGTAATTTCAATACCACTGGAATTAAGTTTAGTTTGGGTGATACAGAAATAAACTTTCGTTTATTTAATAGCTATGTATTTATTATAAACATGTTGAGGCATACTTTTTACTTATAAAAAATGATACTGGTTTTTCCATTAATAACAGTGATATAAAACTTCCATGTAAGAAAATTAATTTGAGTTTAAAAAGTGAGCCAATTAAAATAAACATATTGGCAAAAACTGTAGCGGTGATACTCAAATGACTAAATTCATTCATTCAATGAACATTTATAGAGTCCCTATTATGTGCCAGGCTTAGGAATCCACTAGTAAACAGAAGACAAAAACAAAACAAAACAAAACAAAAAAACCCTGTCCTACGTAGTTTATATTCCAGTGGGCGAGAAAGAGAATAAAGATTAAAAAGTGAAAAATATATAGTAAAGTAGATAATAATAAGTACCAAGGAGATTAAAAGGTGGGAATGTGTATAAGTTTGAGGAAGGAGAGTAGAAATTCTTGATTTCAAGGCCAAGGAAGTTTTCATCAAGAGGATGACAACTGAGCAACATCTTGAAGGAAGAAAGGAAACTTACGAATATTTGGGAGAAACGCATTCCAGCAAGAAGCAGTAACTGCCAAGGTCCTGAAGCAGGAGTAAGCCAGGAAGCAAGGAGGCTAGTGTGGCTGGAGGGAAATGAACAAGAGCATGGGAGACAGCTGAGAAGAGCCTCTGCACCTTTAATGTAGATGGAAGAAGATACCAGCGGAGAGGGAGAGGCTGCAAGTATACAAGAGAAGTGACAATTACTGGCAATCAACTGATCCAACATAAGGATGGGAGGAAGGTGCTCAGGGCACATGTGAAGACGTGTGCCTTAGATGAGAAGGGTGTGGCTTCCATTGGAATAGGTGGAAAAACAACAAAGTAGGTGCTGCTGAGCCATCCTAGGGAGATCTTCAAGTTTCCAAACTAATTCTTTCTCCACTAAAAAAGCTACCCGCAGGCCTCCCACCTCTATTGACCTCATCCCAGCTAATTCCATTCTCTCTCTAGTCTGTCTTGTTTGAGGCTTGGTGTCCTTAAATCTAATCCCTCTAATTAGCAAAATAGCTCTACTCATTTGCATTACTTAAGCAACATTTATCTAGGAAGTCCTGAAGGTGATATGCAAATCACAAGGACAGTCTGGAGATCCCAAAACTGAGGTTATAGAACTATAAGCTAATTAAACCTCATCTGGTTTGTGGCGCCACTGCAGAAATCCTGCTTCCCGAAGTAAAATAGAAAACAAAATCTACACAGTATGCTGTCGTCAGAAGGAACTCAGGGGTCTCCTTCTATAGCCTGTCTCATCCCTCCCCACCCACTTCAAATTCTTTTAGGCCAGAGGAGCTACTAAGTACTCCAAGGCCATATAGTTCTTAATAAACAATGTTCAAGAACTCCCAGTTACCCTCCAGGCTTTTTAAACTTCTCCACCAAAGTTTTATTGACACAGTAGAGTATCAATTTGTATTGGGAAGGGGACTGGCACCCCAGGCCAAAAAGTCTGAATTTCTTCATCTTCTAAACTGTACTTTCATCTTAAATGTTATACAAATTTCGTATTATCCTTTATAACGTATCTGTGTTGTATGTTGGATTTAATGTACTCCTCCCACACCCAATTCTGAGTAAAACTGAGGCACCAGGAAAAATGATCAGCTTTAATTCAAGCTCCTTCTATCCCAAGATCCCAATTTGAGAAGGCCAGCACTGTGTGTGATGTCATCCTTGATTACACGAGGGCCCTCTTCACATGCCTCCTCCAAATAATCAATGACACATCAGCTATATGCAGTACAGTCGTTTATCACCAATGCTTCTATACATACATCTTAACCCCCCACTCAACTGTAAGATCCTGTGGGCAGATACACTGGATACAATGTTTACTCTTTGTTATGGACTGAATGTTTGTGCCCTCCCAAATTCATACGTTGAAACCCTGACTCCCAATGTGATGGTATTTGGAGATGGAGACTTTGGGAGGTAATCAGTTAGATGAGGTTATGAGGGTGGGGTCCTCATGATGGGATTAGTACCCTTATAAGAAGAGACACTGGAGAGCTAGTGCTCTCTCTCACTCCCCTCCTGGGCTCTCGCACAATGAAAAAGTCAAGTGAGGACACGGAGAGAAGGCGGCTGTGTGCAATTAAGAAAGCTCTCACCCAAACTCAACCATGCCAGCACCTTGATCTCAGACTTCCAGCCTCTAGAACCATGAGAAATAAATGTCAGTTGTTTAAGCCACCCAGTTTATGATATTTCATTATGGCAACACCAGCAGATTAAGACAGTCTTTCAAGGCTTTCCCTCCCTCCTTTTCTGGGACTATGCTCTGCACTTTTACTCCCTTCCACAAGGGGAAGCTATCTTCTTAGTAGAACAGAAGCCATCCCAGGTCACAGCTGACTGGTTCACACTGAATGAGTACCTCCCTCCTTCCCCACCCATGCCATGGCTGACTGGTTCAGGGACTTGCACCTGACCTAGGTTAGACCAATCAGAGAATTTTCAAAGGCTCTGGAGAACTCACAATGAGGAACTCATTCCCCAGTGACAGAAGCAGAAAGTGTAAAATTAGGAAACATTGGTGGACATTTTTCTACCATGTTGAGAACGACGCCAACGCAGGGCATAGTAGATGCGAGGACCAAACAAAGAGTCCTGATATTGCTGAGTTTCTGCTTCTAGTTTTTCCAAGGCCCAGCTGTGACCCTGCCCTTCCCATGACTTGATATTCATGCTTGGATTTCTGGAGCCAATAAATTCCCCCTTTACTTAAGCAGATGTCTGTCACCTGCTCTAAGAGGAATTAAATGTAATACTTCTTCAGAAAGTGGAACAAAGATGAGGAGACTAATACTTGTTGATTGCCTGCTTGCCACTTTTTGGCTTCAGTCTTGCTGAGAGATAACATCCTGGGAAAATACTGACTGCCATAGACTCCAACTGGGAGATGCAACCCAGACAATTCACATTTGTAGTACTTGTGAAATTCATGACCACTGACTAGCTGGGAGAGTGAAAACATACTAAGGGGCCTCCACTGGGAGCGGGAGAAATAGATGTCACACCAAGGTAACACACTCAAAATGATAAGATAAAAAGGAGCAGAGAATAGTCTGGGCCAAGGATCAGAGAACCTGGATCTTCATCCTGGGTCTACTTCGTTCACAGTGTGCCAAGCTCTGTAGATGGCAGCCACCAGAACAGATCTACTGTCTGGGAAGAGTTGAGGTGGTCCTTCGAAAGTTCCTTCCTTAGATAGAGCCTTGGATATCACCAGTCTGGACCAGCCAGACTCTACAGGAGGGGACTTAGGGGCCACCAAATTTACCAAGGAGAAGAACAGGGGCTTATAAATCAAGGTGGCAGAGTGACAAGGCTGCAAGGACAGAGAACTGTGCCAGGCAGAACTGGGGGCTAAATGGAGAGCAAATGGCTGCTCCTGTTTGGCTGCTGCTAATAAGGATTTAGGGAAACTAGATCTTGTGATAAGAGAAACAAACAACAGGGCTTCCCTGGTGGCACGGTGGTTGAGAACCTGCCTGCCAATGCAGGGGACACGGGTTCGAGCCCTGGTGCGGGAGGATCCCACGTGCCGTGGAGCAATTGGGCCCGTGAGCCACAATTACTGAGCCTGCGTGTCTGGAACCTGTGCTCCGCGACAACAGAGGCCGCGGTAGTGAGAGGCCCACGCACTGCAATGAAGAGTGGCCCCCACTTGCCACAACTAGAGAAAGCCCATGCACAGAAACGAAGACCCAACACAGCCATAAATTAATTAATTTTTTTAAAAAAGGCAAAAGACAACATATTAGAAAAAAGAAACAAACAACAAAAGTCAGATCATCATGTGAAATCTCACTCCTTTAAAATGTGAGTGTCAAAAACAACAATAACCACAACAATAAAAACTCAAACTGAATGGGAGAAAATATTTGCAAATGAAGAAACTGACAAAGGCTTGATCTCCAAATATATAATTTACTCAGCCATAAAAAGAAACGAAATTGAGTTATTTGTAGTAAGGCGGACGGACCTGGAGTCTGTCATACAGAGTGAAGTAAGTCAGAAAGAGAAAAACAAATACCATATGCTAATGCATATATATGGAATCTAAAACAAATGGTACTGATGAACCTAGTGGCAGGGCAAGAATAAAGACACTGACATATAGAACAGACTTGAGGGCATGGGGTGGGGGAAGGGGAAGCTGGGACGAAGTGAGATAGTAGCACTGAGATATATACACTACCAAATGTGAAATGGATGGCTAGTGGGAAGCTGCTGCATAGCACAGAGAGATCAGCTCAGTGCTTTGTGACCACCTAGAGGGGTAGGATAGGGAGGGTAGGAGGGAGGCTCAAGAGGGAGGGGATATGGGGATATGTGTATACATACAGCTGATTCACTTTGCTATACAGCAGAAACTAACACAACATTGTAAAGCAATTATACTCCAATAAAGATTAAAACAAAAACCCCAAACACTCTTAGGGCAAAAACTACACAACAACAAATAACTATGCCTGCAGACCGAACATGAACCATGGCCTTTTCAAAGTATGGTATATATGTTAAATTACGACTCAAAGTCATGTAATACCTTATCATACCAATGTTGCCAGGAGGGCCACCACGTACTACCAGGATATACACATTAGAGTTGCCTGGTTTGCATAAATGTAAAGTCTGTGCCTTTACAGCTTGACAGGTGGAACTGATGGAGCCAGCATGAATACTAGCCAAACTAGTAGGGTGTACCAAGTATGAGAACCCTGCACTTCCACGGCGCCATGACACTTGCTCCCCATGCAGGGCTCATGCTGTCCTGATGCTCTCCTGGTGCTTGAGGGTCCTGTCTCTGCCTGGGGACTCTGGACCTCACCCTAGATCCAATCCCCAGTGCTAGGCTGGGCGACTGCTGGAAAGAGAGCTTCAATCCACCCTCACATGGACCGTATCAAGCTCCCACGGAAAGGTTGAGGTACTGTGGCCTCCCTCTGTCCCAAAGGAATGTGTATGTGCCTATGTGACGGTGTACCTTAAGAGGAAGGTTTGGTTTAAATGAGATAGTTTCATATTGGATAATCTTTTGTTACGTTCAATAATTTTATAAGAAATAGGAGTCATTTGGAAAGCATACCTCAGGTGTTTTCCACTTATTACACCAAAACCATGGAGCAAATGTAATGTTATTCACAGAAGGCCTTAGACCTCCAAACCTAAGCAGCAAGCCCCCCAAAAATGACAAAGAGAAATGAGGCTGGAGTACGTGTCTCAATGGACACTCTGATTCCCAGTTTCTTGATCTTTTATTCTTTCTCTCCCTCTATCCTGAATCCAACTCTATTTCCTGGCTCTCCAAGGTTAGAAGACCCACAGGAGTTCAAAGTCATTAGCCAAAATTTTTCTTGTGCAGAGAGAATGGTAAACTCATAAACAGACCAAAGAGATAAATAAATAAATAAATGGTAGAAAATCAGGGGGTGGGCATTCTAAAATTAACTCAATCAACTATATTTAATTCTGTTGGTTCTTTATGCTGTTGAACATTTACTTTCCCTTTACTTCTGTTTGTTTTAATGATTAGGAAGCAAAATTCAGATGTTTTTAGTGCCTTAAGGGAAGGATATTACAGCCACCCTTGTAGCTAAGCCCCTCGGACATGCAGACACATATCTCAAGCTCAGTTCAGTGGAAAGAGATTGGGGATTTTCGCCACCTAAGTCCCCAGTGTTAGGGGCTGTCAGCTCTAAATATCTATCTTGTTGATTACCAAGGTGCTTTGGATTTTTTGCTTCATCCTGTCCACTGCCTGAATTGGCACAACGTCAGGTTATCACAATCTGTGATGAATGAGGAAGCAAGGGAGAGGGGCCTTAAGGAAAAGAGCAGAATCACACTCTCCACGACGTTGGAAGGAGTCCTCTGAAAGCTCACCGCTGGTCCCTAAACTAGAGCCGCTCATGTTCTTTCCTCTCCAGCCAGGTGGCACCTGGGGACATCAGCCTAGGCAGTTACTGAGTGGTATAACTAGTAACCCCAACACCCTACTTGAACAGAGTTCTAGACTCTTCTTTTCAATCCAGGGCTAAAAGTCATCTGAGAGATGTAGACGTTATGTTAGACAAAGAAGTAAGGTAGGGGCCTGAAACCTTGAAAGACCAAAAAGTCATCTAGAAAGCTTGGAGAGTGAAAGGAAGCACTGTTCATAGTTATGTGAGGACCTCAGCCATAAACTGGCACTGTCTGGTGTGCTCATCCTTCCTACGGATCATGGAGACAAGAAGTTCCAACCCTGTTTTGGTCACAGACCCCTCTGAGTATGAGATTAAATTTATGAACTTTCTCCCTGCACAAACGTACATTATTTGGCATAAAACTTCTGTACTTCCAGAAGCCCCTTTCACCCCATCCATTGATCCCAAGCTAGGAAACTTTTATAGCTAAGATAATAATCATGGCCTATAAAAGCACCCATTCCCTAGCCTCCACTAACTAATCGTAGGGATAAAGAGAGGGCCCCAGAATTCTGTGTGCTCCTGAAAGACCGTCACCCCCATCTCGCCCCCGAATGCTCTCTGCCTCAACACTGTCAGGTCAGAACTAATCTCTTCATGCCTCCTATCCAAGATTTCTCCAGTCATCACAACCTGCCAATACTCCCAAGCCATTCCTTGTATCCCACACTGCAGTCCTCACACAGCTCCCACATGGGAGGTCAGGAAAATAAGCCGAGCCCACCCTACCATTCCACAGCACCCTCCTCTGCTTTGTGCTTGCGATAGCCCTTATTACCATGTAAGTTCCATTTACCTGTCTGACCCTTTAGGCACAAAGGCAGGGATTCGTATCTGTTTGTTCACTGCTTTAGCCTCAGTACCTAAAAACAGTACTTGGTGCATAAAAGGCAGCCCATAAATGTTTTGTGAGTGAAAACCCAATGAATAGAAAGCTACCATTTATTGAGCACCTACTGCATGCCAGGCATGTAAGCACTTTTACAAATACTGTTTCATTTCTTCTTTGCAACAACCCAATGAAGGAAGCACTTTTATTACTTTCATTTTACAGATAAGGAGACTGAGACTTATGAAGGTTATGGTAGGTGGCCAAGACCACAGAGCAGTGAGTGGTGGAGCCGAGATTCACCCAGCATTTGTGCTCCTAGGTCCTGTGATTTAAAATCATTACATGAAATATCCTAAGGCACAGGTTATTCTGTGTCACAAATGGGACCTCTTGACCTCTGTTTCCTGTTTCTGCCTGAGCTGTTTTCTGTTATTCTAACAGATGAGATAGACCTGATCTGTTTTACACACACACACAAACACACACACACTTACATCATTTCTTCCCACAGCACATATGGCAATGCGATTCGGAACTCTGGACCTTGAAATATTTGATTAGAACAAGTATCTTCATGAAACTACAGGACATTGTTCACTGTCCACCACCCCTACACAAGCAATATCCACTAGATGAGAAGTCAGGCGGGAGAAAGCCAGTGGTCCCAACTGAGCACTCACGGCATGCTTGAAGTGGAAGCCAAGGAGCCCTGCACTTGCTCAGAATGATGCACAGCACCTGCAAGACTGCAATGGCACAATCATTTCTCATTCATGGGGAGAGTGGGACACCTCTGCAAAGAATGGGCCTGGAGCAGGCCACTGGGGATTGACCAAAAGGCACGCAAGTTGTCAACTTGAAAGGATAGGACCACCTTTCAAAACAGAGCTCTCACTGCCTCACGCTGTAGCTAAGATGCTGCTGTAAGGAGATAGATGTGAGTGCTTAAATCACCAAGCAGGAAAAAAATCATTTGTTCCAAATCTGCATTAACCTCCACATTCCCATAAATGCCAAACTTTTGTGTGCTAAGTAGAGTCATCCCTTACTTATTTGTATTAGTGGTATTATAGAAGGTTCAAATGCAGATGATCCCCTTTTTCCCCCTCCAAAGCCACAGTGCAGCTAGAGATGTCCACATTAAGGTATTAAAGGTTTCTGATAAAATTAACTCATTTGGTATGCATAGACATGCCAGGAATTGATCTAGAGGACACAGGAATGGAAAAAAGAACAACAGACCTTTCGTCTCTTTCGTCTCTTCGTCCTCCTAGGGCTAGACTTCAAGCGGAACAGTTATGCTAAGGGTGTGATATTAGGTCATTATCAGCAGTGTATCAGCAAAAACTGGGCTGCCACTGAGTCGTTCAACAGGACCAGAGACCCAGAGATGGACATCTCAAAGCATCTCAGTTACAACACTGATTACAGGGTTTTCTAGCAGAATCTCAGAAGTTGTGATGCTTCCCACTGGACCTAGGATACCTAGACCAGAATCACTGTGGGTTCTGGTCTAAAGGCAGATTCCTAGGCCACATCCTGTGTCTATGAAATCAAAATCTCTGAGGGCTCAACCCAGGAATGTATGTGCATGCTAACAATCTCCCCAGGAGAGTCTGATGCTGACCCTTCAGGTAACCACTAGCTAGTGATCATGGCTCTAGATCCCTAAGCCTACAACTGAGATCAAGAGATTCAACTTGTGGGCTTCCCTGGTGGCGTAGTGGTTGAGAGTCCGCCTGCCGATGCAGGGGACACAGGTTCGTGCCCCAGTCCGGGAAGATCCCACATGCCGCAGAGCGGCTGGGCCTGTGAGCCATGGCCGCTGAGCCTGCGTGTCTGGAGCCTGTGCTCCGCAACGGGAGAGGCCACAGTAGTGAGAGCCCCGCGTACCACAAAAAAAAAAAAAAAAAGAGATTCAACTTGTTACTTTATATTCTTTTTCACTTTGGTGATTTTTCTCATTGTGCTAGAATAAAACCATCTATTAAGAGCTAGTAGAAAATTTATTGAGAGCTTGGGATTTATAACTCAGGAGAGCCAGGTCCAAATCTGTCACTAAGTAGTTACAGTAACCTTGGACAAGTTACTTAACTCTCTAAGCCTCAGTCCACTCATCTGTTAGATGGTGAGTGATACTTACCTGTTGGTATTTTTGAAGGGATTAATGTAATAATGCCTGCAAGGTGACGAGTACAGTGCTTGAGAGGAGCAGGAAAATGACAGTGTTGGCGGCAGTGGTGGTGACATTGAGGCTCACAGCCAGAAGGAAGGGTCGCTGACAGAGCCAAGAGGAGTCCTAGGTTTGGAATCTGAGAACCTGGGTTTGGAATCTAATTCTAGGGTTCTGCAAACTGTATCCCTTAGGTCAAATCAAGCCTGTTTGTAAATAAAGTTTTATTGGAACACAGCCACCCCATATGTTTACATTTTGTCTATGGCTACTCTCAAGCTAAAATGGAAGAGCTGAATAGTTATAACAGAGACCATATGGTGCACAGAGCCTAAAATATTTACTGTCCGGTCCTTTTCAGAAGAAGTTTGCCAATCCCTACCCTTCTGGGTTGCAAGAGGGGCTTTTATGCCAGAAGAGGGGGCCCAAGAGAAGACACTGAAAAATGAGGAAGACAAAAGTACAGCCTGAGCTGACTTGTGCCGCCCACCAACACTCCACACACACCACAGACCACACATACATGTGCCTGCACACACAAGCACAACATACTCCACGCTTACTACCCGTGACACACACAAACCCACTACATAGCCTCTACACCTGCAAACACTCCACCTCCCCAGACACTCCTACACATTCCACATGCCCCCACACACCCAACACATATCCCACATCTCATACACATGCCACACACTCCACACAAAACACACTCCCCCAACCGAGATGTAAGTGCATTCCTCCGACACCATCCACAGTCCCCTCCACACAGTACACCACCCACTTCCAGAAGATTGTTCAGTATTCTCCTTTTAAGGCTTTCTCAGGACACCCATCTCCCAGTCTGGCCAAAGGGAAGAAGCACAAAGCTGGGAGCCAGAACACTTAGACTCAGGCCTGTCCCTGCCATTAACCAGCTCTATGACCTTGGGCAGGTCATTGTATCTTTCTGAGCTTCAGGGTCCTCATTTGTAAAATGAGGATGTTGGGATCATTGGGCTATTTACTAATGCTAAACATACCCTAAGTACAGGCATTCCATGCAGGGGTTATAGTCTTTATGCATCTGTTAGGGACAAAGGACTTGAGAGGTAAGGAGTTGATTGGATTGCTGGATATCCCCTTGGTTCCTTTCAGCATCAGGGTTCAGGCTCATGCTCTGGGAATGGCACTCTTAACCTCTACCTTTGGACATAATGGTCATTATATCAACACTAAACCGATTAGTGTTATGAAATGAATTATGTCCCCTACCCCCAATCAAATTCGTATGTGAAGGCCTAACCCCAGTGTGAGGTACTGGAGACAAGGCCTTCAGGGAGGTAATTAATCTGATCTAATAGGGTTCATGTCCTTATAAGAAGAGGAGGAGATACCAGAGCTTGCTCTCTCCATGCTTACATAGAGGAAAGGCCATGTGAGGACACAGTGAGAAAATGGCTGTCTACAAGCCAGGAAGAGAGACCTCACCAGAAACCAACCATGTTGGTGCCTTGATCTTGGAATTACAGCCTCCAGAACTGTGAGAAAATAAATTTCTGCTGCTGAAGACACTCATTCTGTTGTATTTTGTTATGGCAACCCTAGCAGACTAATACAGCTAGATTCCAGGCTTGGTGACTTTGTAAGGAATAACAATGACACAGTCCTTGGCTCAAAGGGATTTTTCAGTAGATGAAGATTAGGAAGGAGTAGTGGCAGACACTGAGTAATATCACTGTGCTTCACCCCCAGTCTTGTTCAGTTTCATCTTAACTTTATTTAGACTGTGGGTTGATGGACCTGGTCATTGTTTCTATGACAAATAAGTGGAAAAAATGAAGTCAGGTGGTCTGCATTCCAATGTCAGCTCCACAGTATTATGCAAATTAAATATAGCTTGCAGGCTTCCCTGGTGGCACAGTGGTTGAGAGTCCACCTGCCAATGCAGGGGACATGGGTTCGTGCCCCTGTCCGGGAAGATCCCACATGCCGTGGAGCGGCTGGGCCCGTGGGCCATGACCGCTGAGCCTGTGCATCCGGAGTCTGTGCTCCGTAACAGGAGAGGCCCGCAGACCGCAAAAAAAAAAAAATCTAGCTTGGGGTTCATCAGATCTGAGGTCAAAAACCTGTTCCACCTTTAGCTGTGTGACCTTGGACAAGTTAACCAACCCTTCTGATGGACAGTTGCTTTTATTTATAAAAAATGAGAGTAGCATTAGTCACTTACCAGGTCACTGTGAAGATCAAATGCAATAGAGCATATAAAGAACTTAGCTCATAGTAGGTAATGCTATGCAGTATAACAAATCCAGCTTACAAGTAGTTGGTTGCATTAGTTATCTTTTGCTATGTAACAAATTACCCTAAAACTTAATATATGTTGGCTTAATACAACATTTTAAAATATTTTAAAAATTGTCTTAGCTTATTGCCTCTGATACTCAGATTTCTTACAAGGCTACAATTAACATGTTGGCCAGGGCTACAGTCTCATCTGAAGCTTGACTGGGGAGGGATCTGCTCACTCAGGAATTGGTTCTTTGCTGTATCAAGGGTCTCATTTCTCTGCTGGAACTATCAATTCCTTGACATGTTAGCCTCTCTATAGGGCAGCTCATACCATGGTATCTGGCTTTTCCCACAGAGCAAACAAGAGAGTGAGGGAGAATGTCCAAGACGGAAGCCACAGTCTTTTTGTAACTGAATCTTGAAAGTGACATCTTATTACCTTAAGCCACATTCTGTTTATTAGAAATCAATCATTAGGTCTAGGACACTCTCAAGGGTAGGGGATTACCAAGGGCATGAAGGCCAGGAGGTGAGAATCACTGGAGGTTATCTTAGAGGCTGCCAACCACAGCAGTGTAAAGTGTGAAGAAGAGCAGAAAGATGCCCTGGAATAAGATTACAGCCAATCCTCATTACTAACAGATTCCATATTTCTGAATTTTCCAGCTTGCTAAAATTTATTTATAACTCCAAAATCAATACTCATGGCACTTTTCAGTCGGTTACAGACACGTGCAAAGCAGTGACCAATTTGAGTCACCCAACACACACATTTACAGCTGGTGTGGGACAACAAGAGGACCCTACCCCTGTATTTCCCCTAAAAGCAATGGTTCAGTATTCACTAACTCACTGGAGACTTTATAGAATATAACTATCATAAATAATAAGAATCAATTGTAGTGGGTTTGAAATCCAATTCCACCACTTGCCCAGGTGTGCTATCTGGGGCCAGCTTTTTAACCTGTTTTATTTTCATTAAGAGTAAAATGGGAATGACAGTAGACATACAACTGAGGGTTTTGGGGAGGATGAACTCTAATGTTCCCAGCAGAGTGGACAGCACAAAGTAAGTACTTAATAAATAGGAGATATTATAATTATTATTGTCTGAGCTCAGTTTCATCTGAATTATACCAAAATTTCTGGAGACTTCCTTTCTTCTATTCTGGGACAGTGCTGGGTACAGAGTAGGCACTCATAAACTACCTGTTGAATGAAATAAGGATACCCTGACTCCATCAGGCAGAAGATCTAGAGCTGGAGGAGAGTGAAGACTTCTGTGTCTGGCCTCTGGGTTTGACATCATAACTGTGGCCAGTGGGGGTGAAAGCGTGTAAAGCATTATAAAAACTCGCACACCGGAACCCACATCAAGACACTGAATCCATAGTACTGACAGACTGTTGACTCACTGCCCCTGGGAACCAAGAGAATGCCTGGCAGATGGAAATGTACCCAAGATACAGCAACCATGGTATTTCCCCCACATTACCAGGAGTAAGGCCAAAAGTGGATTTGGCCATAGTACACAATGGGATCAATAATCTGTAAATAAGTCACCTACGTAGTTTTGGAGATGATTTTTCATCTCTAAATGCCAAGTCGTAGCCATAGGAGCTAAGATGTAAAATCTCTATGGCCTGTGGGTTTAGGATCTGACCTTGCTTTTGCAGTTCGCTCTGCAGGCCAAGGGCCCTGTCTTCCTGCAAAAGGGAGAGCATTGGGGAGCTCTCCAATACAGACTGTCTTGGAAAGGGGCTGAGGTGGATTTCAAGGGCTACCACCTCTAGCCCTCTCTTGTGAAGGCTGAAAAGTTATTTGGGAGGATTATTAGGATCACAGCTGAAAGGGGGTGGGCATTATATCCTGTTTCTTGAGGGCATCTTGCAGAAGCTATGTGACTCAGGTCCAATTAATCTCTTTGAGACTTGTCGCCCCCCTAGGTGAAACAGGAATGGCAAACAGTGACTATTTTGGAAAGCCTATGAAGACTGACCTACATGAAAGAGAAAGCAACTTAAATACATTCCCAGTAGAGTCATTCATCACCCTCCTCCTCTTCTCAGAGTTTAGTAATAGCTTCTAACAATAGCAAACTTTTATTGAGCACTTATGTCCCAGGCATTATCTTATCTATTCCTCCCCAAACCCTTTTATTATTCCCATTGTTACAGATGCTGGAACTGAGGCACAGAGACATGAAGTAACTTACCCAAGGTCACACAGCTAATAAGTGTCAGAGCTTACATCCACTTCATCTTCCACCTCCCGTAAAAGATATGTGGATTTTAACAAGAGTAACATTTTAACCTAAATATGCAGTAGGAATTTCAGGTGGTACATCCAGCTGGTGAGAAAGGCATCTGGGGAAGACAGGTCCTGCACTGCACTTCATCCATGATTATCTTACTTCTGTTTGGGAGCTGATCAGGGATTGGAAAATTAACCTCACTTATCATTTCTCCCTTCTCAGATATCATTCCTCAATCTTAAATAAGGAACTGTGATCAATTTGGTGTGTTAAGAGACTTTACAGTTTCAGAGTTTAGGGAGCTGAGCGGCCCCCTCAAATTCCACAGACACCTCCACTCCTGCCTTATTTTTTAACAAAGTATCATTTATCCCATTCAGGGCCAGGCACTGGACTCAGTACCTGACCAGCTTTATTGCTACCCCTCACAAAAATTCATGAGCTAGCTACTAAAAGTCCATTTTACAGATGAGAAAGTGAAGTCAGAATAGTCATGTGGCCTCTCAAGATAGACAACCAGTAATAGGTGATGCTGGGGTTCTTGTCCAGGGCTACCTGGCTCCAAAGCCAGACCTCCCACTTCGCTACACTATGATCCCAGAAAGCTTCCTTGATGATATAAACCTGCTCCTTGTGCCAAAAGTTTTCATTAGTCCGGCTGCTACTGGGTGGCAGCTGACACTACTAGGCTGGATAAAGGCTGTTGAGCTTGGCAGGAGATGGAAGTGCCACATAAAGCAAAAGCCTCTTTGGAGGCAGGAGATGAGGTCCAGAACACCAGCTAACAAATACCAGGGGTATAAAGTGACTCAAGTTGTAACTTAACTTTTATCACACCAAGGAGAGGTGAAACAGGAAAGGCTCACGTGCCAGGATTCCTACCTTGGATGTCAACCACAGCTCTTATTCTACCACAGCAAGTTCAACTTATAGGCCAGCACTACAAAAATCCCTTCAAACATGGAAATTTTTTCAAGCAGTAATACCTTGAGCTGGAAGCAATAGAGAGTTTTTTTTTTCTTAAGTCATAGGACAGATTCTGACACCCAACTCTGGGCAATATGGTGCCTATTGAACCAAAATTGGCCGCAGCCACACAGATGGGCAGAAGTATAAATTAAAATGACATTTCTGGAGAGCAATTAAGTAATACAGATCAAAGAGCTTAAAAATGTGCATCACCTTTTTTTTTTTTTTTTTTTTTTTTTTGCGGTACGCGGGCCTCTCACTGCTGCGGCCTCTCCCACTGCGGAGCACAGGCTCCGGACGCGCAGGTTCAGCGGCCATGGCTCACAGGCCCAGCCGCTCCGTGGCATGTGGGATCTTCCCGGACCGGGGCACGAACCCGTGTCGCCTGCATCGGCAGGCGGACTCTCAACCACTGCACCACCAGGGAAGCCCTACATCACCTTTTATCCAACCATTCTGCTTATAGAATTGTATCCTAAGGAAATAATCAGAGATATGCACAAATGAGGTTGTCACAAAATTATTTCTTAAAGAAAATAATACAAATAATCTGCATGTCAAACAACAGGGATGGGTTATATTCACCCACTGTAGTAAACTAGGGGGGTGCTGGCTCAAATCTCATGCCTTTCCCTCTCAATCCTGCTTCTGCTCCAGTGCTCCCTACCCAGTTGATGACACCCTCATCCAACCAGGTGCACCAGGTGGAAGTCTGGGAATGGTCTTGGATGCCTCTCTCTCCTTAGCTCCCCTAACCAAGTCAGTCACCAAGCCCTGTCCCACACAACTCCTAAAAGAGATCTCAAATCCATCTACAGATGATAAAAAATGCTTTACTTTAGTGCATTTTTTACCAACTGAAGGTTTGTGGCATCCCTTCATGGGGAAAGTCTATCAGGGCCAGTTTTCCAAAGGTATTCACTCACTTCATGTCTCTGTAACACATTTTGTCAATTCTCAAAATATTTCACACTTTTTCATTATTATTATATTTTTTATGGTGATCTGTAATCAGTGATCTTGATGTTACTGTTGTAATTGCTTTGGGGCACCATGAACCACACCCACATGAGACTGCAAACTTGATAAATGCAGTGTGTTCTGACTGCTCCACCGACCGGCTATTTCCCCATCTCTCTCCTTCTCCTTGGGCCTCCCTATTCCCTGAGACACAATAATATTGAAATTAGGCCAATTAATAACCCTACAATGGCCTCTAAGTGTTCAAGTGAAAGGAAGAGTCACACATCTCTCACGTTAAATCTAAAGCTAGAAACCAAGAAGTGAAGCTTAGTGAAGAAGGCGTGTCGAAAACCAAGATAGGCCAAAAGCTAGGCCTCTTGTGCCAAACACTTAGCCCAATCTGTAAATGCAAAGGAAAAGTTCTTGAAGAAAATTAAATGCACTATTCCAGTGAACACACAAATGATAAGAAATCGAACCAGAATCATTGCTGATACGGAGGAAGTCTTAGTGATCTGGGTAGATCAAACCATCCAAAATATTCCCTTAAGCCAAAACCCAATCCAGAGCAAGGCCCTAATTCTCTTCAATTCTATGAAGGCTAAGAGAGGTAAGGAAGCTGCAGAAGGAAAATTTGAAGCTAGCAGAGGTTGGTTCATGAGGTTTAAGGAAAGAAGCCATCTCTATAACATCAAAGTGAAAGGTGAAGCAACAAGTGCTGACGTAAAAGCTGCAGCAAGTTATCCAGAAGATCTAGCTAAGATAATAAATGAAGGTGGCAGCACTAAACTATAGACTTTCAATGTAGATGAAACAACCTTATATTGGATATACTGGAAGAAGATGCCATCTAGGACTTTCATAGCTAGAAATGAGAAGTCGTTTCCTGGCTTTAAAGTTCTAAAGGACAGGATGACTCTCTTAGGGGCTAATGCAGCTGGTAACTTTGGGTTGAAACCAATGCTCATGACCATTACAAAAATCCTAGGACCCTTAAGACTTATGCTAAAGCTACTCTGCCTGTGCTCTATAAATGAAACAACAAAGCCTAGATGACAGCACATCTGTTTACACCATGGTTTACTGACTATTTTAAGACTACTGTTGAGACCTACTGCTCAGGAAAAAAAATTCCTTTCAAAATATTACTGCTCATTGATAATGCACCTAAGAGCTCTGATGGAGATTTACAATGAGATTAATGTTATTTTCAGGCCTGCTAACATATCATCCATTCTGCAGCCCATGGATCAAGGAGGAATTTCAACACTCAAGTTTTATTATTTAAGAAACACATTTTGTAACGCTATCGCTGCCATAAATAAAGATTCCTCTGATGGATCTGGGCAAAGTAAACTGAAAACTTCCTGGAAGGATCCACCATTCTAGATGCCATTAAGAACATTCATGATTCATGGGAAGAGGTCAAAATATCAACATTAACAGGAGTTTAGAAAAAGTTGATTCCAACCCTCATGGATGACTTTGAGGGGTTCAAGTCTTCAGTGGAGGGAGTCCCTGAAGATGTGGCAGAAATAGCAAGAGAACTAGAATTTGAATTGGAGCCTGAAGGTGTGACTTAATTGCTGCAATCTCATGATAAAAATTTCATGGGTGAGGAGTTGCTTCTTATGCATGAGCAAAGAAAGTGGTTTCTTGAGATAGGATCTGCTCCTGGTGAAGATGCTGTGAAGATGGTTGAAATGACACCGAAAGATTTAGAATACTGCATTAACTTAGTTGATAAAGCAGCAACAGGGTTTGAGAGGACAGACTCTAATTTTGAAAGACACTCGACTGTGGGTAAAATGCTATCAAAGAGCATTACATGCAGGCTACAGAGAATTGTTCATGAAAGAGTCAATTGACGCAGCAAACTTCATTGTCGTCTTATTTTAAGGAATTGCCTCAGCCACCTCAACCTTCAGCAACCACCACCCCGATCGGTCAGCAAACATTGACACTGAGGCAAGACCCTCCCCCAGGAAAAGACTATGACTCGCTGAAGGCTCAGATGATGGTTAGCATTTTTTAGAAATAACCTATTTTTAATTAATGTATGTACATTGTTTTCTTAGACATAATGTTACTGCATACTTAGTATATGCATTAGACTACAGTATAGTGTAAACATAACTTTTATATGCAATAGAAAACCAAAAAATTCGTGTGACTCTCTATTGCAATATTCCCTTTATTGTGGTGTACTTGAACCAAACACCCAACGTCTCCAAGGTATGCATGTACTTCTCTCTGTGTGCACTTGCCAGTGTCCACTTGGCATGACCCTAGTCCAAACCACCAGCTCTTCTCTCCTGGACACTCTTAGGTTCCCTGTATTTGCAAAGGGTCACCACTGTGCCTAGAGTTCTCCTTTTAAAAGGAAATCTGACTAGGCTCCTTCCCTGCTTTCCTCTCAAAGCCTTCCCATTGTATTTGTGATTTAAAAATTTCACCACGGGCTTCCCTGGTGGCGTAGTGGTTGAGAGTCCGCCTGCCGATGCAGGGGACACGGGTTCATGCCCCGGTCCGGGAAGATTCCAGTCCATGCCCCGGTCCGGGAAGATTCCACATGCCACGGAGCGGCTGCGCCTGTGAGCCATGGCCGCTGTGCCTGCGTGTCCAGAGCCTGTGCTCCGCAATGAGAGAGGCCACAACCGTGAGAGGCCCGCGTACCGCAAAAAAAAAAAAAAAAAAGCAAAAAATTTCACCACATGCCCAACTGCAAGACCTTAAGCAGAGTTAAGCAAACTTTTCTGTAAATGCCAGATAGTAAACATTTTAGGCTTTGCAGGTCACTCAGTCTTTGTAGCAACTATACATTTTCGACATCACAGCATGAAAACAACCAAAGACATTACATAAGTGAGTACATATGTCTCTGTTCCAATAAAACTTTATTTTAAAAAGTAGGTGGTGTGCTGGCTTTGGCCCAAGGACAGTAGTTTGCTAATACTTGCCCCCATAAGATCTGACTCCTATTTCCCTCTCCAACTTCCACAAATTCCCCATCTAGTCACTGTCTCCTCATCAGGACCCCAGGAAAGCTGTTCCCTCCACAAAGAGTCTTCATGTTCCCTTCTGCTTTCTGCCTGCCCACTGTCCTTATCTCCTTGGCTCAACACATGCCTGCCTTTTCTGGCCAGCGATTTCTCACTACTCTGGTCTCAGTTTCAGGGTCCTTTTCTTAGGTGATCCCCCAGATGCACCACAGGCTAGGTTAGGACCCCCATCTTCTCAAAAGACTCAGGGTTTGTCCTTTGACGAGTTTGCCGAATTTGAGATTAAATACTTCTTAGTGCAGTTGTGTGTCACTTCTGCTAGACTCAAAGTTTCATGAGGTAAAAGATCATGCATATTATTCATCACAACTGTATTCCCAGTGCCTGCCTAGCAAGGTGCCTGATACACACAGAAGCATTAAATATTTGTGGAAATGTTGACTGAATAAGTGAGCACACAACTAGGGAAAAAACCCAAACGGATATATACTGAAACATTAGGTATAGGTGTAAGTGTAGAGGTGATTTTTATTTTCTTTTTATACATTCCTCCATTTCTCAAATTTTTCACAAAAAAACGTATATTACTAGTATCCTCAAAAAAAATAATCTATGTCCAAAGAAAAAGAGGAGGGAAGAAAGAGACTCTGCTTCTGTCTTCAACTAAGCTGTAAGATGCTTATTTTTGGTACACCCCAAATTTTAGACCATCATCTTTCCTCTGCTTCTTCAGAGCTGCCTGATAAACCCCACTACTTCCCTGCTTCTTACTTTTACCTGGCCATTCCTCATGTTCTACAGGTGACTCCATCAGATCCAGGAACACCTGTTTACCTGGGTAGTGATGTGAGTTGAGCCACCGCTCCCAGGAATGCCTGTAACAGATGGACACTAGTGTATCCACACCCAGGAGGTCTAATTGACCTTCCAGGGTCTTCCAGCTCCAAGTTTAGGAAGGGGTTAAGTGATCAATTGCAGCCTTGTGACATAACTGGCACCAGTGGCTTTGCAATGCAGAAACTGTCCATGCAAATGGGAAGTATGACAGCTAACTTATTTCTTTCACTCACCAGTGGCTCAACTTCAAACATCTGGTCATTTCCATGCCAGGCTGATCTCCAAATAGTACTCCGGGGCAACAGGCCACATGGCCACCACGTTCCTATTCTTTCATCCAGTAATTCCCTCCACATTCAAGAGGAAGCCAGTGAAGATGAGACTAATTATTATCTCCATTTAGAGATAACATTTTAGTCATCTTCTGAAAGAATCTGTGTGAGTGGAATAAATAAACAGAAACGTGTGGATTATGTGAAAGGATGTGGGGCTACAAAGAAGTAAAAGGCTTTACCTCTGTCCTTGATTCAAAAAGTTTTCAGACTATTGGTTATTCAAAAAATAACACAAAGACAACAATACAAGGGAAAGTAAATAGCAGCAATAGTTGTCAAACAAGTAACACAGACAGGAAGTGACAGGCAGGTCACACTTGCCCCAGTTCTCACAAAATCAAGGCCATTATCTCACATCCTTAAGTTTCTCAGAATCTCAGAGCATTATTGGTTATTCTGTTATTGGTAACAGAAAATTCCAACTCCAAAAGGACTTAGGTAATAAAGCAAGTATCACTTCATATTTAATGAAGTCCAGAGGTAGGGAAGGGATTGGTTGCTTAGCAGCTCACACAGTCATCCAGAATTCTGCTTTTTTTCCTTCTCTTCACTCTACCATCAATGACTGACTCAACCTCAGACTTGGAAATAAAATGGCTGCAGCCATTACAGGCATGACATCAAGACATGGCAATCCCTTTGCTTTTCTGTTAGGAATGAGAAAACTTTCCTTGGAAACCCTCCAAGAGATTCCCTTAGTATATACCATTGGCTAGAGTAGGGTCATGTGCCCCATGAAACAAATCCTGGCAAAGGGACAGTTGTGACCTTTAGACCAATTAAATCCACCAGTGGAGCTGGGGTAGGATCAGCTTCTCTTGAAGTATGTGGTTACATGGGAATGGCTGTTGCTAGGAAGGGAAGGAAAAGAATGCTAAGCAGGCTCCCAATAACATCTAACACTCATAGTTAACTCTAAAGGTAAAAGACATTTTACACCTGCAGAACCTGACATTGCAATTACCTTTCCAGCTTCATCTCTCACTACTCTACCCCTCCCCCAACACACACCCTACACGAGCCAGAATGCAATTCTTGCAGCTCTCCGAAAGCTATGTGCTTTCTCACACCACTCTGGAAATTCTTCCTGTGTCTCAGCTCTAGGCTAATCACAATCTCTGTTTGCCTAGAGCAGTCCTGATTTATACCAGTTGTCCTGGATTAACTACTAACTGTGTCCCCTTCATTCTTGAAGTGTTCCAATTTAGACAGGAGCATGAAAAATATTAAGGAAAGGAAAAAAAGGGTTTGGGGGATTGGGTGTGGAGAGTCAAGGAGAGAGGAGTCTAGGATGACTCGCAGGCATCTGAAATTGAGAGGCTGGGTAAGTGTCATTCATCACGGAATCAAAGAGGGAAGATGGTTTAGGGGGAGATGTTAATGAGTGAAGTTTTGGACTCCGGAGATAGTCGAGTACAGATGACCATGTAAAAGCTGACTAAGTTTAGAATTCAAGAGAGAAAGCCCTTACCTGGAGACAGAAATCTGTGAGTCAATAGCATCTCAGTAACCTGAAGTCATGAATATAAGTGAGACAGCCCAAAAGAGATATAGAATTAGAAGATGGCCATAACAAGAACTGTGGTGAAGTCAACATTTAGAAATTGAACAAAGGGAGAGGAGGCACTGATGGAGACTGAGAAAAACTGGCCCGAGAAAAAACTGGAGAATCAGGAGAGTGGAGGCACCATAGCCCAGCAAGATGAGAGTTTCAAGAAGAAAGTAGTAGTTCATGAAGTTTTCACTTTACAGAGAGCTCAAATAAGGTAAGGATCAAAGAGAGTTTACTGACATCAGGAATTCATTGGCCACCTTTCCTGGAGTATTCAGAGAACAGCAGAGAATCATAATTTTAGGGTAGAAGAGGGTATCATTGATGACCTAGTTTTTAATAGGAAAACAGGTTTCAATGAGAAATCACAAGATTAGTTAAGTCTCAGTGGTAGAGCCTGAACAAAAATCTCCTGACACCTGACTCATTATTGTCTAACATATTATGCTGTCCCTTTCTGTGTGCTGAAACTGTAGAGATGGGTAAAAGTCGGAAGCATGCAGGATCAATACAAATCAGTCACTATTAGTCTAGGCAAACAGTTCTAGTTCTTCTGTCTTCACTACTGCTGCCTTGGTTGTGACCACTATCATATCAAGTCTGGACTGCTGCAGTAGCCTCCTCATGGATCTCCCCACTGCTTCCCATCCACTTCCCTCACGTCAGTAAATACATCACATTCGGGCTTCCCTGGTGGTGCAGAGGTTAAGAATCCGCCTGCCAATGCAGGGGACACGGGCTCAAGCCCTGGTCCAGGAGGATCCCATGTGCCGCAGAGCGGCTAAGTCCGTGAGCCACAACTACTGAAGCCTGCGCGCCCTACAGCCCACGCGCCCTACAGCCCACACTCTGCAATGGGAGAAGACATCACAGAGGCTTGCGCATCACAACGAAGAGTGGCCCCCACTCGCCGCAGAGAGGGCCCGTGCGCAGCAACAAAGACCCTACACGGCCAAAAATAAATAAATTAATTAATTTTTAAAAAATACATCACATTCCTTCTCTGCTTAATATCCCTCAAAGAATCACCAAAGCAGTTCAAAAAGAGTACGGACCGGCACTGGAACAACTGGATAAACAGCTGGGAAAAAAAAGAAATCAACCTCTATATGGTCAAAAATATAATTCAAAGTGAATCATAGGTCTGAATATAAAAAATAAAACTCTACTGCTTCTAGAAGAAAACTTAGGAAAATAATTCACAACCTTGGAGACGTCAAAGCTTTTTTAGATATAAAACATAAAGCTTAGTCTAACTGTAAAAGATAAAAGGTCAAATGGACTTCATCAAAGTTAAAAACTTAATGCTCATCAAAAGACACAATCAAGAAAATGAAAAAACAAGTCATAGACTGTGAGAAGATGGATGAATATGTGTGTGACTGTGTATAAAAATAAATCAATTGTACAAAAACAAAAATCCCAATTAAAGAAACTTCACAAAAGAAGACATATGAATAGCCAAAAAGCAAATGAAAATGTGCTCTAAATCATTAGTTACCAAGGGAAGGCGAATTAAAATTACAGTGAGGTACCACTTCAGGCCCATTAGAATCCTGAAATTTAAAAAAGATAGGCAATCCAAATGTTGACAAGTTTGTGGAGAAACTGCAACTTGAATGCACTGCTGTTTGGAGGATAAAATCCACAACCACTTTTGAAATACTGCAGGCAGTTAAATATACAACTCTTCAAAGAAGAAAACTGGAGGACTTAAACCATACAATTTCAAGACTTACTGTGACACTACAGTAATCAAACAGTGTGATAATGATGTAGGGAGAGACATATTAAACAATGGGACAGAATAATCCATAAACAGACCCACAACATGTGGTAAATTGATTTTTGACAAAGGTGTCAAGGTGATTCGGTGAGGGACAGGATAGCCTTCCAACAAATGGTGCAAGAACAAGTGGATATACATATACAAAAAATGAACTCAAAATGGATCATAAGCCTAAACATAAGAGTAAAGTTATAAGCCTTCTAGTATAAAATCTTGTGACCTTGGGTTAAGGAAGGATTTCTTAGAAAGGACACAAAACATGGATCATAAAAGGGAAAAATTTATAAATGTAGATTCATCCAAAAAATGTAACTGCTTTTGAAAGATACCATTACAAAAATTGAAAATATATACTGCAGACTGGAAGAAAATGTTGGCTAAACATATATCTGATAAAGAATTTGTATACAAAATACACAAAACATTCTTAGAACTCACTAGCAAGAAGACAAATAACCTAATTTGAAAAAAAACGAAAACAGATTTGAGCAGACATTTCATCAAAAAATATAAGAATGGCACATAAGCACATGAAAGGATGCTCAATATTATTAGTCATTATGGAAATGCAAATTAAAACCAAATGAGGGGCTTCCCTGGTGGCGCAGTGGTTAAGAATCCGCCTGCCAATGCAGGGGACACGGGTTCGATCCCTGGTTCAGAAAGATCCCACATGTTGCAGAGCAGCTAGGCCCGTGCACTACAACTACTGAGCCTGTGCTCTAGAGCCCGCGCCCCTAGAGCTGGTGCTCTGCGACAAGAGAAGCCACCGCAATGAGAAGCCCACGCACTGCAAAGAAGAGTAGCCCCCGCTCACCGCAACTAAAAAAAGAAAGCCCACATGCAGCAACGAAGACCCAACGCAGCCAAATATAACTTAATTAATTAATTAATTTTAAAAAAGCAAATGAGGAAAAAGGCAGCGTAAGGATCTCTGAAGATCCTCTCCTCCATAAAAGCAATGAAAAACTGGCAAAAATAAAAAACAAACCATGGTTAGAATCAACTTCTTCAGAACTCTGGAAATTAAACAGTCTAGCAGAAATCTGGGGAGCATTTATTCAAGAAAAACAAATGAACGTCAACAAGAACACAAGCTTTACAGCATTTTAACTTGCCTTGTTCCATCCCCACTCTCCAGCTTCAGAGTATGCTTGAATGCTAACAGTCCCAAATCATGGTAAAAACTAGCATCCTGGCACCCACTGGAGGAGGTATTGTGGGGTTGGAGCTACTTCAAAGCCCCATTCTCAAAGAACTGTCATTATTTGACATGTCTGGTGATTCTCTGGAAGATCTCACTGGAAAGGCTGTATTTATTTGACCTAAGTCAGAACTCACCCAATTTCTCCTTATGGGCATTTGTCAAAAAGAGTTACAAGGAATTGTTTAATTTCATGGTTGTCTGAGGTGGATGATAACACAATGAACTAACAAAAAGCTTAAAAGGAAAACTTGGGGGCTTCCCTGGTGGCGCAGTGGTTGAGAGTCCGCCTGCCGATGCAGGGGACACGGGTTCGTGCCCCGGTCCAGGAAGATCCCACATGCTGTGGAGCAGCTAGGCCCGTGAGCCACGGCCACTGAGCCTGTGCGTCCGGAGCCAGTGCTCCGCAGCGGGAGAGGCCACAACAGTGAGAGGCCCGCATACTGCAAAAAAAAAAAAAAAAAGGAAAACTTGGGGAATGAGATATCTGTATGGGGCTTTGAAAAGCTCTGACATATTCCTGAGAATCTAAATCGCCATGTGAATGCATGGTACTGTGTACAGGCACAGGAAAAACCTGAGAAAGCCCTACACTCTCACCTCTGGCTGACCTTGAGGTTCTGTGCAAGCAGGAATTGAGAGAGAAAGTAGAGTTGTCAATTGCCTGGCTGAGTGTTCAAGGCATGCTCAAACATTCATACTCAGCTCCTTTGCAAAGACTGGGAGCCATATTGGTTCCTGGTGTTTTAAAGCAATCTCTGTCTAATCATTAGCTGACCACTAAGCAACCAAGCAGTGTCTTCAGTGGTCACACTCAACAAAGAAAACTGATTTTACAGAAATAGGTCAGAAAAGTCAGGAAACAAACTAACAACAATAACCACAACAAACAGCAACAACAACAAACCCCAGGAGGGAGAGAGAATCTGATTTCCAGAGTTGCCATATTATACTCCTTAAAATGCCCAGTTTTCAATAAAAATTTATGAGATATATAAAGAAACAAGAAAGCATGACCTATATACAGGAACAAAAATAAAAAGCAATCAGGCAATTCCTACCACATAACCCAGGAGCTCCTCTTAAATATGTACCCAAGAGAAATGAAAACATACAGCTTCACAAAGACTTACATTTAAATATTTATACCTTTTTTCATATCAGCCAAAAACTATAAACAACTTAAAAGTTCATCAACTGATGAATTAAACAAATTGTGGCATATGCATACAACAGAATACTACTCAGCAGTGTACAGGAATGAAAACAGTACTGATACATGATCATTCCCACCCTCTAGGCTTATCAGCTTCTTTCAGGATCTTGAGCATGCACTAGTAATCCAGGGCTTTGCATGTGCTATCCCCTTTGCTAGATACCCTCCCATGTACCTTCACATGGCTGGGTCATTCTCATGCTTCAGGACTCGGATAAATGCCACCTCCTCCAGAAGACCCTCCTTGACCACCCTAAAATGGCTCTCCTTGGTTGTTTGCCTCTGCCCCTAGTTTGTTTCACTCATTCCACCTATTAACAATTCTTTGCATTTTGTGGTCTAGTTACTTCTTTTTGCCTGCCTGCAGGATAAAAGTTACCAGCCATGTGAATAATAGTTCAGTGTTTCATTTTTCATTGTTGGGAGGTAAGCGGATAAAGCGTTAGAATTTGTTCTTACTAAAAAGTAATACAGGTCTTCCCTGGTGGCGCAGTGGTTGAGAGTCCACCTGCCAATGCAGGGGACACGGGTTTGTGCCCTGGGCCGGGAGGATCCCACATGCCGCGGAGCAGCTAGGCTCGTGAGCCATGGCCGCTGAGCCTGCATGTCCGGAGCCTGTGCTCCGCAACGGGAGAGGCCACAACAGTGAGAGGCCCACGTATCAAAAAAAAAAAAAAAAAAAGTAATACATGGACTTCCCTGACAGTCAAGTGGTTAAGACTCCACACTCCCAATGCAGGAGGCACGGGTTTGGTCCCTTTTTGGAGAACTAAGATCCCACATGCCGCATGGTGCGGCCTAAAAAAAAAAAAAAAAAAAAAAAGTAATACACATCACTTCTTTTCTCTAAACCTGTCTCAAGGACTTTTTCATCACCACCAGTACTAACTTTCCAAATTAAATTAAAAGTTTCTAAGGGTAGGTGTCAGATTTATTTACTTCCAAATGGGACTCCCTAGACTCACTTGGTTTAATTTGACCAGGTACAAAAGCCCTACCTGCCCCCAAATTGTTCAACTTACCTGCTACTATGCCAGAGTATCAGAATCCCCAACATTAGAGAACTTTGCTGGGTTCAAGATATAAATATCACTAGAAGCACAAACTACTACATATGAAATGAATTAGATATAAGGATGTAAAGTACAGTACAGGAAATACAACCAATATTTTATAACTTTAAATGGAGTGTAATCTATAAAAATATTGAATCACTATGTTGTACACCTGAACCTAATATAACATTGTAAATCAACTACACTTTAATTTTTAAAAAATTGCTAGAAGGCCCGTGTGGAAATACAAGTATGTTCTCTGGGTATATAAAATATTGTCATGTAGGTATAATTATTAAGAACATCCTTTTACTCTTAAAAGTGTCCTGTTTTTCATCAATGAAACAGAAAGACAACCTATGGAATGGGAGAAAATATTTGCAAACCATGTGACTGACAGGGGTTAATACCCAAAATATACAAACTGCTCATGCAATTCAGTATCAAAAAAACAAACAACCCAATCGAAAAATAGGCAGAAGACCTAAATAGACTTTTTTCTGAAGAAGACATACAGATGGCTAACAGACACATGAAAAGATGCTCCACATCACTAATTATTAGAGAAATGCAAATCAAAACCATAATGATCTATCACCTCACACTGGCCAGAATGGCTATCATCAAAAAGTCTACAAATAATAAATGCTGGAGAGGGTGTGGATAAAAGGGAACCCTCCTACACTGTTGGTGGGATGAAAATGGTGTAGCCACTATGAAAAATAGTATGGAGGTTTCTTGGAAAACTAAAAATAGAGCTACCATATGATCCAACAATCCCTCTCCTGGGTATTTATCCAGAAGAAATGAAAACTCTAATTTGAAAAGATACATGCACCCCAATGTTCATAGCAGCACTATTTACAATAGCCAATTCATGGAAACAACCCAAGTGCCCATCAACAGATTAGAGCTACCATATGATCCAACAATCCCTCTCCTGGGTATTTATCCAGAAGAAATGAAAACTCTAATTTGAAAAGATACATGCACCCCAATGTTCATAGCAGCACTATTTACAATAGCCAAGTCATGGAAACAACCCAAGTGCCCATCAACAGACGACTGGATTAAAAAGATGTGTTACAGGGCTTCCCTGGTGGCGCAGTGGTTGAGAGTCCGCCTGCCGATGCAGGGGACATGGGTTCGTGCCCCGGTCCGGGAAGATCCCACGTGCCGTGGAGCGGCTGGGCCCGTGAGCCATGGCCGCTGAGCCTGTGCGTCCGGAGCCTGTGCTCCGCAACGGGAGAGGCCACAACAGTGAGAGGCCCGCATACCGCAAAAAAAAATAAAATAAAATAAAAGATGTATTACATATATAAATGGGATATTATTACTCACCTATAAAAAAGAATGAAATAATGCCATTTGCAACAACATGGATGAACTTAGAGAATATCATACTTAGTGAAGTAAGGCAAAGACAAATACTATATGATATCACTTATACGTGGAATCTAAAAATAATACAAATGAATCTATATATAAAACAGAAACAGACTCATAGAGATAGAAAACAAACATTGTTACCAAAGGGAAGAAGAAGGGACAAATTAGGAGTATGGGATTAACAGATATAAACTACTATACATAAAATAGATAAGCAACAGGGATTTACAGCATAACACAGGGGATTATATTCAATAACTTATAATAACCTATAATGGAATACAATCTTAAAAAATAACTTAATCATGCTGCTGTACACTTGCAACTAACACAGTATCTTAAACCAACTATACCCCAATTTTTCTAAAAAAACTGTCCTGGTTTGGACACTAAATTCTATGGGCATCCAACCCAGCAGGAAATCTCATTGACACAGGGGCACACAGGAGAGGTAAGTTGTGGTGGGGGCTGACAGACAGGTGGCTAGCAGGTAAGACAGGTGCATAAAGACAACAGGAGGTGCCAGGGATGCAGGCAGGCATAGGAATGGCAAATGGTGGGCAATGCAAGGGAACAGGAGACCGTAAGACAAAATTTGCTCCTTTACAACTTCATCAGGTACCAATTCAGCCTGCAACACTCAAAAACACGTTCACCTTTCCTTGAAGCAAAGGGGATTAGCACAAGTCTTGTCCAGAGGAAAATTAATACATGTTCACAATTTATGTTCAACCCAGAATCTTTGTTTATTCTGGAAAAGGACTTAGAAGCTTCTCTTTCAACACTTTAATCCTTTGGCCTAATCAACTTCCAGCAATGGCTGAAACAGTGTACAGGGTAAGTGCTGAGGGAGGGCTGAAGGGGAAATCCTTCGTGAACCTGGCAAGCAGTCAGATTCAGTACCAAATGCTGGCTAGACAGTGCCAGTTTCTCAGTCCCTCTGGGAATGTTACTGCAATTCCTACTAATGCCTACCTCAAGGTTCCCTGGCCTGACAAGCTCACTGTTAGCATCTATTAAGCAGGGCTGGTCTGTGGAGAAAAACTCCTTTTCTGACTTATATTTTCCCTGAGCCTGGAAAACAATCTTCTTCTTGCTGTGACCTCCGGCCATGACTATTGGCAGGAGGTGTAAAACCCAGGGCCCATCACCCAGAAAAACATTTCCAGGTGTTTCTATTCAAGGTCTGCCACAGAAAGGCCAAATTTACTTTTTTGCTCCATTCTCCACCACAAGCCAACAATGTAAAAGGCAATCCCACCCCTGAGCTGTGTCACACCCATGCTCACCATATACCATGCAAAGGGGGAGAAAAAAAATCATGGTCTTCATGAACTGTAGAAACTCATACCCAGAATATGGCCACTTGGCAACTTTTTGGGTCCCCTCACTTTTTCCACCCCAGCTGGGTTCTTCCTCAGAATTGTTTTCCAAGTGGCAGCTTGTGTTTATTCTACTGGGGTTTTGGAGAACTTAGGAAAAGGAAAAATCAACAAAGTGTAGTTAGGCACATGGAAACCATATGCTTCATAAAACTGCGTATGTGCTGTGTTTAAGATGTAAAGAAAGATATGCAAAAATAAACACCTGCCAACTTCAGAATCTACCTAGATTCGAAAACTATGCAAAATATACAGCATGCTTTTAATTTCACAGATTGTTAAAGCTGTAAGAGCTCCTTCAAGGGTTGCAAATTCAAACTCCCATGGGACCGGGAAGGTACTACAAATGAGTGAAGTGGGCCAGGTGGGGCCTTGGGAACTGGGAGGCTGGGGTGCTGCCTAAACAGGTGAGTTCTCCTTTTTCAATATTGTTCAGTCATTCAGATTTATTTTTAAATATTGTGGACTTCCCTGGGGGTCCAGTGGTTAAGACACCGGGCTCCCAATGTAGGGGGCCCAGGTTCGATGCCTGGTCAGGGAACTAGATTCCCCCATGCCACAACTAAGAGACCGCATGCTGCAACTAAATAACAGATCCCGAGTGCCGCAAGGAGGATCCGCATGTAGCAACAAAGATCCCATATGCCACAACTAAGACCTGGCGCAGTCAAGTAAATAAATAAATATTTTTAAAAATATATTGTATTGGCCAAACAATACACATATGCATTAAGATTTGATCCATGGACTTCCAGCTTGAGACCTCTATTCTAGAAAGATTTCATAATTAATAGATAATGTGATGTAAAGAAAGATATTTTCTCAGAGTCCCATGGATTGTGAATCCCAGATGTGTCACCAAGGCTCAGTTCTTCTAATTCTCACCCTGATACTCTTTCTCCTCATTCTGATATTGTATGACCTGCTAAACACAAGAGGTTTCATATACAGGTATTCAAATGGTCAATTTCACTGTGTGTTTGTCCTGGTTATCTTTCATTTGCCAGACAAGATCCATTCTGCATCCTTCTTTACCTTGTGTCACTGTGTCTCAGTAGGGTGACTTATATGACCTATGTCAATGGGCTCCTTTGTCCTCTGTTTTTTGGTTGAGTTAAGCCAATGGGAGGCCCCAACAGGAGCTCAGAGGGAAGATAAGAGGAAATTGTTGTGTTTCTCTCCACTAAAAGCTCCTATCAGGCAGCACGCTCCACGGAGCTTATTTATTTAGCTTATCTGGGTTTCAGTAACCACACCCTCTCCTTGCCCCTTCAGGCTTAGGGGTGGTAATGGCTCCCCATTACTGTTAGGTTCAGGGTAGAGCATCCTTCCTTGTTGGGTTCCCCAAACTCTGTCTACAAGTTTATAAATGGTCCCTTTATTAAAAGTATCTTCAATTACCAGCTGAAACAGTGTGACCAACCATCCTGGTTTGCCAGAGACTCTATTAGCAGTGAAAGTCTCATGTCCTGGGAAGTCCCTCAGGCCTGGGCAAAGCGAGACACTTGGCCAACCTATGTACAAGCTCTATCTGTATATTTCTTTAAAATCTTCTGCTTCTTTTTATCATACTATTCCTTCTCTCACATCTTTATTCATTTCAAATATACCTATTTTACAGTCTCATATTTATGTCTATTATTTCTGATTCTTGGGGCACTAATTATCCTTTTGCTGTACCCGCTGGCTCTCTCTCATGGTGGTTAATTTTCTTTTGTGCGTTCTTTGTGCCTTGAGTTGTAAAAATATCCCAAATAAAATAGTTTTACAATTGCTTGGATTGTACCCTAGGTGTCTAATTGACCTGAGCAGTTTGTGCTAACTTATCAGCAGTACACATTTGGATACCATACCCATATGTGGCACAGACCTGGGGTTTTAGTTTCTTGGATGTAACTTTTTTTCTTATTTTAAACCAGGGCCCTAGACAAGTGGCAAACTTTCTTCTTTCCTAGACTCAAATGTACAGTTGTTGCCATTCCATGGGAAGCACAACTTGTCAAGGTTCCCAGCTTTATGCCAAAGCTTAGTTCTAGTTCTCCTACCTAGTGAGGGCTTGAGGTCACATCTCCTATACCTCTAGTGGGTGTCAGGTCCCCAACCCTCAGGTCTTGGAGCCTATATCTGGGTCAGAAATTTTGCTGAAATGCCAGCCCTCCATTATTGTCCTGGCTTTGATTTGTATCTTCATTTCTTGCACCTGGAGATTTTTCTGTCATTCGTGCCAGATGTTTTATAAAATTCTATTTTTTAATAGAACTACCATACGACCCAGCAATCCCACTACTGGGCATATACCCTGAGAAAACCATAATTCAAAAAGAGACATGCACCACAATGTTCATTATGTATAACTGATTCACTTTGTTATAAAGCAGAAAGTAACACACCATTGTAAAGCAATTATACTCCAATAAAGATGTTTTAAAAATTCTATTTTTTATTCAGTCTTTCTATGAATTTGCTCTGTCATACAGTCAGAACCAAAGACCACTAGGAAATACTGGAGTTCATACCCAGCATAAACTGGAGAAAGGCTTATGTGGTTCTGCTTCCATGCTTGCAGGGTCAGTGACGGAATTCAGCTGACAACTTGAGGCCAAAATGCAGCAAGTCTGGGGTGTCTAACCAAGTGTGAGGCACTGCTGAGGTTATACTGGTCTCATTTAAGGTGACTGCACCATGAGGCAAGGTGGAAATGAAATATTCATTGCCCATTCAATATTACCTAATTTGTGTGTCCAAGCGTTGACAAAAGAGACGCCTTTGCCGTCTACTTTATGAGTAATTGTAAATTAACATGCAACCCTGCACCCATTCTGGTGAGAAGAGAATAACTTAGATTTGCCAACTGTTTGATAACATGGCCTGGTTTCAACTGCAGATGTCACCCATCCTGTTTCCAACTGTTGGAAATTCAGCGGAATAGAGAGACTTCCTAAGAGAGGCGATTTTGTATAACATGATAGAACCTGGAATCTAAAAATCTTAAATAATCAAAGTTAAAAGAAATTTTAAAGATGAGGCCCAACTTGTCTTTCAGGTTTAGACATTCCTTCAAACTCTTCCAAGCATGTTTACAACACAGCCAAACACAGTCATTTTGCTCCTGCAGTTATTATCTTGTTATGTGGCTTGCTGGCTTTTTTTTCACTTGAGAAGTTGTACTGAACAGATTCTGGAATGTTTGATACCTATACAGATCTGGCAGGCAGGACTAGAGTGCTGCATCCATCAGCATGACCTAGGGCCCAAAGATTCTTCATTTGCTTAATACATTGGGCCCTGAGGTTCCCTGGGGCTCAGTTAGAAAGGAACTGCTCAGAGCTTTGACACTTAGCAAATGCCAACTTGAAGTTCCAGACATTCCTCCCAACATGTAGGCTGTTGGCACAAAAACCAGGCCCCCACAGGACAAAGCAGGTGCCTCCGCCACTCCCCAGCCAGAGCGCTCTCTATGGGGGATTCAGCTCAAGTCAAGAGCTAAGAGTGGGAGGTCATCTCTATGAATCTAATTTCTTCATTCAATAACAGGGGCAGGGGCCAATGGGAGAGGATCCCAGAGGAGTAAGGCAATGTGGTTGTGAGGCACACAGTAAAAGCATTACTATAATGGGAAAAGGAGGAAACGGTCATGATAAAACTAATACTGCTAAAAAAAAAAAAAAACCAAAAAACAAACCTAATACTGCTTACATCCTTTGCATTCCTTATTTAATCATCAACAAAAAAGCATGTTATGTCATATTCTGGGGTGTGCCATAGTTCAAACATAATATTTATCGGTTCCTTGTGAGCTTTCTTAGGCCTGCTCCCTTCTCTCTTGTAGTTTTAGGTTTTAAAAAAAATACATACTGAATACTTCTTATATAAAAGCACTTGGTTAAGTGCTTTATATGCACACATTATCTTTCATGCTCACAATCCTATGTGGTATTATTGTCCTCATTTTATTGGTAAGAAAACTGAGGCTGAAAGGAAGTTAAGTTACTAGCCCAAGGTCACACAAGTAGTAAATGGCAGAGGCCACATTCAAATCTAGACCATCTGATTTTAAAGTCTGAGCTCTCATTACTATGACCCTTGATCTCAAACATTAATGAATACCTTGGGAGTCTTTAAGAAAGCAAAGTCCAGGGACTTCCCTGGTGGCACAGTGGTTAAGAATCCGCCTGCTATTGCAAGGGACACAGGTTCGAGCCCTGGTCCAGGAAGATCCCACATGCCACGGAGCAACTAAGCCCGTGCGCCACAACAACTGAGCCTGTGCTCTAGAGCCCACGAGCCACAACTACTGAAGCCCGTGCGCCTAGAGCTTGTGCTCCGCAACAAGAGAAGCCACCTCAATGAGAAGCCTGCACACCACAACAAAGAGTAGCCCCGCTCACCGCAACTAGAGAAAGCCTGCATGCAGCAACGAAGACCCAACGCAGCCATAAATGAATAAATAAATAAATAGATTTATTTATTAAAAAACTCACAGGATAGACCTTCCTTCTAGAGAAGCTGTAAAATGCACCCTAATCCTGTCTGCTATGTTTCCAGCCCTCAGTAGGGCCCAGAATCAAACAAAGAGTGTGCATTTGCCTAGGTTAGGGGGTTTCTAGAATTTTCCAGGACTTGCATTACTCTCCATCTCTTTAAAGAATGGGCTCACAAAAGGAATGAAGTGACAGATATTTTCACCAAAGGATTTTCTTATCGAGTGGAGGAAAAGAACAGAACTCGGCAATCATATGGGAGATGGAAGAATAGAACCAGTATCCCACAGGGGATGTGCTCCAGACATCCTGGTAGCAATTTACCTCCCATTAACACCCTGCAGCTGGAAAAGAGCAAAAAAAGCAGTCATGCAAAGGGCCTGGTGTGAGGTAGCACTTCCCGAGGGGAATGAAGTTCCACTTGGTCTCATTCCTCATTATTGGTCTTCCCACCTTAGGCCTGGTGTTTCTCCATCAGCGAAGAAGTTGGTTGCACCCTATAGCTGGCCTCGGTGCTTCCCTAACCCAGTACTTCCATCTGAGGAAGAAGAAATTTAAAAGCTTTTGAAATGAGTAACTCTAAAAGTAACTCATTTTTGTCCTAATGTGTAAGTAGGGTATTTGAGAGTTGAATGGAAAACTTCCTTTTCAGAGCCCTTCCCAGGCTCAGGAACAAGTTATTCCAAAGCCATCATGGGCAACTGCCTCAGCAAAGAGACAAAAACAGACGAAACTATTGCTATAATTATGACTAATTACAATCTCATGATTCCATTTAATCTTCACATAAGAAGTTCACCAACTGGAGAACGCCATTGATCCTCTATGCCTGAGCCAATTAGTTATTTTGGTCCAATCCAGAATGATTGCCCAGCCTTTGCCAGAATGAAATTATGTTCAGAATTTTATTTTTACAGCCTCTAAGGCATCCCAGAGTTTAATAGGACATTGGAAACCATCCATTTGTGGCACACCTGCTCCACCAAGATCGGCATATTTCAAACATCATTAAGAAGTTAATACTGAAACCCATTCTAACTTTCTCTCTGATGACAAGTTGTTTTTTAACGTTCAAGTGTTTAGATTTCTTTTAGAAAAATGAAAATGATTCTTTAATACCTTCGAATTTTGGTCCAGATAGTCTAGGAAGAAAGAGATTATAAGTAACATCTCAATTTGGGGCACCTCATTAGTCAGGGGGATTGGGTTTCTGATGGTTGCTCTTCTAATTGACTAGCAGTGGACTGTTGCTCTCTGGGGTGTTGAAGAATTCCATGAATCCTGCTTCCAGCCCTCCAGAGTTTACACAGACTGCAGTCTTTCACTGCCTGCAGTATCCCTGAGCCTCAAGAAATCATGGGAGGCAGTGGGCCTCTGCCATTTTACCTACCCTGTAATCTGAAGTGAGTTATTTATCCCCTCAGACCCTCCACTTTCTCGAGGTATAAAATGAATAAAACATTACCTGCCCGAAAATTTGACGGGAGGATGAGAGGTACAATATGTGCTGTTCCAGAGCTGGGCACAGAGTCAGTGCCCAAACAAAACTGTTTATTTCTTTATTCAACCAAAAGTTAAGCACAGAGTGAGTGCACAATATACAGGCTCTGCTTTCCTGTCTGTTACGGTCTGGTAGATAAAACAGGTATGAGTCAAATAATTACTCAATTTAATTTTTAAAAAGAGATAAAACAATAAAAAAGGAGAATTTAAAGCAGAGGGACTGCTAGTTAGATGGGGATAGGGACAGGGGAGCGGGGGTGAGTTAGGGAAGATTGAGGAAGTAGCACTAGAACCAAGATATGAAAGATGGGGGTGCTGAGAGGGAGCCTGTCGGGGGCAGAATCAGGGAAGGAGGACCTCAGAGAGAGCAAGGAGGAAGCATGGCAGAGATGGGGCTGAAATTAGTCACCAGCAACTTCACAAAAATTATTAGCATGCTTTCTTCAGTGAAGCCTTTGATTTAAATGACAAAATTTTACAAGTATGTCTTAGGAACAAACTTTTAACCTTGTTATGAAATAACTGACAGGAATACTTCATGATCCATCTCACTAATTTCTCTGAAAAACTGCCTAATTTATGTGAAAGAGAAAAAAGGGGAAAACGATATAAAGTTACACAGCTATATGATTACATGCAGTAGAAAGATAATAAAAAATGAATGCATTATAATTTATCATAAATTATAAGGAGTGGACTTGGAGTTGATGAATGATCTGAGATAGAGGCTCACTGCTGGTTGTGTTAGCCTAAGCAAGTTGTTTACAGTTGTCCCTTGGTATCAATAGGAGATTGGTTCCAGGACCTCCCCAATCCCCAAATCAAAATCCAAGGATGCTCAACCTCTGATATAAAATGGCACAGTATCTGCAGATATCCTACACACATCCTCCCGTATACTTTAAATTATCTCTAAGTTACTTATAATACCTAGTACAATGTAAATGCTATGTAAATAGGTATAAATAAAATGCAAATGCTATGTAAATTCAATTTTTGCTTTTGGGAACTTTTTTTTTTTCAAATATTTTTGATCCGTAGTTGGTTGAATCCGAGGATTTGGAACCTGTGGATATGGAGGGCGACTGTAGTTAGGGTTTTCTCACAGCCAGACACTGTGCTAAATGCTTACATGACATGTATCATTGAATTGTCACAACCCAGGAAGCTACCAAATGTCCTCGTCCTCCTCATCATTATCATCATCTGCCCTTTACAGAAGAAGAGACAAGCTTAGAAAAATTGACTAGCATGCCCAATATTACATAGGTAGTAAATAACAAAGTTCGTATTTTAATCCTAGCAACTAGCTCCCAAATCTGCACTCTTAAAACCGCAGTACAAATCATTTGCTCTATCTAGACTGGAAGGTGGTTGTGAAGATGAAACAGTCATGAACGTCCTTTGTAAAAAACACCCACAAGACCCCCACACCAAGGTAAGAGACCACTGGGATGAACACCTCTGCTCTCCTGCCATGAAACTCAGACTCTTTCAGGTTCACTCCAACTTTATTCTAACTGTCCAGGCTGGAACTTCAGAAGACTTTTTCTTAGCACAGTGCTTCCCCTGAGCCCAGGGGCCCATGGGTCCACTGAAACTGTCTGCAAAGTATTACACGCATGTTCACGTGTGTATTTTTCATATGGTTGGTTACCCAAAATGTTTACGAACTTCTGGGAAGAAGAACATTCTTACTAAATTCTGGTTCAATGAAGTTGATTCAGGACAATAAAGGACTGGGAGTTAAGGAGAGATTTTTAATTCTCTCCTGGGATCACCTGCTCACTAAATACTTCAGGTGGGCCTATAATGTGTGAATCCACAGGTCTAGCCATAGTGGGGCTCCTTTAAAAATTACTCTTGTTTACTCACTTTCAAAAAAAAAGTCCTTACTTCTCCATATAAATTTGCATATTTAGGAGTTAAGTAAAACTTGCAGGAAAAAAAAGTCTAAAACACATTAAACTCTGAACTATCTAAATCCTTCAAAATTCTGCACAGTCTATGCCACTGTACATTAAAATTACTTTAGCAGAGTTGCAATCATACACTCCCCTGTGCACTGGGTTTCCCCAGGGCTATTTCACATTAAACATTTTCCTGTATTGGCATAGCCCACACACTTGTGATTTTAATAACGTGAGAGAATCCCACTCTATTAACATATATTGAAAGCATTTAAATTTTAAAAAGAAAGAAACCCTCAATTTTAGATTTGCAACTCCTTGATTTTCACTTTAAGATTAAAAAGACTGATATAGAAAATGCTAATAATGTATAATGTAATGATTTCAGAGTATGGGCTTTGGAATCCAACAGACCTGTATTTGAATCCCATTTCTGCCTCTCACAAGCTATGTGACCTTGAGTGAGTCACTTAAGCTCTCTGAGCCCCAGTTTCCTCATTGTGAAATGGGGAAAATAGCAATATCTTCCCCTTCAAAACTGTTGCAAGATTAAGCTATATAATATACTTAAAGTGCTTTACGGAGTGCCTGGTACATGCTAAAAGCTTGGTAAGTGATAGCTATGGGCATAATAGACAGAAAATAGGGAACAGGACCCACCCAGAGCATTTTTTTTTTGAGCATTTTCTTTAGGAGGGGTAAATACATGTTTTTCCAAGGTCATAAGGAAAGGAAATCTGGGGAAATAAGAAAGAGATGAATTGGCCACATATTGGTATAGATTTACTGGGCTATTCCAAGTTTGGGTGCCTGAAACGAACATTTTCAGCCCTAAAATAAGGATGGCAACTTAGGGCTGGTGAGCATGAATAAATATAGCCAGAGAATAAACATACCCTGCGTGTCCCTGGCACAGTGCCTCTGTTCAGCCTCACTGTTCCCCACCTCCCTGCAAAGCAAATCCTTCCAAGCCAAGTCATCTTTCCACCATCAAGGAAGGTTTTCTGACACTTCCCCTGACCAAATGCTAGAATATTCAAGCTAGACAGAACCACGGCAATTCTCTCTTGTCCAACTCACTCACTTTAGAGATCAGAAAATGGGGGACTCAGGCATGGGAAATAAATTTCCAAGGTTGCATAACTCCTGAAGGGCAGAGCTGGTATAGAACTCAGTCCCAAACCATCAGCCCAAGGATTTTCTAGTCAGTCATTTGTGTTCCACCTTTGTGATATTCTATTTTACTGTGGAGCTCCTATACTCCTATAAAAATTTAGTTAATTTTTAATTATCTCTTTCAGGGAGACCTTCAAGACAGCAGAGGAGTAAGACGTGGAGATCACCTTTCTCCCCACAAATACATTTAAGAATACATCTACATGTGGAACAACTCCTACAGAACACCTACTGAATGCTGGCAGGAGACCTCCGACTTCCAAAAAGGCAAGAAATTCCCCAGGTAACTGGGTAGGGCAAGAGAAAAAAGAAAGAAAAGAGACAAAGGAATCAGGACAGGACCTGCCCCTCTGGGAGGGAGCTGTGAAGGATGAAAAGTTTCCACACACTAGGAAGCCCCTTCAGTGGTGGGGACGTGGTGGGGAAGCTTTGGAGCCACAGAGGAGAGCACAGCAACAGGGGTGCGGAGGGCAGAACAGAGAGATTCCCACATGGAGGATCGGCACTGACCAGCACCCACGAGCCTGAGACACTTCTCTGCTTGCCCGCCAGGACGGGTGGGGGCTGGGAGCTGAGGCTCGGGCTTCAGAGGTCAGATCCCAGGGAGAGGACTGGGGTTGGCTGTGTGAGGACAGCCTGGGGGGTGGGGGCTAGTGCGCCACAGCTAGCTGGGAGGGAGTCTGGGAAAAAGCCTAGGCCTGTCAGAGAGGCAGGAGACCTTTGTTGCAGGGTGCCTCGGGGAAGCATAGGAGCTTCTGGCTCTGTGCGCTCACAGATGGCAGGGCAACACCTACGGGAGCACGAGCGCAAGCCGCAGCTGCTATCTTGAACCCCAGGGGCTGCTCCCGGTGCCATCAAGGGTCCTGTGTGCAAGGCAGGTCACTGTCCACACCCTCCCAGCAGCCTGTGCAGCCCCCCACTGCTGAGGGTCCCGCGACCCAGGGCCAACTTCCCTGGGAAATAGCACGGCATGCCTCAGGCTCTTGCAACTTCACACTGGCCTCTGTTGCCACAGGCTCTCCCCACACATCCCCACAATACGTGACTGCCATATTCCTCCCTCCCCCCTGGCGTGAGTGAGCAAGTGAGCCATAATCAGCCGCTGCTTTCGCCCCCTCTTGCCTGGGCAAGGAACAGATGCCTGAGGGCATCCCACACACAGAGGCGGGGCCAAAACCAAAGCTGAACCCCAAGGGCTGTGCAGCCAAAGAAAAGAAAGGGAAATATCCCCACCCAGCCACAGGAGTAACATATTAAATCCCCACAGTTGGCTTGGTAAACCCTGCATCTGTGGAATACCTGAATAGACAATGGGTGTTCCCACAACTGAGGCTGCAGACTTTGGGGGCAAGTACATGCAGGACTAAGGCCAGATCAGAGTCTGAGATGACCCCAGAGTGCCCACAACAAGTCCAGAGACTACCTAGAAGTACTGGAGGACTTCCTGGGCAGGCAGGGATTGGCCATGGCTCACTGTGTGGGCAAGGACACTGAAAAATATCACTAATTCTTTTGTTGCTGTTCTGTTGTTCTTTTTTATTGTTCTTTTAATTTTTATTTACTTTTTCTTTTCTTTTTTATGCTTTTATTTTTAATATATTTATTTTTTTCCCCTTTCTACTGTACTTTTTCATTATATTATGTTTTTTCCTTGTGTTGTTCTTTGTTTTGCTTTGTTTTCATTTTATTTTTAACTATATTTTACATTTTTCTATTTTTACTTTACTACTTTGTTGTTTTATATTTTTTCTTTTGTTTTCATCTTTGTCTTTACATTTTTTTTATCATTTTTGTGTGTTTGATGCTTTCATTGCTTTTTTTAGTTTGCTTTCTGCATTTAATTTGTTTCTGGTTTTATTTTTTTGTTAGTTTAATTTTTGGTGTTTGTTTTCGTTTTGGGGTTTCTTTATTGGTTTGGTTGCTCTCTTCTTTGTTTTCTCTTTTTTTTCTTTTCTTTTCTTTTTGTGAGTGCATGTGTGTATGTTTCTTTGTGTGATTTTGTCTATTTAGCTTTGCTTTTACCACTTGTCTTGGGGTTTTGTCTGTTCGTTTTTTGTTTGTTTTTGTTTTTTTGTTTTGTTTTGTTTTTCTTCTTCCTTTTCTTCCATGCTGTGTGGCTTTCAGGGTCTTGGTGCTCCGGCTGGGGGTCGGGCCTGAGCCTCCGACATGGGAGAGCCAAGTCCAGAATGCTGACCACCAGACAACTCCCGGCCCCATGGAGTAATAATCGGTGAGAGCCCTCCCAGAGGTCTCCATCTCAACACTAACACCCAGATCCACCCAACAGCCAGCAATCTCCAGTGCTGGACACCTCATGCCAAACAACTAGCAAGACAGGAACACAACCCTACCCATTAGCAGACAGGCTACCTAAAATCATATTAAGATCACAGACACCCCAAAACACACCACCAGACGTGGCCCTGCCCATGAGAGGGACACTATCCAGCTCCACCCACCAGAACACAGTCAGCAGTCCTCCCCACCAGGAAGCCTACCCAAGCCACTGGCCCAACCGCACCCACTGGGGACAGACAACAGAAGTAAGAGGAACTACAACCCTGCTGCCTGTAGAAAGGAGACCCCAAACACAGTAAGCTAAACAAAATGACAAGGCAGAGAAATATGCAGCAGACAAAGGAGCAAGGTAAAAACCCACCAGACCAAACAAATGAAGACGAGACAGGCAGGCTACCTGAAAAAAATTCAGAGTAATGATAGTAAAGATGATCCAAAATCTTGTAAATAGAATGGAGAAAATACAAGAAACGTATAACAAGGGCCTAGAAGAACTAAAGAGCAAACAGTTTTTTGTTGTTTTTTTAAAAATATATTTATTTATTTTGGCTGCATTGGGTCTTTGTTTCTGCGCAGGCTTTCTCTAGTTGCAACAAGTGGGGGGCTACACTTCGTTGCGTGGAGTGGGCTTCTCATTGCAGCGGCTTCTCTTGTTGCAGAGCACTGGCTCTAGGCGCACGGGCTTCAGTAGTTGTAGCATGTGGGCTCAGTAGCTGTGGCTCACAGGCTCTAGGGTGCAGGCTCAGTAGTTGTGGCACAGGGGCTTAGTTGCTCTGCAGCATATGGGATCTTCCCGGACCACGGCTCAAACCCGTGTCCCCTTCATTGGCAGGCAGATTTTTAACCACTGTGCCACCAGGGAAGCCCAAACAAACAGTTTTAAACAACACAATAACTGAAATTAAAAATACTCTAGAAGGAATCAATAGAAGAATAACTGAGGCAAAAGAACGGATAAGTGAGCTGGAAGATAGAATGGTGGAAATAACTGCCACAGAGCAGAATAAAGAAAAAAGAATACAAAGAATTGAAGAGAGTCTCAGAGACCTCTGGGACAACATTAAACGTACCAATGTTCGAATTATAGGGGTCACAGAAGAAGAAGAGAAAAAGAAAGGGTCTGAGGAAATATTTAAAGAGATTATAGGGAAAAGGAAATAGTTAAGTTCAGGAAGTGCAGAGAGTTCCATACAGGATAAACCCAAGGAGAAACATGCCGAGACACATATTAATCAAACTATCAAAAATTAAATACAAAGAAAAAATATTAAAAGCAGCAAGGGAAGAGTAACAACATACAAGGGAATCCCTATAAGGTTATCAACTGATTTTTCAGCAGAAATTCTGCAGGCCAGAAGGGAGTGACAGGATATATTTTAAATGATGAAAGGGAAAAACCTACAACCCAGATTACTCTACCCAGAAAGGATCTCATTCAGGTTCAACACAGAAATCAAAACCTTTACAGACAAGCAAAAACTAAGAGAATTCAGCACCACCAAACCAGCCCTCCAACAAATGCTGAAGGAACTTCTCTAAGTGGGAAATGCAAGAGAATAAAAGGATCTACAAAAACAAACCCCCCAAAATTAAGAAAATGGTAATAGGAATATACATATCAATAATTATCTTAAATGTGAATCAATTAAATGCTCCAACCATAAGAAACAGACTGGCTGAATGGATATGAAGACAACACCCATATATATGCTGTCTACAAGAGACCCACTTCAGACCTAGGGACATATACAGACTGAAAGTGAGGGGGTAGAAAAGATACTCCACGTAAATGGAAATCAAAAGAAAGCTGGTGTAGCAATTCTCATATCAGACAAAACAGACTTTAAAATAAAGACTATTACAAGAGATAATGAAGGATACTACATAATGATCAAGGGATCAATCCAAGAAGAAGATATAACAATTGTAAATATTTATGCACCCAACATAGCAGCATCTCAGTACATAAGGCAAAAGCTAACAGCCATAAAAGGGGAAATTGATACTAAGACAATAATAGTAGGGGACTTTAACACCCCACTTACACCAATGGACAGATCATCCAAACAGAAAACAGATAAGGAAACACAAGTTTTAAATGACACATTAGACAAGATGGACTTAATTGATATTTATAGGACATTCCATCCAAAAACAACAGAATACATTTTCTTCTCAAGTGCACACAGAACATTTCCAGGATAGATCACATCTTGGGTCACAAATCAAGCCTCAGTAAATTTAAGAAAACTGAAATCATATCAAGCACCTTTTCTGACCACAATGCTATGGGACTAGATATCAATTACAGGAAAACATCTGTAAAAACTACAAACAAATGGAGGCTAAACAATACACTACTAAATAACCAAGAGATCACTGAAGAAATCAAAGAGGAAACCAAAACATACCTAGAAACAAATGACAATGAAAACATGATGACCCAAAACCTACGGGACGCAGCAAAAGCAGTTCTAAGAGGGAAGTTTATAGCAATACAATCCTACCTCAGAAAACACGAAAAATCTCAAATAAAGAATCTAACCTTATACCTAAAGCAATTAGAGAAAGAAGAACATAAAAACCCTCAAAGTTAGTGGAAGGAAAGAAATCATAAAGATTAGATCAGAAATAAATGAAAAGGAAATGAAGGAAACAATAGCAAAGATCAATAAAACTAAAAGCTGCTTCTTTGAGAAAATTAACCAAATTGATAAACCATTAGCCAGACTCATCAAGAAATAAAGGGAGAAGATTCAAATCAACAGAATTACAAATGAAAAAGGAGAAGTAACAACTGACACTGCAGAAATACAAAGGATCATGAGAGATTACTGCAAGCAACTATATGCCAATAAAATGGACAACCTGGAAGAAATGGACAAATTCTTAGAAAAATACAAGCTTCCGAGACTGAACCAGGGAGAAACAGAAAATATGAACAGACCAATCACAAGCACTGAAATTGAAACGGTGATTAAAAATCTTCCAACAAACAAAAACCCAGGACCAGATGGCTTCACAGGGAATTCTATCAAACATTTAGAGAAGAGCTAATACCTATCCTTCTCAAACTCTTCCAAAATATGGTAGAGGGAAGAACACTCCCAAATTCATTCTACGAGGCCACAATCACCCTGATACCAAAATGAGACAAAGATGTCACAAAGAAAGAAAACTACAGGCCAATATCACTGATGAACATAGATGCAAAAAACCTCATCAAAATACTAGCAAACAGAATCCAACAGCACATTAAAGGGATCATACACCATGATCAACTGGAGTTTATCCCAGGAATGCAAGAATTCTTCAATATACACAAATCAATCAATGTGATACACCATATTAACAAACTGAAGGATATAAACTATATGATAATCTCAACAGATGCAGAAAAAGCTTCTGACAAAATTCAACATCTATTTATGAAAAAAACTCTCCAGAGAATGGGTGTAAAGGGAACCTACCTCAACATAATAAAGGCCATATATGACAAACCCACAGCAAACATCATTCTCAATGGTGAAAAACTGAAAACGTTTCCTCTAAGATCAGGAACAAGACAAGGGTGCCCACTCTCATCACTATTATTCAACATAGTTTTGGAAGGTTTAGCCACAGCAGTCAGAAAACAAAAAGAAAGAGAAGGAATGCAAATTGGAAAAGAATAAGTAAAACTGTCACTGTTTGCAGATGACATGATACTATACATAGAGAATCTTAAAGATGCCACCAGAAAACTACTAGAGCTGATCAATGAATTTGGTAAAGTAGCAGAATACAAAATTAATGTACAGAAATATCTTGCATTCTTATTCAGAAAGAGAAATTAAGGAAACAATCCCATTTACCATTGCAACAAAAAGAATAAAATACCTAGGAGTAAAGCCACCTAAGGAGGCAAAAGACCTGTATGCAGACAACTGTAAGACACTGATGAAAGAAAGGGAGGCAGGAATAAAGACACAGACATAGAGAACAGACTTGAGGACACAGCAGGGGAAGGGGAGGCTGGGACATAGTGAGAGTGTAGCACTGACATAAACACACTACCAAATGTAAAATGAATGGCTAGTGGGAAGCTGCACAGGGAGATCAGCTCAATGCTTTGTGATTACCTAGGGGGGTGGGATAGGGAGGGTGGGAGGGAGGCTCAAGAGGGATGGGATATGGGGATATATGTATACATATAGAAGATTTATTTTGTTGTAAAGCAGAAACTAACACAACATTGTGAAGCAATTATACTCCAATAAAGGTGTATAAAAAAACTATCTTTTTTGCTAAAAAAATGTAAAAGGAAACTTTATATTACATGTACTGTTAATGGTAAAGACAGTATTACTTATAAAAAACAGTCATAGGGACTTCCCCAGTGGTCTGGCGGTAAAGAATCCGCCTTCCAATGCAGGGTACGCTGGTTCGATCCCTGTCGGAGAACTAAGATCCCACATGCCACCAGGCACCTAAGCCCACACGCCGCAACTACTGAGCCTGCGCGCCTCAACGAGAGAGCCCGTGTGCCACAAACTACAGAGCCCATGCACTCTGGACCCCGCGTGCTATAATTACAGAGCCCTGGGCCCTGGAGCCCATGTACCACAACTGGAGAGAGAAAACCCTCATGCCACAACTAGAGAGAAGCCCATGCACCGCAACGAAAAAGGTCCCACATGCCTCAACGAAGACCCCACATGCCGCAACTAAGACCTGACACAGCCCAAAAATAATAATAATAATAAAGAAAAAAAATTAAAAACAGGGCTATTATTTGAAAAAAGATAGTCATAAAACTTAATAGCAGAATAATGATATTGAATTCCAGCTAAAAATATACAGTATTCTATCAAAGGATTACAGCCCGAGGTACATGCTCCTCTTTACAAAAAAAAGGAGATTAGCAAGGGTTCAAGTGGAGCTGAACAAGGACCACCAAAATGATTCTATCAAATGAAAATTCCATCACACTTTTCTGAGAATGGTAAAAGAGTGAAAAGGGAATAACTACACTGACTTGGTATGAGGGTTGTGAATTTGAGAAAATACCAGTCTGCTCTATCCTGCTTTGTTTTACACACACTACCTTTCATCTGTCTCTCACTTTGGAATGGTCCCTGGAGGCCTTTTGTATTTTGAGGTTGATTCTAAGCTCCAATAAACTAAGCTCCATCAACTTCTTTGCTTCCTCTTACAATGGGAAGCCCTAGTCAAATCCTCAATATTCCTGCACAGTTAAATTGTTCATGTTCTCATTTGCAGCTAATCTCGGCTATGGGTTAGCCTTGTGTATATGCATTATCTTTTTCAGTCTTCATCAATACCTTTTTAAGTGGGCTCTACTAAAATTCACATTTTACAAATGGGAAAATTTAGGCACAGAGAAATTACTGAACTTGTCTAAGTTCTTAGCTGGTAACTTAGAAACCTAATTCCATAGTCTATGCTCTTAAAGACTGTGATATAGTGCTTTTCAGTCTAACTTCTGTTGATTTAATTTGCTTCAAAAATATTTTCTGAATATTTCCAAAAAATGGTGGGAGCAGCTGGCAGCTCAATTTCGGGTTTTGTGGAAGTGCTTTTAAACAGACATTGTGCTAATCTCATCATCTTCTATAAAAAATTTAGACCGTTTACTTTGTGATGACTTTACACTTTCACTGAGGTATATTAGAAAGTAGTAGTAATAATAAAAAACAACAAAAACCATAATATTCAAGCCCTTGGCTCAAAAATGTCCTCCAAGTAGACTCATGCAAAAAGACCAGGGCAGGTGAAGCCGATCATTTTGAAATTGAAGGTAGTTTAAAGGAGCAAATCAACAGTTCTAGAATTTGTATACAGAGTCTAAAGGCATGACCTGGGAGGGAAGTCAGGCTTGTTTTGGCAGCAAGTGTGTGATCATGGGGCTGGACCTAGATGGGACCAGAGCTGTGTGCCCTCAATCTCACAAATCACCTCTGGTGAGCTTCAGTGGATATACAAAATATGTATTTTTGTTGCACAGCAAAGGAAACCATAAATAAGATGAAAAGACACCTACAGACTGGGAGAAAATATTTGCAAATGATGAGACTGACAAGGGATTAATTTCTAAAATATACAAATGGCTTATATACCTCAATATCAAAACAAACAAACAAACAACACAATCAAAAAATGGGCAGAAGGTCTACATAGCCATTTCTCCAAAGACATACAGATGGCCAAGAGGCACATGAAAAGATGTTCAACATCACTAATTATTAGAGAAATGCAAATCAAAACCATAATGAGGTACCACCTCACTTTGGTCAGAATGGCCATCATCAAAATGTCTACAAATAATAAATGCTAGAGAGGGTGTGGAGAAAAGGGAACCCTCCTACACTGTTGGTGGGAATGTAAATTGGTGTAGCCACTATGGAGAGCAGTATGGAGTTTCCTTAAAAAACTAAAAATAGAGCTACCATATGATCCAGCAATCCCACTGCTGGGCATATATCCAGAGAAAATGCTAATTCAAAAAGAAACATGCGCCCCAATGTTCATAGCAGCACTATTTACAACAGCCAAGACATGTAAACAACCTAAATGTCCATTGACAGATGAATGGATAAAGATGTGGTATATATACACACAATGGAATACTACTCAGCCATCAAAAAGAATGAAATAATGCCATTTGCAGCAACATGGATCGGCCTAGAGATTATCATACTAAGTGAAGTAAGGCAGGCAGAGAAAGACATATATAATATCGCTTACATGTGGAATCTAAATAGGAATGAATTATTTACAAAACAGAAACAGACTCACAGACTTGGGAAACAAACTTATGGTTACCAAAGGGGAAGTGGGGGGCGATAAATTGGGAATTTGGATTTAACAGATACACACTACTATATACAAAATAGATAAACAAGGACCTACTGCATAGCACAAGGAACTATGTTTAATATCTTATAATAACCTATAATGGAAAAGAATCTGTAAAAGAATAAATATATATAACTGAATCACTTTGCTGTACATTTGAAACACTGTAAATCAATTACGCTTCAATGAAAAAAAGTCTACACAATTATTCAGCCTTAAAAAGGAATAAAATTTTGATACATGCTGCAACATGGATGAACCTTGAAGACATATGCTAAGTGAAATAAACCAATCACAAAAGGAAAAAACAAAACAAAATTTAAAAACACAAACAAAAATATTTTCTGAATATTTCTTATGATCCCATCAATGGACTCAATATAGTAGGGGCTAGCAAAGAGGATATAATTCAGTCCTTGTCCTTAAGTTTTACATATCATTCATTATATTCAACAAGTATCTGTCGGCCTATTTTCAAGTTGTAATCTTGTTGAAGAACCAAGACATATACATATTAAAAAGTGCAAGAATAAATAATATAATCAAATACTGAAGTATAGAGTAATTGGTAAGAGCTATAGGGAGGCCAGGAAGGAGGTGTAGCACTGTGGTCTGGCATTATTGGGGAAGGCTTCTTGGAAGACAGGACTGTTGAAAAGAGGGAGGGCATTCCACGCAAAAGGATGGAGTGAGCAAAGGGACCAACATGGCACCAAGCATCAGTGCAACAGGAGGCTCCTTTTGTTAATATCTGATAAACTAACAACAGAACAAACAAACAACCCAGCCACAGGACAGCAGGGGCTCATACATCTTAGCTATAATTTTCAGGAATCAACTTTGATAAATTCTATGAGAAAAAAGTTCCTCCACTCTTAAGAGTGTCATTGGATCAAGGGGGAGGTTTCCCAAGGATGTTTTAGTCTTCAACTGTGTTCCTGACTAAGGTCTGCTACAGGCATGGCCTAGAATATCAACACAGGGGCAGGAAGCTTTCAGTCAGCCTGAACGCTGCAGAGGGAGGGGAAAAACCTACTTATTAGGATTGTTCACCTCAGAAACCTTGAGGTACACTGGCAAGGCAAGAGCTTATGAAATAAGACTTGCTCCTTACAGCTAAGTGCCAAGTGCTGTCAATAACTTAGGGCTGGCCCATTATGGACCTATTTCAGCTAATCCTCTACAGGCAACAATCCTCCTCTTTTCAGGGACTATAGAAGCCTGGGGAAGGCTATTCCTTTTCCAGTCAGGTGTGAGGGCAAAGAGCCACCCATCTTTAATAAACCTCCAGGCTCACTGCGTTCTTCTTATTGTAGATAGTCAAGAACTTGCAGGTCTCTGAAATGTTCAACATCCATTCTGCCCCTTCCTGATTAAAGAACAACAATAACTGTTTATGAGACATCCTATCTATCCTATTAGATGGTGAGTTTCTAGAAGTGTCATCCATATATTCACTTACCTGTGCACTAATTCAATCAAAAACTGAATGTCTCCATTCTATGCACCTCCATTTTAGCATCTAAGCACTAGACTGCACTGATTTCCTCTTGGGGTCTAGTCCATATCTCCATCTCCAGCTTCATCTCCCGCTACCCTGTGCCTAAAACTCTAGGCTCTATCCACAATGACTCTGCTTCCTGGTCTGTGAGCTGGGCCTCCTCCTTCGCATCATAAGGCTTTCACATATGCTTATCATGCCAATCTCAGCTCAAGTCTCACTTTGCCTGCCCCCCTCCAACTCTCAGACTAGGTCAGCTTCTTGAGTTACAGGCAACTGAATATCTGTTTCCTCACTAGTCTCTAACCTCCAAGATGCAAGGATCTTGTCTGTTTTTTTTGTTTTGCTTTGTTTTAATAAATTTATTTATTTTTGGCTGCATTGGGTCTTTGTTGCTGTGCACAGGCTTTCTCTAGTTGCGGTAAGCAGGGGCTACTCTTTGTTGGGGTATGTGGGCTTCTCATTGCTGTGGCTTCTCTTGTTGTGGAGCATGGGCTCTAGGCACACGGGCTTCAGTAGCTGTGGCTCATGGGCTCTAGAGCTCAGGCTCAGCAGTTGTGGCGCACGGGCTTAGTTGTTCCGCGGCATGTAGGATCTTCCCGGACCAGGGCTCGAACCCGTGTCCCCTGCATTGGCTGGTGGATTCTTAACCACTGCACTACCAGGGAAGTCCCTCTTGTCTGTTTTTGCTTCCCGGCACCTAGCACAGTGCCTGGCCCACTGTAAGCATTCAACATAAGTCTGTTGTTTGAGAGACTGAATGCATGAACAAATGTGGTCCTTTCCCCCAGGGTGCTGTCACACCCTTGAAGGCAATGATGGCATCTCATGGTCCTAGTGCCTAGCACAAAGCCTGGCATATGAACACTTAGTAAATGTGTGTTGAAATGAATGAATGAAACTTCTGTGTGCAAGCCATCACTTTAAAGTACTGTGAAGAACAAAAAACAAATATAAACATTAAAATGACAGACATATAAATACATGGTCCCAAACCTCAAGGAACTTTCAGCAAAAGAGAGGACAGGGGGCAAGTACACAAATAACCATAATACATGGTGAAGAGAAATAGGTGGCTCAAAAGAAGTGCAGACCAAGAAGCTCAGAAGTTCAGAGTCAGGGAAGACAACATCCAAGGAAGGGGTAGGAGAAGGGGGAGCCACAGCACACGAAAGTGAACGGAGAGGTTTTAGGAAAGAAGCAGCCCTGAGCTTAGCGACTGTTCTAGACTTTATCTGGAACCATATGTCCAGAGCTCTGTTGTGCAGGGCTATTCCTGGACTAACCTGGGTGGAGGGGGTACCCTCTACCACCAACCCACTTCTGAGGCCTTTCTCTATTTATGAAGACTCAAAACAGGGCAGACAATTAAAAAACCTACGGGAGCCAGGAAGCTAAGAGAACCAAAAGGTATAGGTTGGCTGTAAAACTCTGGCCGATTTTCAAAGCACATCCCCTGCCTGACAAGCAGAGGCAGTTGTTGTCAGGTGTGAATAAGGTTTCTGTGTAGTGATGTCATCTCATTTTTCCCTCAAGAAAAAAACCCAGAAATCCAGATTCTTAAGTGAAATCTTCCAATTTTCAAATGCTGGCAACTAATTCAATTTTTTGGTTCAAAAACACCCTTCGGTCAAACAAAACACATCCGTGGATGGCATCCAGACTGCAGGCCTCATTCAGCCATGCACAGCTGGTTGGCGACCTCTGGCCTAAACAGATGGGACTCATGAAAATTGAAACCACCATTTTGCACCCACGAGATTAGTAAATGTTAAGAAATCTGTTCAGATCAAATGTTGCCAAGGAACTGGAGCAACAGGAACACTCAGACACAGCTACTGGGAGTGATATTGCCAACAGCCACTCTGGGAAATAAATGGTGTTATCTTGTAAAGATAAAGATATGCCTATCCTATTACTTAGCAGTTCCACTGCTAGGCATATGCTCTAGGGAAATTGTTGCAAATGTGCACAAAGAAACATACATAGGAATGTTGATACATGCATTGTTTATTATAGCAAGAAACCAGAAACAAACCAAATGCCAATTGCCAGAAGAATAAATAAGCTGTGGCATACTCATAGAATAGACTGAAAAAAACAAAAGTGCTATCAAGTAACATGGATCTGGTATTAGGTCCACATAACCTCCAAGGTCTTTCCATCTCTAAAGTGAAACATTCCTGGATTTCACTAACTTACTGTTATCTTACTTACTTACTGTAACTTTTATTCATCCAGCAACTATAAGCAGCCACATGCCTGGTACTCTGCTGGGTGCTAGGGAAGCAGCGGGGAACCAAACAGATACTGTCCCTGCCCTCACAGTAAACAACCAAACAGGCAAATAGAGAATCACAAACGGTGAAAGAGCACAGTGCCATGAGCAAGCTCAATGGAGGAAGAACACAGTGCAGATGGAATGGGGAGGAGTACAGAGAGTTAGGGACATCTTCTCTGTAGAAAGGATATTAAAACTGAGACCTGAGAAGTTAGCCGGGACAAGAGAGCAGAATAAAATGTACCAGGCAGGGGGAACAGCCCTGCAAAGGCCCTGAGCCTGGAAAGAGCTTAGATGCTTGGGGAACCAAGCAGCTCAGTGTGGCAGGAACATGGAGCACTAACACTTGAAGGCTTACTAGCAATGAGGAATAATCTGTGTTCATCCCTCTACCCAATTTTCAAGATGGGTGGCAAGCCAGAATGATGTATGAAATCTAAATGACAGAACAAAACTAACTGGATTTAATCCACAGGTTCTTGCTGCATTAACATGAAATTCTACTAAACTACCCATTGGCTAGAAAGAAAAGAAGACTAAGTTCCAATTTCTCCCTTCTGCTCACACTGAGGGTTCAAGATAAGGTTAAGGCCCAGACACTCAGAGGATCAGAATTCATTACCCAAAACAGTTTCAGATATTGAAGACAGACAAATTCATGTGAGATACTCAGCTCCATGTAAGGAAGGTATTACAATCATTCAGTCGTTGCTTTTCTCATGGTTTCTAATTCACAGATTGTTGCATCTCTATGCCATTTCCATATTTTTTTTTAATTTTTATCTTCTAGGTTAATTATAAACAGGACAACAACAGGGAACCTTGCAAAAGACCACCCGGGGCCTCATAGTGCACACCACCACCTTTTAGGAACAGGCAGGCGGTCTTTTAATCTCAGTAGTGGCTTTTGCCAAAAGCTATCCATAACTAATTTTGCAGTCAGATCCCACAAGACCTATTTAGTTTGGCTAAATCTCATGGAACCTCTCATTTCATTTCAATTTTTCATTAGTTTGAATTAAAAATTTAAAAAGCTAACAAGCATGGCTTGCATGGATATTTCTAAGTTAAAACACAGCAGCATTCTCATTCATTCTGTTGTTTACAGGGCCAACTCCCACTCCCTTTTCTCCCCCAGTCTGAAACCCCTCCATATCCACAGCTAGTTTTGCAATGACCTCTCTGCTATCTCAAAGAGCATGACCCGATCTTGTTCCAAGCAAAAGATGTGGAGAATGACTTCTTTACTTTCACATAATTCTTTGATAGTTCACATAATTCTAGGTGCATTGAGCATTTGCATCCTAAGCTCACGCCGAACAGCTCCCATTTCTAAGAGATCCAAATGGAACTAGCAATCAAGGAAGGGTGGTGTTCAGGGAGGATGCAGAGTAGAAGTGTCCTGGAACTGTGGGCAAACGAATTTCTCTTGCAGGATCCACACCTGAGTCAGGCGTCTGTGAAATTGTCCATGAAAAAAGACAGTCCAGGGGCTTCCCTGGTGGCGCAGTGGCTGAGCGTCCGCCTGCCGATGCAAGGGACGTGGGTTTGTGCCCTGGTCCTGGAGGATCCCACATGCCGCGGAGCGGCTGGGCCCGTGAGCCATGGCCGCTGAGCCTGCGTGTCCGGAGCCTGTGCTCCGCAACGGGAGAGGCCACAACGGTGAGGTCCGCGTACCGCAAAAAAAAAAAAAAAAAAAAGTCCACCTATATGTGCAATACACTTAAATGAGCTCATTGGATTCATAAAGTCTATTGTTTTCTGCTCTCAGATTCTCTTTGAAATTAGGAGGTCAAATCTTCCTCGAGTTTCTGAACAATGCCTATCCTTTGATCTCCTACCTCCCTGATCATGTTCAAGCACTCATTCATTCAACAAATATTTGTGAGCTCCTGCTAGGTGCCAGGGATTGTACTAGGCATGAGGGTTACTTTGGTGGGAGGGGTAAGTTGTGGTTTGCAATCTTTCACCCTCACCCACATCTCTGTAAGAGGGTTACACATTCACTCATAGCAATGTAACTTGCTGTGCTTCCTGGAGGTTGCTTTTGGCTTGGCCATGTGTCAAGCCCTAGCCAAAGGAATGGGAGCAGGCGTGACATACGCCACACCCAGGCAGAAGCTTTCAGAGCTATCACCAATTTCTGCAGACCTCTTGCTCCTCCTCTCCTTCCTAATAGCAGCATGTCCCAGATAAAGACTGTTCTCTCCACTGAATCCTGGCACGAGAAAATACATGGAGCAGATGGCTGCCTGCAACAGAGCTACTGTTGACCAACAGCAGAACATGAGTATTACAAAAGTGAAAAAGAAGTGTTTGTTGCTGAAAGCCACTGAGATTATGGGGTAGTCTGTTACTGTAGCAATCCTGATTAATGTACTTATTAATGCAGCAAAACCAGATTTGATCATTGCTCTTATGGATCTGAAATCTAGTCAGGGAAGCCAGACAGTAAGCATATGAACCAACTAATAATTATGTAACTATCTAATAACATCTCTTTATTCTACACCAGCTTCTCTTCCTCACCCAACCAAATGTGGCTCTGGGCCCTCCTCTATTCTGGCTATTTTATCTCCCTTGACAACTTATCTATTCCCACAACTTCAGAGCTTCACATCTCTTCAACTGACACTTCAATCTATGTCCCTAGTCTGGCCTTTACTTATAAATGCCAGATCCACATTCTTCACAGAGAGCTGGATATCATGTCTGCAGGATCCTTTTGTATACTCAACATGACTGGAACCAAATACACCTATTATTTGTCATAGTTTCTGTGGGTCAGGAATTCAGAAAGGGCTTAGCTGGGTGGTTCTTCCCTGGTGTCTCTTAATAGTGCTAGAACAGTGAGGGGATGGCTGCACCTGCTGGGTCCATTCAAGCATCTCTCTCTTTCTCTCTGAGTGTGGTCTTGGGGTCTCTTTGCGGTCTTTCCATGGGGACAAGTTTGGGCTTTCTTAGAGCATGGCAACCTCTGAGTAGTCAGGCTGTTTACATGGTGACTGAAGATATCAAGGGTAAAATTATTCCAGACAGCATGGCAGAAGTTGGGTCACTTTTTATGACTTCCCATCAGAAGTCACGTATGTCACTTCCACCATATTGTTTTGGTTGCAACTGAATGATAAGCCCACTCAGATTCAAGAGTAGGGGAATTAGGCTTTATTTTTGACGTAGTGGGAAAGAAGATACTGTTGTGGCCATCTTTGGAAAATATAATTTGCCGCACAATCCCTCAGAACCTCTTCCCAACTTCTTTTCTGAGACTGGTATCAAACCTGCCATTTTACTTTCCACAGCTGTCCTCCGCTTTCTATTCTAATAACACTGTCTTCACGATCAGGCTCCAATAACTTTCAATATGAGTTAATAGTGATGTTATCTGACTCTCTACTCCAATGTCTCTTCTTTCTCTCCACTGCTACCCAGTCTCTCTTTCTAAAGCACAGCCCTGATCATGTCACACATCTGCAGAGTGGACGGCACATAGTTGGTGCTCATTAAATATTGAGTTTTCCTTAATTTTTTTGAGGCTCCTCCATTATCTGTTGAGCTGAGTACAAAGCCCTTGGTCTGACTTTGAAAGCCTTCCCTAATATTCATTAATTTATTCAGCGATACTTACTAAGCATTCACTCTGCCAGACACTGCTCCATGAGTTGGGGATAAAATGGAGACCAAAAAAAAAAAACAAACAAACAAAAAACAAACAAACAAAAATGGAGACCAAGAACATGTTGCTGCCTTCATGGGGTTTCTGTGTCCGCGTACCGCGGGGTAAACATTCATTCATTCATTCATTCATTCAAAAAAATTTAACGTTTTGAAGATACAGCTGTTTACCAAACTGACATGGTCCTAGGTGAAATGACATTAGTATAATATTAATGTGACAAAATATAATTTTGTCATATTTGACACAATGAACTGAATTTTCTGATACCTGCCCTTTTGAAATACCTGTTCTGAAAGATCTGGACTTTCCATTTATTCCCCTTTTGTGTCCAGAAGGTTTCCATTTCTACATTTTACTTTATGTTGGTTTCTTTGTCTGGAATTGTTCTTGTTCCTCTCCAATCTTCAAATTCTATCTCAAATCCTATGTACTATAAGAAATGTTGGGTTTCCCTGGTGGCGCAGTGGTTAAGAATCCGCCTGCCAATGCAGGGGACACAGGTTCAAGCCCTGGTCCGGGAAGATCCCACATGCCGCAAAGCAACTAAGCCCATGCGCCACAGCTACTGAGCCTGTGCTCCAGAGCCCGCAAGCCACAACTACTGAGCCCGAGTGCCACAACTACTGAAGCCCACGTGCCTAGAGCCTGTGTTCCGCAATGAGAAGCCACCACAATGAGAAGCCCATGCACCGCAATGAAGAGTAGCCCCTGCTCACCACAACTAGAGAGAAGCCTGTGCTCAGCAACAAAGACCCAACGCAGCCAAAAATAAAATTTAATTAATTAATTTAAAAAAAAAGAAATGCCTTACTCTACTCTCCAACTGAGTGTGGACTCTTCCTCCTTTACACCTCCACAGCATACTGTTTGCATATCCCCCAGGCCACTTTTACCTTCTAGTTTGTATGTTAGACACTTAAGTATGAGTCTTCGCTCCCCTGCTAGACTAGTAGGCAACTGAAGGCAAGGACTGTGTCCTGCTCATCTTTATCGGTCTTTGTTACCTATACTTATGGTAGATACTCAATATTTATCTAAGTAATGGAGAGTCTAGGAACAAACTTGAGAAAATACCAATCTATTGGTATATTAGGAGTATTGCAGAATTGTTTATAAATTCTCAGAAATCCAACTCAAACTGGCTTCAGTGAAAAATGAAACTATTGGCTTATATAATTAAGTCCATGGATTGTCACTGTGTTGCTTTGTTCTCTGACAGGATCTCAGGTTGCCCACCAGGCTTATATCCTATGAGTTTAGCAACTCCTTAGGAAAGAGAATAACACTTTGCTAAGTCTCAAGAGTGAGTGTCATTGATGCAGATGAGGTCACACACACAACCCCAGACCCATCACTGTGGCCCAGGGATGTGGTCCTCTACACCACCACATCCTAGGGGAGAGGAAGGACTGTTGAGGCTCTGGAGAAGAGAAGGGATGAACTGTCAGGCAGAGTTGTGAGAAAAAGTCTGATGGGAAAGTGAAGGGTGGACTGATGACAATAACAGATGAAAGACAGGAGTCAGAAATGACATTTTAACTCCAAGACTGGGACCTCAATTCTCCCTTTGCAGGAAAGATCAGCCAAAGCACAGGAGCAGGAAGCATCCTAAGAGACCTAACCTGAAAGGCCACGGGCAGCAGTTGGACGGGACTTACCATCAGGACCACACAGCAGTGAGGGAATCATGGATTGACGACAGAACAGGAGTCAGGACACTTGTGTGGTCTCCCTGGCTCTACCTCTGACTCTCTACATGATCTCAGGCAAATCACTTAACCTTTCTGGACCTCAGTTTCCTCATTTCTAAAATAAGCCGGGAGGACAGTGCGGTCACTGACTTCCTTTTCCGCTCTGACATTCTGCACTGTTATTTCTGGAGATGAGTAGAGCTCACCCTTCCTCATAATAGCTCTGGAATTCATTTCTCCCTGCCTAGTGGCCCAGGTCTTCACAGAGTCACTGGGAGTGTGACTTCTTCCACTCACCAGCTGAAGGATCGTGGGCAAATCACCCCATCTCTCTTTGCCTCAGTTTCCTTATCTACAAAACAGGGATAATAACAACCTTTTGGGTTGTTGTGAGGATTAAACTATGTGAATATGTGTAAAGTGCTTAGGATAGAATAAGGCATATTTTAAGTGCAACATAACTGTTAGCTATTATCAAAGTTACTATGTTGTTTCCTGACTTCTTAGGATGAAGGCTCTTGAAGCCAGGACATGGGACGATGGACAGTGTCTGATAGATACGTCCCCTTGGTCATGCTTATAACTCAGAAGTGGCCACAATGACAGTCTCCTCTGGGCTTGAAGGAGGAAAGCAGTGCATTATGGGTATGGTGGCCATAGTTTTGAAGCCCCAAATTAGATCATATGTGTTCACAATTTTGATTTTGCTAATTGGGGAAGTGAGAAATATCATCTGAAACAAAATCTGTCCTACATTCCTGCCATAATTATGAGTAGATTTCATTAGTCTGAATCCACAGCCCTGTCTCAGGCGGACTCTCAACCACTGCGCCACCAGGGAAGCCCAACAAACACTTTAATATCGCAAGAAGAAATACCAATTGCATTAGACCCAGACCCAGTCATACTGTGCTCTTGCTCTCTGAGAACTGCTTTCCAGATGCTTCAGCGACAGAACAGAACTTAGGAACATAAATCAATTTCTCTCTCTCTCTCTCTCTCTCTCTCTCACATACACACACACACACACACACACACACACACACACCTCTTTTTCTCCCAAAGGCTGAAGTTCTACCAATTTCAGGCACCTCCAGCAAACTCCAGATGAGTCATCTTCCAAAATGACTCTTGTCAGTACTGCCTCTTAGTGCCAACTTCCTATGTGCAGAAAATAAAAATAAAACACAATAAAATAAGAAGACCTGAAATTGATGGTCTTTGGTTGGCTTCTGAAAACAGCTCCATTTCATTTACAACGGTTACTAGGAATTGTTTTCAAAACCCAGGGCCCTTCTACTACAAAGACGTCTTGAGGCTGAGGGCAGAGGAGGAGAGACTCTGATTGGCCCTGAAAGCTGAGGGCCTTGGTCAGAACAGCAATTCGCATCCGTGTTTTTACTTCCAAGGGCTACAGTGTCTATTATTATACCCATTTCTCACAACAACCCTGTGGGTAAGTACTATCGTTTTACGGACATGGCTACTGAGGCTTAGAAAAATGAAATGACTTAAAAAAAAAAGTTCATGTTTCAACTGGACCAAAAATCTGTGTCTCCTCAGGCTTTTACTTCAGTGATTTTTCCCAAGAATAATAAATAGGATTTTCTTCATATGCCATTTCTACTCTACTAAGGGTGGCTGACCAGATATCTAACATTGAAAAGGATTCTAAAGTCATGCCTGGGGTTGTGATTGATTAGCAATGTCCAGCATGGCATGGATAAGAAACTGGTAGCAAATGTGCCAGCTATTTGCCATCTTAGGCTATGTGATGGCATCTATACTCTCACCTTATCCCTGTGTTTCAGCAATGGATAGATAGATCACTGCATCTCAGAAGTATCTCTTTTCACTGCAAGTAAGCTCAAATAGACTTAAGCCAAAAAGGACATTTTATTAAAAGAACATGGAGTTGCATCTTAGAACCAAATGATTGGAAATGCTGACAGGCCTCTCCATGGACTGAAACCAAGAACCGAACTGTCATCAGGAACCCAGGCAGACTTTTCCTGTTACTTTGTCTCTGTCTGATTCTCTGTCTCTGACTCTTTCTGGCCCCCCCCCAGCCCCACCCCTTCTTCTCTCCCCCTCCCTCCCCTCTCTCCCTCTCTTCCCCTCTCCCTCAATCTCTCTCTCTCCTTCTGGAGCCATATGTTCATGTGTATCTGCATCTCTCTGAGCATGTGCTTCATTCTTATTTCCCTATGGATCAGTTTTCTCTCTTTCTCCAGGAACATGTGACAAGATCAAGAGTAGCAATTTCCAAGAGAAATACAATGTGAGTCACAAATGTAATTTTAAAAATTTTAGTACACACATTAAAAAATCAGTTTAAAAGTAAAATTATTTCTTAAATATAGCTTTCATCAATATATTCAAAATACAATTCAACATGTGATCAATATAAAAATTTTTAATGAGATAGTCTCATTTTTTCTTCATGTCAAGTCTTTGAAATCTAATATGTAGTTTACACTTACAGAATATCTCAATTTGTACCGGTCACATTTCAAATGACCAATGCTTAGTGGCAGAAACTAGACAACACAGATCCAGAGCTCCTATGTCTTTGATTCTAGCAACCAACTGGAAATGGATGGCATCTCTGAATCTTCATTTCAATCTTTCAGGACAGAGAACTTGTTTGGCCCACACTCACTCAGGGGTCCATACCTCATCCTGTCAGCCTTGGCCAGGAAGGCAAGGATCACATCCTATAAACATGGCAGCCAAAGGGAAGGCAGCTCTCAGAGAAGAGGATGAAGGGCTGGCCTGGGTCTCAAGGATACATAACAGAACATTGACAGAGGACTTGTTCAGTAGCACCATCTAATGTCACCTGAATTCTCTGGAAGATTCCAGAAGTTCTCAGTAATCTTGCATTGGGGGAATATAAGACAGAGACACTCCCCAAGGCAAGAACAGCACAAGAAGAAAAGTCTGCTGCCACCTGGGGAAGATAAATCGACAGTGTATCCCTAGTTCAAGAGTGACCCAGAGCTGCTCAGAGAGAAGGCACGGCCATGCAGGATAAACTCAGTGCTGGATCAAAAGTCTGAGGCAAAGGCTGGGAAACAGGCATTATTATGATCACTTCCTCAGGTTCAGGACTCATCTTCAAGAACAACGTTAATCCATAAGGACAATCCCTTGCAGCTTGGGAATCTGCCCTGGCCCTCTGGCCCCCCAGGCCTCTGGATCATGCCATTCGCCAACACCAAGAGCCCCCCTTTTACAGACGACTTTCAATTACACAATTTTCGTGGGAACATCCAGTAATCTCTGGTTTTGTTTATGGAAACTCTTTAATATGAAGAAGGCTTAAGTCCTTAATGAGCACAGAGGAAACAGCTGTTCTTTCTCTCTTCAGGACACCAGGGACTCTAAAGGAGCGTACGCCCCTTACTTCATCAGCTACATTTTATGAGGTGACTGTGTCAACTGTTTGTCACGGCGCCTCAGCCAAATGTGTCCACTTAGCACTCAGGTAATAACAGTGACAGAGAAAGATGACCACCACTGCATATGGTAGCTACCCTGCGAAGAGCAAATGATGGGGACAGGGTGGGAAGGTGATAAGGTGAGTTTCCCAGGAGACTGTTTCTTTGGCTAAGGCCAAGCCACACTATCAGTGTTTCTCAAAGTGTAGTCTAAGGATAATGGCTTTCTGCTGCTTCAAAACTTTCTAAAGCTTCACACTGCTCTTAGGATAAATCCAAACTCACTATCGTGGCCTACAAGATGTTACATGATCTCGCACCTGCCTCCCTCTCTGACCTCATCTTGTAGCTCATTTTAGTCCAATCTTGGTCTCCTTTTTGCTCCTTGAACATGGCAATCCCACAGAACCTTTACCTAGAACCTTCTTCCCCAGCTTTGTGTATGGCTGGTTCATTCTCACGCTTCAAGAATCAACTCAAATGTCAGTTCTTCACAGAGGCCTCCTCTGACGCCGAAGTATAAAGTAATCCCTTACCCCTCCCTGCAGGCCATTCTTCAACCCTACTTCATAACATTCTTCCCAATTTGGAATGATCTTACTCATCTTTATCTTCTCTGATAGAGATTACACTGGGATGTAAGCTCCTTACAGGTAAGGACACGTCTAGCTTATTAACTGCTGAACTCCAGTTTCCAAAACAGTGACTGGCACATAGTAGGATCTCAAGAAATATTTGTTGAGTAAATCAATCAATGACCTTGAGTGCTCCAGACCCACTAAATCATATCCTCTGGAAGCAGTGCCTGGAATCGTCATTTTTCATAAGTACCTAAGATGATTTGTATATACCCTAGGGTTTGAGAGAAACTGCATTATTTTTTCTTGCCTAGTCAACAGCTCACTTTTCCCCCTTATTCTCAACCTAAAGGCTCTGTCTTGCCTGAGACTCTGAGGCATGTTAGAATTTAAGGCTCCTCCAGCTCTGTGGCTCAATTTGTCCTTCCTGTGACTATTCATTGCACAATGATGCATTAGGGGTGTGGGATAACGAGCTTGATTCAAACAAGAGCCAGGTGGGTCTTCTTCATTGCTTATCCCCACACTTAGCAGAGTGTCTGACATACAGAGGGCCTACAGTAAATATTAAACAATAAATATCAATCAGTAAAGAAAGTAATGAGCACTAATATGAGTTCCAGGCAATGCGCTGGACACCAAATGTGACAGATCTGCATGTTACCAAGTTGCTCAAAGTCTAGAAGGAAGACAAAAATGAAAATTTATAATTAGAATATAAGTTATACATACAAGGTGCAGTGGGCTTCATAGTGAAGGTAAACTTTAGCTACACAATGTTTTATTTTTTTCTGCATCCCCTGGATAACCTCTCATATCAATTAAAAGTAGGTAAGATATTTTAGTTTTCTCGAGATATAGTAAAGAATAGTAACTTGTTTCGTGGCTCCATCATTTTCCTACTAACTGTGCAAAATTAAGCAAACCTCACTAGGCCTCAATTTCCTCGTGTACCAACTTCATAGGGCTGAGGTGAGAATTAGATAAATTAATACACATGAAAAGCTTAGTCCAGTACCTGAGACACAGTAAGCACTCAGAATATATCAGCTATTATTATCATGTAGTTTTAACTCCCTCTAAACCCCATGTCCAGGCTTCCACTTCATGCATATGGAAGAAACAAATCCATTTTTACAAATCCATTTACCAATAGCCAAAGCAAAAGGGAAGACCAGTCCCCACCTCTGCCAAATTTAACACAAATCCCAGGTTAGCAGAGTCTGAAATTAATTGGCTTTCTTCTCCTTGTGACATCGTAATTTAGAATGAAAGTCTTTTCTCCCTAGGTGGGAGAGGAATTTCTGTTACATCACACAGAACGGTATCCCCACGGCTTGCTGAAGCTTTTACAAAGAAAAATTCTAATATAATAGAGTCACACGTACAAACCAAAATCTTTTGTTATGTGAAACTTTGACGTAATAAAGAACTCTTACATAGGTAGATTATTGTCCATGCCTTGGAGAGGCTTTGAACCCCATGACACGTGGGGGCAATGGATTTGTTAATATCTCTCCAGTAGCCAGTAAATTCCTGGACAATAGGATCTGGGCTTTGTGGTTACAGAAACCACACATCCTGGCTTACCAGGGATAGTTTCAGTTTATACCCATCATTATTGCTTAATTAATAATAGTACTTTCTTGCACTCTCAAAACTGTCTCAGCTTAGGTGACAATTATTTGTTCACCCTGGTCATGGTTCTTTATATCTTCCCAGTGGAGAACCCAAGGTCTGATGTGAAGAAATAATGATGAAAAAACCGCATGTGCAAAGCCCTTGCTATGTGCTGGGCACTATGCTGATCACTCACCATGCAATTACTTCATTCACTCCTCCCAACGGGGTTCAGATAAGACTTCCAGAAGACTTGGGCACAGGAAAAATGACAGTGCACCCCCTCAACTATATTCAACGTAAAGATAACTACACGTGGCAAAACAAATGTTAAAAGCCTGCATACATTTTGAAATTAAAATAGCTTCTTTCTTGATGTGTCTTTGCAAAATTCGGAATTCATTCATCAAAGCTGAACTTTTCACATTTCTTGTCCTTCTTCCCTGGTACCTTGAGAACATACTCAGTCTGCCTGTGCTCACAATTCTAGACCTGTTCACCATAACCTGGCAAGGTAGGGGTCCTTGCACCCATTTTGTAGATAACATACCTGAGGTTTGGAGAAATCGCCCCACTGTCACACCCTATTCCCTTGATTCCAAAACACCATGTTTATTCACCCTCACATTTTAACACCTCTGGAATAAAGATAATCTCGTAAATGATGTACATTTTTGGTATAGTGTATTTCCCCTGATCCATTTTTATTACCTTAATGATGTTTCTAATAACTGATAAGTTCTTAGGTTCCAGGATATATAATAAATGGGAGAAATGACATTCAAATCTGTTCCATCTGATTCCTTACCCTAACCACTGTACCACACTGCATTTAATGAATAATTATTTAATGTCATTATAAGTGAAGAGAAAAATTATTAATAACAACTAGCTGGCTATGCATGGTAGTCCAAAAGTACAAGAATCCCCATTTCCAGTTTCCAGCCTTTCAAATTCTCCTTTCTATCAATAAAATTCTGTGTAACCAATGGGGGTGGGGATGGGGAGATAAAGGTGGGGGGTGGTGAGAAGGTAATAATACCAACAGGGTGAGGAGAGGTGCCTAGAAAAAAACAAGGAATGAGAACAAGGGTCCCCAAATTAGGCTTTCTTATCTCATATTTTGCAGGGAACAGACAGACACTGCAAACTGTTAGTAGATCAGGTCCTACCTGACTTTGACCCTGGTTAATCACTCTGTGCCTCAGTTTCATCATCTGTGAAATGGATATGATAAGTGTTGTTGTGAGCATTAAGGAATTACTAAAGACAAAGCACTTAGAACAGGGCCTGGCACACTATAAGTCCTCAAGAAGTATCATCTATTCTTATTAGTCATTTCTTCAACCTCATTTGGGGCCACTTCTCCACCTGCACCCCCCCCCCCACCACCCCCACAAA